>NW_023494784.1:33010984-33610984 GCF_904425465.1 Colossoma macropomum | reverse complement strand
ACAGTTGTAGTATTTTGAAAGTTTGTGCTTTGAAATGGCAAATAAGTGACAATTGTTAGATTTCTGTGTCCAATGTAGAGATGTGTGTTTATGTTTTGCAAAACACTGTGTGTTGTGTTTTGCTAAAAGTGTGAGGCTGAGAAAGTGCTTACAGTAGTGCAGATCTGGGCTGAGGTTTTACGCCTTCAGTGTCAGGTTTCACTAACTGTGTGTTAGTTCCAGTTTTAGTGTGTAAGCAATTATAAAAACTATAAAACAGACCTTTATCTACATCAAAGGTTCCTAACCTTTTGCAACTTGTGGCCCACACAAATGACCACAAAAGCCTCTGCAGTCCACAAGATTTAACTGATCTGATCATTTTCTCTGACTCACCTATTAAGATGGCTGAACTTGTTTGGATTTCAGGCTGAAGAGATGAAAGTTGTAAATGGAGTTCTGGCTCAATTCTACAGGTTTCGATATATTTTCTTTATGTTTTGTCTCCAAGTGATTGTGGGGTTTCATTGCCTCCTTTGAAAAGACCCCTGATTGGACTACACAGATTGGTAGTTACTTCTTTATATTTTCCATGCATGTGAAGCCTAGCACTAAGTATTCTCTGTAGTATTTTCTTTGTTTCGATATATGATTGGTTTTCTCAGTCTAAGATACAGTAGCCGCTTCAATCGTAGATGGCCCAGTCTCAGGACCTTTCTTCCCGAAGACCCTTTTAACTATTTATCAATAAGGGATAAGTTCCGTATGTTTGAAAAGTGTAATGTTTTACATTGACTTGCACTAAAAATATAAACGGAACTACCTAACATTTTGCCAAACTAGACAATGAGCTTAGTATAAATATGATGTTTTATTTTTGCAAATAATACCTTTTTTCATACATAAAACTATGTTTGGTTAAATGTCTATTTTATAATAATTTTTTGTGATTAATTACAAATTCCAGGTTCTAAAATTCAAACATTCCCTGACTGAAATGTTGTTATTATTACAATGTTTTCATTAATAATAAAAATGAATGTATGTTGTTTGATCTTTTTTTATATTCTGAAAAATCTTGTCTCTGTGTCTCGGTCCCGCCACCACTGGGCTCAATCTTCACTCAAACTCGACCACTACACAGTCTTGATCTTGATTCACACTCGGCTCTGGTGGTCTTGGCTACAACACTAGAATTTACTAATCACTAATCAGTGCTTTTGGTTTTTATTAGCATTTCAAATCCTGTCCCAGCTTTTTTGGTATTAAGGTTTATATATTTTGATGTTTTATTGATGTTTTATTTTGTTTTATTTTTTCTTAATATATCTCTCATCATGCATGTAAGGGTCAATTATAGGCTCACTGGCTCTACAGTCTTATTTCCTCCGAAGATATCTTCTGTGGAAGTGCTTGGCTCTTGAGAGTGCTTAACCTACGTTGTGTCTTCTGCTCTAGGCACACCTGGGTCCTAAAGCCAGACTTTTCCAGGAACAGGACACTGCTCTGTAATCCAAACCCGCTGAATACCCCGCCTGTGTATTTTTATCTGGACTCCAGGCTGTGGCTGATGCAACCCTTTTGAGACGAGAGAATGGGGGTATAGAGGAGGCTGGCAGAGCTCTGTACAGACAGGAAAGGAGGACGTGTGAATGTATGTTTGTGTGTGTGTGTGTGTGTGTGTGTGTGTGTGTGTGTGTGTGTGTGCGCATGTGTGTGTAATTGGGGGTGGAACTCAAGCCCTCATACTTTACATTGTAATCCCATCTCCTACTAGCACCTCAGCAAGATTACAGAATTCCACACAGGTCTCGACGAGATGAATCCCAGTTGACAGGCCAACAGAGGCACTGTTTGGAAGGAGAAACGGAGCCTGGTAATGGAGCACAGGCCCACCACCCCCACCTTCTCTCTCCCCTATGGTGTTTCACCACACCCCTGCTTCAGTTATTAGTGTCACAGACAAGAGCTAGGAACGCATTATTAGCATGACAAGGCAAACCGCAGACAGACATGAAATTTGCAAAGAGCCAGATGCTTTCAGGAGCCCTCCACAGCACCCAGGCCTTTGTCAATGCTGGCTTTGGTGGCAAATATTGTTGTCATTAATGCAGCTGTGTGGTTTTGTCAGTGAGCTGCCACCTGAGAAACATACTACTCAATTCAAACCTGCTCAATCTCAGGAAGTTCAATTATTTCATGCACGGATTTTATAGTAACTAACTACTAAGTACTTAAAATGATTTAAATTAGAAAATGCCAAAGGTTTTATGGAGCAATGTCATTAGATAAACCACCCTTGTCTTCCTGAAGAACATTTCAATGGAATGCTGGACAGAAGGCCTTACATGTTAGTTTAACTAACAACATAATTAGAAAGAGATGGTGGAATCAGCCAGTCATGTTTTGATTTACATCAGGGGGGCCAATTACTTAGAACAACGTCATTCTAGGCCTTCTGGAAGTCGTAGACACATCACTAGTGGATACTAGCAGTAGTCAAGTTTGAGTCAGTTGTTTGAAATAGAAAACAGCAACAATAGCTCTATGCCAGGGCTTTTTACTTAAGAGACATGGAAAAAACTGCTACATACAAGGTAAAACATTTTTTAATGTCTTTTTAATGTCTGTTGCAAACTTTGAATAGAAAAAGTCTTATACAGCTTTCATATGTCAGCCTTTAATCTCAAACAGCCAACAAAAGGTTAATGTGAACCAGTGTTTGCTTAGCTCAAAAGTACCATGCCATATGGGTGCTAGCAGAAAGACATTTATGATCCAAACTAATGGCCTAGCTTTAAGAGTCATAGCTCTTTACTGAATTTTGAAGTTATTACTGTGGGTTAACAACAAACCCATACAAATAAACATCAGAACACACATAAAAACTCACAACATTACAACACAAGGCTATATTTGTAGTACTTTAGAGGGGGAATATAAGCAGCCCACTTCCTCAAGAAGTACAGCCCTGGCTTGCCAACTGGTCAGTTAGTAAGCCTTGAAGAGTGGGAAGAGATTAGACAAATTTAGTGCCAATAATGTGGTGCTGGGTCACACATCAGGCAGTGTTCCACAAATGCATTGCTGAATGATGTAGTCATTTTCAAACATGAATCATAAGAAAACACAGAGCACTGAAAAAACAAAATGTGACGCAAAAGAGGCAAGAATTAAAAAAATATTGAATATATCTGAGCGGGGCTGACAGAAACTTACCTAGCATTAGTTTGTAGCATATTAACTGTCAGCTGGATAGCTGGCTTGGATGTCTTACTAGCCAATAAAGTATGTTAGCTAGCCAATAGAGAATCAGTTAGCTAGAAAATGACCAGATTTTAGAAAATGTAGTTATTGAATACAATGATTATCTAGCCTTAGCCTTTGCTAAGTTAGCTTTTAGCATTTTTCAGAAATAAAAGTTGTGTGTGAATTTCTATGTGGCAGAGAAAATGCACTTACAAGTTTGAGTGGACTGGTCATGTAACTCGCAGCCCCACTTTGCCCTGTATACCAAGCATATTAGCATTAGCTTTTTCCAGAATAGCGAAATCAGGATCTAGGAAGATCTATTTGGTCTAATGTTCCTAGATCTGAGATCTGAGTAATGTAGCATGGCCCCTGATGTCATTTCAGCATGACCCAACTGCAAACAAGGAGAACAAAGAACAAAGAAAATGTGTCTTAAATATGTCAGGCCTTGGCATTTATAGATTATTCTTAGCTGTATGCCAACTGTACCTGTTTATGTGAGGTCAATGCAAGAGCTCATTACAAACGTCGGTTTGTCATGCATTCATATCATCTCATGCTATCTGTCTCTGGTGGAATTACACAATATGCATTAAGTAAGCACTAAGCACCAATGCAAACTGCAGTGGAAAGCATGATCTTATCGGCATGACATCACTGAAAAGATATATAGCAAAAGACTTTACAAAAAAAAGGTAGTATGGCAAAATGTCAAAAAAGGGCAGGACATAATTTATGAGAAATTAAGTGGATACATTAAAATTCCATTTAAGTGATATATTTCCTCATATACAGCATAATTGCCCATGTTATTTGCCAATCCAAGCATTACAAGGAAATTGGTGCAGTAATTGTTACGCAGAAAATGACCAAGTACACCACACGAGCGCAAAGGGGAGAGTTCACGTCAACCTTTTATCTGAAATCATTCAGTGTCAATGGAACCCTGACATTATTGTGAAAAACACGCATGCTGTTCTGATAAACTAGGGTTGTGGGTAACATCAGTCTCTCCAGATAAACCATAATCAGTATAATTCCTCTCCCATATCCATGAAATTCCCTTGTTTAGTGAGATAAGCATGTCATTTTTTTTCTATGAATACAGACCTTCTGCACCTCATCATCTTCCACAAAGTGACATGTGGAAAGTTCTGCATGCTTTTTATGAGAGACCCTCTATTTCTCTCATACTCGCTAAGAGTTTCTGCTCAGCATGACATGTCTCTTAATGCTGGGAAAATATGGATACCTTTAAGCGATCACCACACCTCAGCGAAACTGAGGAAAACTGGAATAAGTGCCTGAGACAAGACTGGACATACAGAGGTGGAGGTGTTTTGGTTTTGGCATGGCTGTCTCCACAGGGATTTTTTCCAGGACATTCTTCACTCGCTCTGTTATTTGTTTTGATTAATCTCTCAGAGACGCAAGAGCTTAGCTCACAGTTCTCATACCACATGAAGCTGGCTGAGATGCACTGGGGGTAAATAATCTTGAGTGGAAAACTATTTCACTGTGATTAGGAGGGAACCCGCTGATATTCAAGCATGCCATCAGCAGACAATTTAACGAAAGAAGACGATTCATTTACAGCTGCAATATGATTTGGTGACAGTCTTGCATAGCTGTACTCCAACACCTCTTCACATCCTGCGATGAGGTCAGCTATTCAGTCATGAGCTCAGCTGTCATCTGACATGTTGAAAAATTAATTGTCTGCCCAAAGGGGGGAAGACCTGGCTTAGTGTCTATTAGAAGGGTCATCATGTACCATCTTCTCATGTGTGCTTGGGTGATATGTCAGAGTATTAAATTTAAGATTCATTCATGCAATCCCTTCTGCTTAAGAGCAGTTTGATCATGCAGTTACATCACATTAGATGCCTTGGCCAGCAAGGAACACTATATTTTACAAATCACCGTCTTGAGAGATGAAAAGCACATGGTGTGCAAGATCATATCAACAAAATATTTTTAGACACTTAACAGGTGCAGTGTGGACTGGATACATTCACAGTTATCCTTTCACTTCAGGATCAAGATGAATGAGGAAATTAAAAGGATGAAGTTTTTTTTTCCTTAAACTAGATTTTAACCTTCAAGTAGATTAAACATCCATTCTGGGACTAACAACTGTCATTTCAGTACCAAAACAGTTGTAGCAAATACTCTCACTGGCAACTAAAATCATCTTAAATCTAGCAATCTAATCTTGTGAGAAATATTAGGCCACACTTTACTCTTATTTTCACTCAGAAAACTCTTTGTAGTTACCAATACATCCAACAACAATTTCATTATTGGTGATGTATTCACTGTTACAGCTAAAAAATGAGTATAGTGAATATTACATTTTATTGTTTAACCAATCTGAAGAACATTTTCATCTTCAATGCAATGTTTGGTTCACTTCAGTCATTGGAGAAAACACTGAACAAAATTTGCAGAATGGCTCACTGCTTCACATAAATAAATGACCCAATGGCTCACACATAGCAAAATGTATAATCAATCATCTTAGAATCAGTGGAAGAAAAAAAATGGTGGACTAAGCTGCCAGGCTGACATGCACATGCAAAAAACCCAAGAAACTTCTTAATACCATCCATAGCTTAAAAGAAAGTTCTAGTAATCCATTGTGAGACATATGTGCACAAAGGCTAGAAGAATCCATAGAAAAGAGCTGGAAGGGCTGACACTGAAAATGCAAAACTGTTAAGTGAAAACAAACAAACACAACCTGCATCACTTATCCCTTTCTGGAAAGCTCAAGCAAAATTCCCTCAGTGGGACTTTCCAATTACCAAGTACTTCCTCCAACAAACTGGAAATAATTGCTTTTAGAACAACCTCACCTTGTCACATAAATAAGGAAAGCTGTTTGCATACGAATTGGATCTGAGGAAAGTCTGAGGCCTTACAGAAACGATCACGTTTGTCACTCGTCACATCTGAGAATTCCCCTTTTTGGTCAGTGGTTTTCCTTTTCAGGCTTGTGCCAGGCAGCAGTGATTCAGACGACACCAAGGGAAGGGTAGGGACTTTTTCTCATCTGCTGTCTGTCATTAAAGAGCTCCAGTAGCACCCTGCCCTTATCAGACATGGACACTTCCTGAAGGTCACAAGACAGGGAACTTGGCAGCTATAGTGCTGAATGTAGTCTTTCATTGCTTGCTCTCGATCCATCAGGAAAATGGACATGTTAATGAAATCTTGTCATATGTAGTTGTATTTGTTGCTTTTTGCATAGATGTTTTGAATCCTGATGCCAAAATTGTACTGAAAACATGTGGCTTTTCTTTTTTTCAGGGAACAGATAGACCTCTTCAAGTACACCATAAATGCTTTAGGCACCTGTTGTTGTAAAACTTTGTTTTTTTTCCAAATTCCTTGGATCATCAGACAACAATTAATATTCATGACAGCACAGGACCTGTTACACATGGCCACACCATTGCTTTTGCACAATGAGGCGAAGCATTCCTCATTCGCAAAACAACGTGTTGACAAGCCTAGTGCAGCCAGGCCGAGCGGATCACCCATGGCTTCACTGAATGAGTTTGCTCATTCTCTGGCTTCTCTTTGACACAATTGTGTCATTATCCCATTCTTTTGCTAAAAAGTCATGAAAAGGCAGCAGTGAAGGTTATATTTTTTTCTTTCTGAAAGTTGGACATGCTTTTAGTTGCTGCTTGTGGTCAGAGCCCTGCCTTTAGATCACGCCAGCTCCACCGTAAAATGGAAACTTCATTTTGCCAAAGCATTTACTCCATCTAATAACATCACCTGCCAAGACGAGAACCGTGCTGAAACTTCACACCCATAAGCTGCAAGGTGTTCATGACCCAACTGTAATCAGTGTCTTCCGCATATTAAACTAACGTCTTAATAAGAGGTACTTTGTTTCTATCTGTTTGTTTTGCTTTGTCTTGCTCCCAGATTACTTACTGTGCATTGGTATGCATACTCTGTTCTTTTGAACAATACGTCAGTAATCAGGGAGCGCTGTCCAGATGATGCTAAAGATTGATTCCAATATGACGAGGTCAGGCTTAAATCATATTAGCAGTTTGTTATGACGATGCCATTTGGCCGAGCACTGTTCAGCTAAGAGCTCTAAAATTCCATTACTGATCACAGTTGGACTGTGGCTGCTCCATCTGTTCCTTACTGTATGGCTAAGAGATCGTCCATGGAACGCTTGCGATCATTAAAGCTCCATTCCACATGCCTCTCTGCCCCGCAGCCTCCAGGAACAGTGTTATCTGCTGGGCCAGAGCATGGCTGCTCGCTCTGGGCAGGATCATTCTCTGGCAGATGCTGAGATGTAGAGGCCCACCATGGTCGGCTCGGCTCGCTCATCACCCCTGCAGTTTTATTGATCCCAGAACCTCATCAAGTCCACTCGCTGAGAGGTACATGTGAGTCAGCACGTCATGCTAGCTATCACTAATTTGTTCCATGCACAGCATTACTGATTGTTGAGAAAGACAGGACAAGGGGGGGGTCACTTAATGCAGAATGATGTCTCCATGCACAAGAGGCCAAAGCATGCAGGTGGAGTTTGGCTCCCTGGTGTTCTGTGGTTTGCGATTGTTGCAATGGCAGGACCACCTCTCTTAACACTAAGTTAAAAGCTTTTTAATGTCAATGACTGAACAAGTTTTGCTACTTTTTGGTTTGTTTTTGTAATCACATACACACACTGTTCATATAAAGTTTCTCCCGAGAAGCAAACTATCTATCTAATTCCCAGCCTCTGAGAATGAACAATAGGACAGCATTTTCCATGCAAACAATAGCCCAAATATCTAGTCTCACAAGGTCAAAAAATTTTCGGGGGGCAGCTATAACAAATTCTGAGCTAAATGTGGGTGGGATCATGGACTTATTAGGGTCAGAACAAACGGTGTGAAATTTCTAATCCAGTTCAATACCTCGCGAAGGCAGAGCTCAAAGTAGGGGCCATGGTGAGCTCATCAATATTGTCCAACGGACAAGAAGCCTTTTGTTAGCCCATGGATGTAATGTAAGCTAGCATGGCTGAAACGCACCCCCCAAAAAAACTTTATTTAAACATGTAAATGTGTGTTGTGTGAGCAGGGAACATATTACATGCAGTAAAAAATAAACATCACCTCTTTCAAGGGAAAAACAGTTCCATTAGCAAAGGATAGTGACTCACTACCTAGATTGTTTTGCTTGTTGTATCATTTGTAGTCCTGCCATTGAAAGATCACAGACTAGAGGAATTTGTAGGTGGGTTTTAGAGGGGTTGTACCCTTGTTTTGAAGTGGATTTGGTTGCAATCCAGCACTAAAAGTTTCAATTGCCAAATTAAAACATTTAAATTGTCCCCAGATATGTATTCATGTTGCAATGTAGACACAAATTGGAGTAAAAACAGTATGTGTAGTTTTTGTGGCTGTTTTATTTATTTATTTATTTTTGCTGTGAAATCTGCTGGCTCAAATGCTGGTGGTGCTGCTGGTGAAACTGTCTTGATGACTTGATGGGACTCTTTTTGACTCCTCCTCCAACTGCAACTGGCATGCTTTCGCTAACTGCCAAAGCCATGCGCAATTCATCTCAAACAAGCCCAGTGTTTTTCACACCAACACAGTACACCACATCACACACACTGTTGAATGTGAATATTTCAGTCCATGTTGCCCAATTTCACCTTGGGGAACAATAAAGTCCATCCATGCACCTTCCTGTCTAGTCCTTCATGTGTTATGGCAAACCAACAAAGAAATCTGGTATCTTTAAACTTGACACATGTGGTCTATGTTTATGGAAAGTTGCATTACACTCTGATAGGCAAACAAAAGTGAAAGAAACTTCAGTAGATGTTCCGCAATGAAAATGAAAGTGGCAAAGGCATAATTAATAGCGAGATGGGATTTACCAGAGATAATACGCTGGCAGGTATCAACTGAGTCGATGCACCATATAAGGAGTCCCTGCCTGTGGGGTGACGGAACACACCTGATTCCAATCTCACGCCCTGAGCAGGGAAGCTTATAAAAACACAGCTTATCACACGGCATCTGCATTTAGCATCATGGAAGGTTTCAAAGCAATGAGGGAATGAGAATATTTGTAGTAAATTCTCAACAATTAACTTCCTCTAAAAGTCTTTTCCTAACAATCTTAGAAGAAGACAAGTGTGACATGCGGCCTCTTGGTGAGCTCTGAGAAAAGGAGGAGAAAATGGAGTAAAAGAAAGGAGTACAAAGCATACGATCACAACAAAAAAAAATCCAAACAATGTTCCTCCTACCTTTCCAATGTTGCAAATTTAGCCACAAAACTGTCACAAGCAATTCAAATTAGGAGCAATTAACTAAACAATAAACTAGATTAAAAAGGCTGATAAAACCTGATTTATCTTAAGCTTAAGTTTCTCCTTATCGGGTGGAGGTGGGGGATAACCTTTCTGAGTCATCCGCTGTGAGATCATGATTTTCATTGATTCCTTTCCCATTTTCAAATGTAATGTTTTGAGAGTATTTTAATGCGAGAGGAAAGGTTGAAAAGCTGGCTCTCAAACACCTCTCCTCATATGTCGTTTTTGGGGAGGCGTTGGACGGACCCTCAGCGGGGCCATGATTAAAGACAACACCACTCAAGTCTTATATCATCACGGCAAACACGCACTCCCTTGCCTCAAACAATGACAAAGACGAGTCAGTTTCACTTACATCCAGAAAGGAAAACATGGAACATGTTCGCTCTCCAATGCAGTTGATCAGCACACTTCACTCATAACACTGATGTTTCCTTTACCGTTTCCAGTATCAGCCCTGATTCACTAAAGCTCAGGAGTGGAATGATTTGTCATCAATCTGGCAACAACTTCTCTTATCACTTTTAGTGCTTGTGTGATTGCCTCCTTCCAAAACCACCTCATGCACCACTTAAAGGCCTCCAGAGACTCTGTATGTCTCTGTATGGGGTCAGGCAGGGCTCGTTAAAAGATTCACTCTTTGGAAGAGTTATTTAATCATCTCAAGGCCAGAATCTACCAAGCCAAAGCTTCTGACCTACAACCTGAGGCTCATACGTCCTGATGAAAATGGAATTTTCTTTGCTCCTTTATCACATAATAAGCTTGTCAACAACTGCAGCATATTCTGGTACTCTATCCAGAGCGTAAGACTGTAGGAGGTGATAATAACCTGCAGGAGTGTAAAGTAACCAGGCCCATGCTTACGCTTTCACCTGCAACCCAATACAAAGATGAATATACATGAAAATGAAAATGTATCCCTCATCCATTGTCTTGAAACTACCTCAAACACAAAAGGAATTGTTCTCACCATTTGCAAAGTGATTTATGATATTTTATCTGCTGACAATGATTCGTCAGAGCACGCATATCTGCATCAAGTCCTGGAAACCCAACCCCATGGCATCTGACTCTTGAAAGAATGTCAAGAAAGTCAATAACTGAAAAATATTCCTGTGCATGTTGGAGCAACAGATGACCTGGTTCAGCACATAAATGCTCAACATTTTTGCTGATTAGCACCTGAAGTTGTAGCGCCAAAGCAAATAGAATTATTGCACTTATTTATTTTGTGATTCACTCACCAAGTATCATGGCTACAGACACAAACTACTTTGAGAATTGACACTACTATATCTGATATTGATAGTTCCTTATTAGGTTCCAGTTATGAGTCATATCCACACCTTGCTGAAGCACCATCCACAGCCATAAACTATAATATAAAAATATATTGTTATTATGGTCTAGAATCAATAAAAGGCAGCAGATTAATGAATTCCAACAATTATTTGTGAAAAATGTCAAGCAGTATACAAAGTACAAGGTAAAAGTCAATCATATTCTCTTTTTGTTGTTAAAATTGTTTTTAGCTAGCTAAGACCACTTTTCCAAAACTGATATATAATTTGATGCCTGCACAGTCTCAGAGAAACAGACTCACAACAGGAAATGCATCTTAATGTGCAGTGCAGGGGGCCTTCATGGCTGAATTTTAGCATTGTACTCATTGTCTAAACAGGGAGATTACTTTGTAGTAACATTTATAGTAATGTATAGCATTTATAGTATTATGATCAAAGGATATAGTTTTGTTGAAGTATTAAATGCAAAATAGTCATCAAAATACACGCCACTAGCAGATGACACCACTGACACATCAGATTTTACCATTTACATGAAAACAGCAATATTCAACCACAGACTTTTCCTTTAACCCTTTTCACAGTAGCTATGAAATGCAATTTCTACCTTATTTGCAGGTCCCTCAGTTAAACTATGCCTTTTTTTTCCCAATAACCTTGCTTGAATATATTTCAATGGGCCCTGTAGTCTTTGTGGAGAGGTTTAAATTGCTTTCATTGCAGATGGTTCTTATCCCACCCCATCACCCTTTAGAGCTCACTAGCAGCTCACCACAGAGTCACAACAGTGTCCTAGTTTATTTGATAAGTTAAAAAATATATATTTCATTTGATTACATCAATTAACCATATCCCAGTCAATGTCCATTCTGCTGGCAGAATGGCCACTAAGAGGCCTGCAAAGCAAAAGAGAAAGACTTCAACACGATGCCAAAATTGCGATGTAACAGAATTGATGGCTTCTATTCACAGTTGTTGCCTGGACACATTACAGCATTGCAATGGAATTTGGGGAAGGGGTTGTTCTTCCTTCACAGTGTTTGCTAAGTAGGGCTAACCTAATTCCTCACTGACGTTGTGCTGAGATTAGACGTCATTGGGGAACGCATGGCAGCTGTGTTCATGGAGACTCTAGTGTTAGTCACACTGGCTTTGTGTTGATTTTTGAGAGCGAGAAGAGTTTGAAAGAGTCAAGACGTGCATGGTGCAACTGAAGGGTGCAAATCCAGTGTTTCATTCAGTTTCACCTCTCTATGCTCACTGGTATCTGATATGAGACAGGCTGGCTGATCTGATAAGAACCTGCCATTCCTATCAGTGCTCACGTTCCAAGCCAGCCCAACACAGGGATGCTGCCAACTGCAGTGGAGGAGGTGGTAAAGGGGAAAAAAAGTGTGGAGCAGACAGTTCTGTAACTGACGTGTTCTGCTTATCTTCACAGCTTCCTCCTCTGTCCTGGCAGCACGAGAGATTTTATCCTGGCGTGTATTAGCCTGCACTATGTGCTAAAGACTGCACCCACATACCCTGCGCTGTTTTATAGAGAAGGCCTGGGCACAGCCTTGTCCACCTCTCTTTCTCTCCAAAAGTTCATTTTCCCTCTCTTGTCCACATATCTCACCTCATTGGAGAAATAGATGCCATGATCATCAGAAGGGAGCCTTGTCATAGAATATCCTGGACAAAAAGGGCTTCCATGCCAGCGGAAAGACGTGGCTACAGCACGTGCCGGAATGTGTGAGGACTCTTTCTGGAGCAGATGGTTGAAAGGAGGCTGAATGAATGAATTTTAGGGCAGTGCTTCAACAAAGAAAAAGTGAACGGACTAATTTGAAAATCTAGCACGCTAATTGGAAAATCCTTGCGTGATGACTCTGTGAGGGCATTGGCCTAACATAATTCATAACAGGCATGAAATTGTACTCTCTTAACAACATGAGCTCATGTGTTTTCTGTATTATTGTTATGTTAAAAATTGTCTCTGCCAGAGGGAAATCGAATCAGATATTCCTCAACGTCTCTTGAAGTGCAACATTAGATTGTCTGTCTGTGTTATTTTGTCCCACATATTATGCCTGTGGATAATGTAACACAGAAAAAATGAGAAAAAATGAGAGCTAAGATGGCTTTTAGTCGAAAGATATTAGGACCAGTATTGTTGTATTATGGATAATGCAAGCAGAGTAGTCTCTGCGGTATAAGGGTTAGAATTATAAATTGATAGTGTAGTAATACTGTTGACTAACAAATTATTTTAAAATATAACCTTCTTTCAAGTTAGTTAGCTAGCGATACCCATTGCTAATGTTAGTCAACCTAGTAGCCAGCTAGCTAAATCATCACTATAAAACAGAAAACTAACTAACTAAAAGCAAAGTTCAAACAATACAGCTGACACTTCATTGGTCAGCTAATGTGGTCATCTTTGAATGTTATTAGTTTGCAAGTAAATGCTGTCAAATAAGATCCAACGTTTCCCAATTCTGTGTTAACTGATGTAAAAATCAGATGATGCATATTTAATTGATTTGGAAGTAGCTGTAGCTGCGAAATAACAGGTTTATTTACTTTTCTTGTCCAGATCCCCACCATAATGCAGCCTAATGTTCCTATGTGCCTACACAGGATGTGTTTCCAATCCGCATAGTAACATGGTACACTCATCAAAGACTTTATTAGGAACACCTGTACACCTACTCTTTCATGCTTTGATAAATTTCTATTACTGTTGATCTCCTGGGATTTTCATGCACAAAAGTCTCTACAGTTTACTCAGAATGGAGTAATAAAGAAAAAACATCCAGTGCATGGCAGTTCTGCAGACAGAAATGCCTTGTTGATGAGGGAGATCAATGGAGAACGGCCAGACAAGCTGATAGAAAGGCTACGGTAACTCAGAAAACAACTCTGTATAATTGTGGTGAGCAGAAAAGCGTCTCATAAGGCACAACATGTCGACCCTTGAGGCGGATGGGCTACAACAGCAGAGGACATCGGGTTCCAATACTGTCAGCCAAGAAAAGAAAGCTGAGGCTGCAGTGGGCACAGGCTCACCAAAACTGGACAATTGAGGACTGGAGAAACATAGCCTACTCTGATGAATCTCTGAATGAATGAATGAATTTCTGCTGAGGATCAGAATTTGGCACCAACAACATGATGTGGTGGAGGTGGTGCAATGGTGTGGGGAATGTTTTGGTACATTTTTGGGCTCGTGGCATCCTGTCACTGGCTGTGCTGCCATAGGAGAGACTCTAATGTTTATAGTTTTTGTTGTTAGTTGACATACATATGTGCATGTGTTGCATCTGTTACTGTGTGTCAGGTTGTGGGGTAGTTGGGTGGGTTAAAGTGTCTACCATGGAGTGAAAGTATATAGCTACAAGTGACCTGCCTGCTATTCTAGTCCCTTGATTAGTGCTGAGCAGTGGTTCTCCCTTGCTGCCTGTTCAATAAAAGAGCATTTGCCTTTAAAACGGAATGTTTCCCGCATTGTCTTCACTGATGCTACAATACCAATCAATCATTGCTTGAATGCTACAGCCTATGTGAGTATTGTTGCTGACCATATGCATCCCTTCATGCGCCCTATTTACCAGTATTTTCCAGTATGATAACGCACCATGTCACAAAGCAAAAGTCCTCTCAAACTGGTTTCATGAACATGATGTGTTCAGTGTTGTTCAGTGGCCTTCTCATTCACTGGATCTGAATCCAGTAGAACTCCTTTGGGATGTGGTAGAATGGGAGATTCACAGCATGAAAGTGCACCTGAAAAATCTGCAGGAATTGCATGTCAGTCAACATGGGCCAAAATCTCAAAGTAATTCTGTGTTTCCAACATTTTGTGGAATCCATGTCACAAAGAATTAAGGTTGTTCTGACAGCAAAGGGAAGCCCTACACAGTATTAGTGTAGTGTTCCTAATAAATTGCTCATTGGGTGTATGTAATTGGTAATGCCACCATTGGAGGTGCACTAATTTGACATGCTAGTTAATAAAATCTATGCAGTTTGAGAGGGAAAGGGAATGGGAGAGAGACTGAGACAGATTGAAAGAGAGAGACAAACAGTAACAGGGATAGAACAGCACATTATCTACCTCAACAATGGAATGTATTTAGAGTGAGACTTGACTGGACATTTTAACATCTGCTCGACAGTGCCAACCAAACAGTGGAACTCAAAACCACATACTGAATTTTTTTTTTTTTTTTTTACACTTCATAATGATATAGCACAATATATTTACACTACCATCATGTTACTTTTTTCTATGTAGATGTAGCGTATATAGTAAAAGCCTACATCCAGTTATCCTAGGATTTTAGCATTCAGCAGTCAAATATCTCAAGACAGTGATTTTTGTTAAGATATGAAAAATTAGGTATTGTACACACATTTTGCTACTTTGAAAATGAAATCTTTGATCCTCAGTATCTCAAAACTGCACTGAACATAAATGGAACCTTATAATTCTAAGGCTGCAGATTCACCCTTGGCTAGGCTGACTGACAAACTTTTTGACTGCATCATTGCGTCTGAGTTTTCACCAACTAGTCATAGAGCCCTTCGCCCAACCACCGCTGCCATCAGTAAGCAGAAACCCTCAATTTTCACTGCACTAAGAACAATAAAAAACCCTCACTGAAAAGTGACATGAAAATTCTGGAGTTGAGTTTAATAGTTTGCTGACTCATTTTGCAGACAGAGCGACTCTTTCTCATTTGCTTCGAAAACGAGTGTTTCAGCACTTTTCTCTGTGACTCATCTCGCTGTGTCACAGCCGGTTTCCCTTCGAGACGCCCTTGAGGACACATCCATCCATCTCTCCTTTTTAACAAGGAGCTGCAGAGCATCACAACAGCCTTATAAAACTGGCTGAGCAGCATCATGATGCTGAGGGTTGAATACTGCCCATTCACTAGAATCAAAAAAGCCAGCTCTCAATGTAGTCGACCAGGAAGTGATGCCTAGCCCAAATTTTCCATGCGGTTTATTTTTATTGAGCCTCAGGGGAGAAGAGAGGCCTAAAATAATGGAAGGAGCACTTGCCAGTTAAAAACCGAGCAAGCAATACATCATATGCTGTGCCCATATTAGGCGAGGTGCCCTGATTAGGAACATCAGCCATATCCTTATTACAAATAATTTTAGATGTTTATTTGAAAGATCTGTCTGCTCACTAGCAACTCAAGAACCACCCCCACTGCCACAGTCTGTCTCATAGCTATTGTGACGCCAAAGCTAGGTGCCCATTTAAGAAGCTGAATAATCTCTGCCCTGAGTCACAATGTGAGAGATTTAGTGCCGTCAGCAGTCATACCTGGCCTTCATCTCTTATCAACACTCGACTCCAAGCAGTGTTTTACCAGCAATAGGCACATGAATTTCTGTACCTAAATGCAGAATACCTTGAAAAATTAGGAGGAGAAAGTACAGTGGCCCACTGAGTCATATCAGAACAATATTTACAAAGCAAACAAAAGCTGAGAACACAACAGTATTTAATAGAGAACACAAATACAAAGTGAGAACTCAAATACAAAATTGAGACTACAAATACGAGAGAGAATGCAAATACAAGAGAGAACGCAAGAGCAAAAGTGAGAATTCAAATACAAGAAAGAGAACGCAAAAGTGAGAATGAGAATACAAGAGAGAGAACACAAATACAAGAGAGCGCAAATGCAAACGTGAAAACGCAAATGCAAAAGTGAGAATGCAAATGCAAAAGTGAGAACACAAATACAAGAGAGAAAACAAATGCAAAAATGTGCACGCAAACGCAAAAGAACGCAAATGCAGAAATGAGAATGTAAATACAAGAGAGAACACAAATGAAAAAGTGAGAATGCGAATACAAGAGAAAGAACGCAAATGCAACAGAGAGAACACAAATGCATTAACAGAAATGAAGCGTTTTAAAAAACAATGCGTTTGTAAAAAAGATTAAAAAACTCACAGCACTGAACATTTATGAGACAAATTTACTGGCAAACACTTTACTGATGATTCCATGGCTGACTGGTCTTTGAATATGTACACGTCCTGCATATGGAAACCATCGACCGCTAGTGGCCAGGAGCATTTCTGGTGTGAGTGACCCTCGAATGCAGCTTTTAAAAAAAATTTTCATTTCATTTTAAATGTTTTTCATTTCAGTTAATGCTGTTGTGTCCTGGCTTAATGTTTAGTGCTGTGAGGTTTTTTTTTTATCTTTTCTACAAATGCAGCACTTTTTAAACGCTTAATTTCTGGTAATGCATTTGCGTTCTTTCTCTTGTATTTGCATTCTCCCTTAATGCTGCTGTGTTCTCAGATTTTTTTTGATTCGTAAATGTCGCTGTGATGTGACTCAGCGAGCCACCGTAAGAAAGGCCTCTTTTACAGGGGCTCCATATGTGATTATCATCTCATTATTATCTTATACTAGCACATCTTGCCTCATTTAAGAAAGTGGGCACAGCTTTGAGTGAATAGTATACAATCAACACATTCAATCCTGTTAATGAATTCCAACAGTTTCTAAAAACAAATGTGATCCTGAGAGCAGTTACCACTCTCCAGCCGCAGATGTCTTGCAGGCTACCAACTGAATGGACCCTTTTGTTTATATTAAGACTGAACAAGTGTCTCCAGAGGTGAGGGGTCAGGAGTGGCAAAATGCATTAGGCGCCCTCTGTCATGACCTTTTAAATAACTGCAAGGTGATGTGACTCTGGGGTTAATGCCTCCATATTGAGGCCAGGCGCAGGCCCTGGCTAATGCTGTCTAATGTCTGTTAGGGCAATACACAGGGACATGGACCATTGTGTAATTCAGAGACACACATTGCTGTTGGAACCATGTGAAGATGCTTCTGGCCTATGCTGATACAAAACAATAGCAATCAATCAGAAAGCTGGATTCACATAAACGCAACCAACACTGCAACATCCTTCACTATAAAGCATGTGGCCACTCACCACAAGCATGTTTGCCCAATGAAGACAACATAACGAAATGTACAAAAATAAGGAAAAACGACACAGCAAACTTAAACCTAAACTTAATCATAGGCAAAAACATATTGCCACAGCAGGCATTAAAAAAGTTTATGGTCCATTTTTGTCTTACCTGTGATGAATTGATGCATTGAAGTAATGTTAGACATTTGCTTTGATATTTTCACAAAGCCCATGTCAGCCTGTGGAGTAAAAGAACAAGTGCCAAATTTCACAGAAAATGCTGTTTTGTTTGTTTTTTACATTCGTTTTTTGGCTTTGGATAGGTAGAAAACCACATAGTACATGGGACAAAATCTCCTTTTTTTTTTTTTTCAAGTTAAAGCTTTACCCAGTACTGGATCTTCAAATTCAAGCACTGGTTGTTGACAAACTGAAGGCTTGAGACCAGTAGTGGATAGCAATGGTTTTAAAGCAGTGATTTGGAGGGCTGAGAAAAAAAGGCAGAGCTTGGTAAAGAGGTAGTGATTTGATTGGCCATGAAATGACAATACAAAAATAGGCCCAGGCCTACCCAGTCCTACATATGGCTATGCTCCTGTGTAAAGCAATGCACAAGCCCAAGTTTATGCTTTCAAAGCAAAAGAAAACTCTGAGTGCTGATCACAGGACTCAATAACATCTGGATAGTAGTGGGTGATATTCCAGTTTGTCCAGTATACCAATTGAAATTCTTTGCAAAGTATTACTTTGTCAAAATCATTATAGTGGTATGGCAAAAATACATATATACAAACAAAGCAAAACGTAAGGCTAGCCCGTTTAGCTCAGTCTAGGCAGGGATCTGGACAGAATGGTCAGTTTTGATGTTAGCTTTTAGCCTTTTTACCTTTAAGTTGATGTAAGCATGAGTATATGGGGCACACATATGAGACAAATGACTTCAGACATTTAAGATGAGAAACAACATTTAGCACTGTTTTTGTCTGGCCCAGGTATTATGAGAAGTTTTTGGCCATACTGCCCACTACTACTGGGAAATACGCATTTCTCCAAATTAGCACTAGGCAGTAATTAAACATCCCAAAGAGAGACATTCCAGGTCCAATTATAACTAGTGATAATATAGTAGCACTTCTTGCAGTGTAGTTAATAACTATCCCGCATATTCATAAATAGACTGCAGATGGATTTCACCTACATATTTCACCCTGTCAAAATAAGTCACATTGCGAATCTATTGGTGCTAATTGTCAAAGATTGACAACAAGACATTGTGATTGATATCCATTTTCATTCACTTGTATGAAAAACACCATCAGAGAGAACAATAAGATAAATGGCTCTTGATCTGGTTCGCCTGCTAACAAAGCTGAAATCAGTTTCTGTATGCATACAGTTACATGCAAAAGACACATTTATTTTGACTCCAGCTCATTAAAAATGTTGTAATACTTGGATGGAAAACTGGCCTCTGTCCTAATTCCTGCCGTGATTTCAGCATGGACTAAATCCATTATCTTACCATATCTGCAGCAAGATGATGTGTAACCGCTAATTGGAAGCTCCATGGCAACTCATCACAAGTCTTGCTAATGGCAGGTCTGTGACATAAATCTTTCACAACAGTTCTGCTCTGAAAGAGACCAGATGCGCTGTAAAGCCTCCAAGACAACCCAACCATACTGAACCATTTCGGAATCAGTAATGTCAACACTGCAACCAGATGGAGCGTGTTTATTTGCTGGGATGTTTTGATTGCACCCGGTAAAATTGATCTTGTGTAGGCAATAGTATTTAGCGTTCGCTAAGTTCCTAAAAAACTCCACTAAGGATTTACTGGCCTTCGTTTGTGGCTTGTAGTAATAAATCTTAGTAGATCAATGCAGATATGTTACTTCACTTTCTCTGCTGAGACTTTTTGAATAGTTATCTTTTATAGGGCTTGGTTTTCTCCCTCTGCCTTTTATCATCTCCAAAATCACACTCATAAGTTAGGCCCCAGGGGTTGCTGAAGCGTTTTAAGTGCCTTTAGCTGCCTTTAGCAATAAGAGAATAAGCAATATTCACTTTTTCTTTTGTACAACATTGTGCCTTCATAATAATACTGACAAATGTGCTTCATCATAATGTCTCATTCTCTCCAGAGTTGCTTTACCCTGTGCCAATACATTCTCATTTCTTGTGAGGGAAGAATTATATCAAGTCACTTTTTAGTAGGACGGCATAAAAGAGAGCAGGACTGAAATGGGGAACAAGCCATCTGCTGTAAATCAAGCTGTATAAGGAGCTTAGGAAATAATGAACTGTATGTATGTGCATTCTTTCAACTTTCAAATTTTTTTTCCTGAATTCAAACACAAACAAAGCATGAGAAAGAGGATTAAAAAGGAACGTTAACCTATGAGAGACAATGACCTTTGCATCAAAACGTCTTGCAAAATGCTTGGTTTGGCTCTTACTGTAAGTGAAATGACAAGCAGAAGCTGAGAGAGGCTGAAAGAGGACTGGAACAATAGTTTATTTCATAAACAGTGAAGCCAGAGCTGAACTACAGTATACATTCCTGTAGCCTTGGGTAGTTTAAGGCCTGAATGGTAGCTAAGCTGAAAAATGAAGCAGACATTGCTGGAGGGGAGTTTGGCACTGGAATGTTTGCTCTGAGAATGGCAAGGCTGAGAGTAATGCCATGATCAGCAGGCCTGCTGCCCAAAGGGGTGGAGAAGGGCAAACAACTTACTGTACAGTGACCTGAAACTCTTTCAATGACATCAACACAGAGCAGAACTCGCACTCTGCCCATCGCCTTCAGGAACTTGACGTGTCAGCAGCCCTTAATTCCGCTCTATCCCTATTGCCATGGTAACAAAAACTTGTCACCATGGTTACAGCCAAATTAATGTGAAAACATGCAAAAATTCATTGGCAAAGCATCGAAAACATCAGTGACCATGGCTACAGTAGATGAGTGCAAAAATTCCCTTCAGCCCTGCAGCATGGAGGCACCAGGCTCTGCCTCTCCAGATGCTGTCAAAATGCCACTGCTTTCCCAAGACTTAGATTAGATTATACTAGATTAACTTTATTGTCCGCTGTAGTGGAAATTTGTATTTGGCATTTCCTTATATGGATCTGCAGAATAATCACGTAAAAACATTTTTACACTAAATGTTGGAACATTGCTGTGAAGATTTGATTGCATTCAGCCACAAGAGCCTTAGTCAGGTCAGATACTGATGTTGGATGATTAGTTCTGGATCACAACTTATCCCCATCTTACTGAATGGACCTCCATCACTCCAGAGAATGCAATTCCACTGCACCACAGCTTATGCTGGGGATCTTTTTCCATTCTAGCCAATGCTTGGAATTGGGACCTTAGGCTCATTCGCAGCTGCTCTAGTGCATTTCATTGTACCAGCAATGCTTTTCTGCGGAGGTTATACAATCTGTTTATGGGAAATTGAACATCACAATGGGTGCCAAAAAGTAAGTAGTCAAAGTAGCTGAATTCACTCATTTTAAAGGGGTGTCTTGATACTGTTGGACAATACAATACGTAATAGTGTCCTTAACAAATGAGCAAACAAACCAATGGATAGTGCAATTTAGTGAACAAGCAGAAACCATTGAATACAGAATCACTTAGGATAAGAATACAAATTTACAGACAAACAAATGAAGAGAAATGAAGTCTAACCATAAAAATCTAGTTGTTTAATATCTGAATCATTTCGTCTCTGGGCAGCAAGCAAAAGTGAACTAAAACCTTTTTAAGGGCTGGTAGATAAAGTTGATGCAGTAAGAGTGAAGCTTACTCAAGAGCTGTGAGCTGAGCCAAAGAAGCAGTTAGTGTGCTTACAGAGCTAAACTATATGTAGAGGAAGTAAGGATTCCCATACGGTGCATGTCAAAATAAATGGGCCCTATAAAGATATCACTGATACTTCAGCTAACTATTGAATAATTCAACAAGTATAACAGGCCCACTCTTGGATTTGTTCCAACTCTTTCTTAAAGCTGCACTATATATTGTGTTTTTTTTTTGTTTTTTTTTAAATTAAAAGAAGTAGGGTCAGTGCACTGCTGCAAGTCCACCACTTAAGCCTGAAATGATCATTTAAAAGTCAGAGGTGTCACAAAGGCTCAAAAAAATGGTCCAGCTTGATGTTTAGGTCTTAATTGCAAAATGAACATATTGTCGCTGTCCAAAGAAAAACATGTATCTCCATTTTTGTCAATTTTTCTTGTTCTATGTCATTTGAACATGGCAGTTCTCCTTTGCATTGTGTGAAATTTTCATGATGAATGAACCAATAAAAATGCCCTAAAATCTCTTAGAATAAAATATCTTTACAGTAACTTACATTAAGAGTTAAGGGCATCTTTGCCCTCTCCTGTAAAATGACCATTTTGGAGATACTTTTGGACAGCAATATGATGCTAATAATAGATAATTCACTTACATTTACAAGTTTTGACTGTTCTCTTTAAATACAAATTTCATCAAATTCATTCAATCGTGGGTTCCAAAGCACAAACAACCTCACAAAATGTTCTTCACATGTGTGTAGTGAGGCATTTCCACCAGAGAAGTATCCAAATCTCCAAAATGTACATAGTGTAGCTTTAAGAAAGATGTGTAGATCGGTCATTATGAGGAGTTTGCACTAGTCTGTCTAACTGGAGAGAATACAGCCATATTAACTGATCAATATGCTATAAAAAGGTGATTATAAAAGTGTTAAAGAGTGGTGTTTCATGTGAAAGTAAACTAGTGTACACTCATGCACACAACCACCTTGACCTAAAACACAAAAGTGGACCAGAGTGTACGCTTTGCCCAAGTTTACTTGGACAAAAATTTTCAATTTACCGACAAATGTAATCGCAAAGCAGTTAAAGCTGTGCATTGGTCTGTGCAGGGGTCTACTTAATAATTAACTTTTTAAAGCTCGCTATGGAATTCACTCAGTGTATCTGCCAGCTCTCTGCTTCACACTCACTGACAAAATAGAACGGTTGGCTCCTGCTCAATTCTCTCTCTCTCTCTCTCTCTCTCTCCCTCTCTCTCTCTCCCTCTCTCTCTCTCTCTCTCTCTCTCTCTCTCTCTCTCTCTCTCTCAAGGTGCTGCTCCCTCTCTGAAAAAGGAGGTGCAAGGCCTAGGTTATAATTCAATTCAAGGAGCAGGATGGTCGAGTTGATATACTGTTGAAGTAAGAATAACAAAACTACATTGACAGTAGCGTTGAGACATGCTGTCTGTCAGCAGCTTTTGGAGCCAGAATGTTTCTTTTACTGTCCTGAGTCTTCAAATAATTCATTCAAAGCACTTCATATTCTCTTTGACTTCAGTTCCTAGCTAGCAGGTTCTGAGCAACAGAATGGAACATTAAAACTCTAATGAGGAAACCAGCACTCACCAACAAATAAACTCTTAATGAGAGTTTTATATTTTGTCATTTTAAGACTGATTTGTAACCGTTTGAAGCTGTTGTTTCACCCTGTCATCTTTAAGGTTTAGTGTACAATTGCTGGCACTGCTGTTGTAGTTATCATAGCGGTCAGATTCATAATTGCTTTCAAATATTAAGTTTTCCTCACAGAGAGAAGAAGTAGGTCAATGCCAGGTTTATGGTTGACAGTGTTTGGTCAAGTTGTTGGCTTAACCCTTTGCAGAGACAGGAGATTCTAGCATGTGGGTTAGAAAATGACGGCCTTCGACAAAATCCCTTCTTGCCTCAGGAAAATTTACTACATAATTACACACTCTGAAAACCCTGCCATGTCCTCTCTGGGCCTATTTGAGTGTCTCTGCAGAGTTGTGGACACAATGAGATCCTTGACCAAATCAAAATTCTTACCCACCCTCTAATCAAAAAGCAGGACGCCAGCTCTACACGCACTAGAGATCCTCTATCTGCTCCTGAATGCTAACCTCAAAACTAACAATTTAGGTGTAATTCCCAGCTTGGTCAACATTTTCATTTTGGCTCAGGACAACACATCCCTGTTGTTGCTGGTCGGTACAAGACAAGTTCCATCATTCCACTTGGCTATACACAGTACACAGCTATAGCCCGGTCCCCGTTGTGGTCAAAGCACAACTACCTTTCTGAATGAGTGAATACAGACTCCAACAATACTGCTATTGTAGTGTGTGAATAGTGCATATTTTTGGTGGAACACCGTCAAAGGAGACAGATTGCTGGAAGAAGAAAAAGCAGTTGCGCATAAATAGTGACGACACTGAGCGACAGCAGGGCATGTCAAACATGCATCAATTGGTACAGGCTGGATGCCTGACAACACTGGGAGGAAAAAAAAAAAATCGGAATGTGAAACACAATCATCTGCCTTCTAGTCCCACCTCTACAGAGCGCAGACACTACCAGGACTGCAGTAACGGGTTGTAACTTGGCACTAATGCCTTGACATTGTGGTATCTGTGCAAACTAGCAATGGAGCGAGCCAAAGATGAATCTGTGTCCTGGCTGCTGTTGTATAACAAGACTTTTGTGTTGGAAGAAAAAGGTCAAAAAGAGTTTTAAAGTCATCTTAGACCAATGCTCTGAGCCACCATGAACAACCTTGCTACACACAGTATCCTATTCATCAGAAAGAACAGAATCGGCTTGTTTATTGGTAATAAGGTTTCAAGTGTCAGGAATGTCTCAGGCATCTATGTATATTTACAGATATACATGTAAACCTCAGGTATTTCTACATCCCTCACAACCAAGTCTATAATTATTAAAATGTGTCCAGAGAACTGATACTTTCTGGAGAAGTTTTTGGCTAATAAACGTTTTTGTATCTAAACTAGAGCAAGCAGCAGACAGGATGCATAAGCCTGTTGTAAAAGGCTAGAAAAGTTGCTTTCATAATGTATTTCAATGCAGGTTAGAGATTACTTGGTTATAATTGCAACAAGTACCAATCTATAGGAGCAAACATTGACAACAATGATGTACTATGATCACTTTTAATTATTTATTTTTTTCTTTTATTTAACCCATGTAAGCCCACTTAAGACCACTCTGTACAGCCCTCTTTCTCCTTTATTAAAAAGTCTACTAACGTGTTAATACACCTTTTTAGAAGCGATGCAATTCATGGATCTGGCTTGTAACTCATGGACGGACTCGCTCACTCACTCACTCACTCACATTTAGCAGGGTGGGACTTTGCATCAATGACTGCATGTCTTTGTTGAATATTGACACATGAAAGAATACAAACGTATGAAGGTTTTGTATAGATTTTTATGGAAAATCGGCGTTGACCTTGTTTCAATGGAGTTCTGTTTGTATATCAATGTATAAATTCACAAGGGTTAAAAGTGTAAGAGAATTCTTTTAGAGAATATATGTGACATTTAATAACTTCTTTTTAAAAAGATTACAGCTCACATTTTAAATTTATAATCACATACTTGTATTCCACTTCTCGACTGCTGGTTGGTGTATACCACTTTGTCTGGGTAGAAGAGACTGCTGTGATGGTTGATGGCAAGTTATAAACATTCAGGCCCCAGTTTCCCAAAGGAACAGTGACCTGGTTGCATCAACTCTTGTGAAATTGCCCCTACATTTGTCTCCTTCTAGTTTGTTTATGGGCTAAAGTGAAACAGATTAATATTAAAATCCATCAGAATTCTATCTGTACAGGTGCTATGGCTAGGCTGAGCAGAGTGAGGGGAGAGAGAGACTGGCAGACTGTGGGATAAGGAAGAGAGAGAGAGGATTTGGGAGAAGAATGAGCTGTGTGATTGTAAAGCAGTCAGCAGCTGCACTGTTTCATTCAGCAGGCGCACTGTTTAATCCCAGGAGATGGGCCTGGATGAGTTAGGCAAACAGGGATCCCTGAAACCCAGCACCGCAGCCTGCCCTTGGGGCATAACACACCAGCCATACCCAGAAACGTCTGCACACAGCCTGCCATAGACACCTAATGGCGAAATAATTTATGAATATTGCTGACTGCTTTCAACTCAAGTCCAAAATTGAGGGTTGTTTGTCAAAGTCGGTGTGGCCCTTGACAGTTGGAACGTGCTGACCCACTGTGTTCCTCTTTGCTTTTTTTCCCATTAATTTTATAGTGCAAATATAACCCAAACCAAAGAAAGTCATCAGGGCAGATGTTTTATCCTTGCCACTCAGATCACTGCAAGTGTTACTACAGCATTTAATGTAAATCAAGTATTAACAGCTGCTTTTCACCTTGATTTTAAATGACCAATAAAACAGAAGCCTCCGGTGTGTAAGAGGTACAGAGGATATGACATGTCTGAAGATTACATTCTACAGTAAACAGTGCCAGGCCCTTTGCGGTTTGTATTTATTTATGTTATATATGAGCACAGGACATCCAGATACTCTTTCAATAACTGGACCGTCCAACAACTGGCGAACATAGGAAGATTTCAGAGCTGAGCCAGCGTGTCCCTGTGTTCCTTCACCACATTCAACTCCTCATTTGTACACAAACAGTGCGATAGACACTTCTCTCGGCTGACGTCTAAGCTTCTAGCCTCCTCTTTTGTCTGTTCCTGCGCGTCTTGGCCGGGGGGTGGGGGGGTGGACTGGGGGGGAGTCGTCCATGTGGGTGACTGTATACACAAATTGAAGAGAGAGAAAATAATATTTTCAAACGGAGTAAACATTTCCGAGACATGAGTAATCAAAGTGAGTGACGTCGGTGGAGCCTATCCCGAGACAATTTGCTAAGTTAGATATTGTCGAGCTCTATACATGCTTTTGTTTGTTTCCAATTAAGCTGTGTTTGGGTCGCAGTAAATGAAGGTGAACAGGTTTAAAACTGCACTGTGGAGAGTTTAGCTCAGGCTGCACTGTGTCACAAGGCTGTAAAAGCCAAAAAAGAAGGCATTTTAAAAGATACTCCACAAGGTCTTCCACTGGAGCTGACATTTACAATGGAAAATGTTCTCTCAGAGAATAAAATGTTCATCCCAGGACAGAATCTATAGTCTTCTAGACGAGCTGAATATACTGTTGGACTTTTAAAGCTATACAAGTGGACGAAGGAAGGTGAGGCTCAAACAGCAATGTTAAGATTTACTGATGTGAAGCAAAAAGCCTTCCACTGCGTAGCGCATCAGACCAGTAGACACATGCATCAGGGAACATTATCATCATCAAAAACCCCAAAACAAATCTCTGCACAGTACTGGCCTAGCCGCAAATCCGGACCGGTAATTTGTGACAGTTTACCTCCTCATTAGCAACTGAATCACATTTCCAGTGCTTTTCCAGTAACTTCTGTACGCTGCATCCAGTGAGTTTATTTTCTTTCCAAGGTAAAGAACTGGGAGGCAATCTGACACCTTATATGAGTGGAAAGGAGTTTGGGTTCAGACAAGAACTGTAGCTCATGGATGACTCAGGAGAAGAAAAGAGAGAAGAGACTAGCACAGAAAGAGTCTCACTGACTCCAGATACGTGATCAAGCCTAGTTACCAAAGTGTTGCATTTCTTCTACGAAAGGCAGTACAAGTTCAGATCCAGAACTGTAGCTCAGAGATGACTCAGGAACTCGAGAAGGTAGTACAGAGGGGGGTTCACTGACCCCATTAGACACCAACTATATGATCGCGTCACTGGTGACCAAACTGTAGGATTTATTTGAAATATTAGAAACAGAAGCTGCCAGATGACTCATGAACTCAGGAGAAATTAAAGAGAAGAGCGGGTCCGTTCCCAAGATCATTGAGCTCATCATCGACTGCTACTGTTCACACTCAAGATCACACTAAAAATTGTTTGGACGACTCCAGAACTAATCAGGCACAGACTAGACATCAGAACAGAGGAGCTTGAAGTGTCCCTCACCCTCTCACATAATGACCCTGACCTAAAAAGATTATGAATTAGCCACTGGGTTGTAAAATGCTTAAAGTTCTGAGTTCTAAACACTTTAAATGCAATTACAGCCATGTTTTGTGCAAGTTATTCATTTTCAGTGTCAGTAAATAAAAAAAGCCTCAACAACTAAATATCAATATTTCTGATGCTTAGTGTGCCCAAACTTTACCTTTATTACTGTTTCCATTCTTTTTGGGAGGCTTACTTTCAATTTTTCAAAGAAATCTGCAGAGATTTTCAGTTTTAAGTTCAGTCATAGATGTTGGTTAAATTTTCCATTTTTTGCTTCTCACAATCCAAGTAATCCCACTCATGTTCAATGCTTAGGTCTGGGCTCCGGGAGTGGACAGTAAATTGAACTCCAGCAGCCTCCGCTTCTTCACAGCCGAACATCCTTTCAGACCCATAGTGCCGAGCTCTTCTCACAGTGGAAAGACAGAGAGAAACACCTGTGGATTTTTTCAGATATGAAGCAAGCGTAGAGCTTGATTATCTCCTCTCACTTAAAGAGGAAAGCTTGGTTAGCATGATTATTAGGAGTCCCATTGTCCCATTAATCATGTTTTAATCTCCAGTTTTGGAAACTCCTGTTTTTTTCACTTTTGTTCCTTTGACTTTCCTTATGCAGGTGGATTATCTTACGTCTAATCTCCTCAGAAATAAAAAAAAAAGAATAACTCTAATAAAATTAAGAATCTGCACATAATGGGCACCATTTTTGAATGGAAATGAAATAAATGAAAGCTGGTCTCTGACGTTTGCACAGTACAGTGTGTGTGTGTGTGTGTGTGTGTGTGTGTGTGTGTGTGTGTGTGTGTATACACACAGAAGCATATACGGAAACCTGCCAGTGCTCTTCACAGGCTCAGCAACTGTGGCCCAACAGCTCTAATCGTTGCTAACAGCTCCTTCTACTGGACATTTATCAAACTTTAAAAGCAGGGAATGAGCATCTTAAAGTATAGCCTGGCAAAGCCAGAGGGAGAACATGAAAAACCAGCATGGGAGGCACTTACAAAGCTTCATGGGACATGAGATGATAACTGAAGTTATGAAGTTTTTTATTTTTTTATTTTTTCATAGTTTACAAAACAGGATTTCTAAAAGGGAGCAGTGATGGAGACAGCACACACTGCTCCTCTGATGGACTACACATGTGGACCATGTGTAAAAGCCATTGTGGAATGGTTTTTAAGGAAAATGGCAAACATGAAAACAGAGGAGACGTTCATATCAGAGCAGCTCAACTTTAGAGTTTGGCTGTTAGATTTAAAGCTATGCTTTTTATTGTAAGCCACAAGTAAACATTTGACTCTATGAGTTTAATGCACACTGAGTGAAATCTGTCCCCAGAGGCTCTTGCTTTCTGTGAATAGGACAGTTGAAGCTCTAATCTAGGAAGAGTAAGTGTCTAAAGTCCAGATCTGGTTCTAAAACTGTACAGTGCAAAGATAAGTCTCATCCAGTGCCTACAGTTGCTCTATCATTCAAGCCTGATGGCCTCTTTCACATTAACTGTATGTATGTAACACTTCTTCTGACTCTTAAGGGTTTTGGCTTTTTAGGTCAACAGTGTTGGGATATATGCTCTTGACAGTCATTCATTTTTCATCTTTAATCATTTAATGAGTGTATTTACAGTATTACCATTTGAAAGAATACAATAGAAAGCATTAGCTGAGATTAGTAGGAAGTACTTGTTTTATAGGTAAAGGGGCACACTATAACAAACTTTATTCCAATTTCAGCTGCTGCTTATTAAACAAGATATAACACATAAATATGCACTACAAGATAATCCAAAAGTAATTTTAGTGGAAAACCCAATAAAACAATGACCATTATTAAGGATCTATGATATGTGGGTGTCACATTACCCAACACACTGTCCCATATGAACTGATGCTCTAATAGACCTGAATCCACCGTTCTGCACTGATACAGCAGCAGACTGTCCAAATGCACAAACTGCCCCCGTTCTGCGCACTTCAGCGTCACATTCGCACCTTGATGCACATGCCATGCGCTTTTTCGGCTTTCTTCTTGCTGTTTCGACTCCGTTCGAGACGCATCGCGCCTTTGTTTTGGCGTCAAGCGTAAAAGCCAGAATCCTAGTCGAGACTGGGCTGGTGGGTATGCGTGCGTATGTATTTAGCTCTTTATGGGGACCACATGTCCCCAGGCTGATGGAAAATGTGAACATGTGTTAACGTTGTGGGGACACATGTTTAACCAAACAGCAGATTTTATTAGACAAAAGTAAAGGAGCCCAAAGACTAGAAGCTGCGGTCAGGGTTGTGTTAGGTGTAGCACAGCAGCATTTAGCTGTCATGGAAATACCTCACAACGACTGGAATACAAACTTCTGTGTGTTTTGCCTATGTGTGTGTGTGTGTGTGTGTGTGTGTTTTGGGGGGTGGAAGGGTGGGGGTTGTGTGTTGGGGGGGGAGGTGGGGGGTGGAGGAAACCGTTGGCGCGCGGCCAAGCTTGTGGTGAGCGCGAGCGCGAGCGCGCCTCCCTTCCTCGGCGCTCTTTGGGTTTGGCCGTTTTTAAAAAGGCGAGTCCGTCCCCGCGCTCCGTCAGTCTGCTCCCAAAACTTCACTCCTGCACGCGCGCGGTAGCGCTGTGGTGTGTGTATGTGTGTGCGCGTGTACTCGGGGGTGGAGAGCGACAGAAACAGCGAGTGAGCGAGAAGGGGACAAAAAAAGCGCTGCACCGACTCGCCTTGCGCACCGGACCGTAGCTGCTCTCCGCGAGGAAAAACCGGGCAGAGCGCGCAGAGACACCTCCTCCCGGCCGGTTCTTTTACCCCCCATGCGGATGCCTTTGTAGAGCCTGAACAGCGCGCGCCCTTTCCTCCCGGCTTTTCTGCTTCGGATGCGGGACTCACGTGAACTTTTTCTCGCTGTTGTTTGTTATTGAGAAAAAAAAAACACTGAAAAGACTCTGATGCCCTGAAGCGCGCGCAACGAACGTCACGTGCTGATTCTGACCGGAGGTAAATAAAACGTTTTTTTTGTTTTGTTTTTGAGAGAGAGGGAGAGAACAGGAAGAAATAAGAAGAGACGATGCTGCTCGGTGTGTGCCCGCTGCTCCCGCTCGTGCTCGTCGTGGCGCGCGGCTTGGCCTCATACGTGCCCTGCGAGCCGTGCGACCAGAAGGCGCTGTCGATGTGCCCGCCCGTGCCCATCGGCTGCCAGCTCGTGAAGGAGCCCGGCTGCGGCTGCTGTCTGACGTGCGCGCTCGCCGAGGGTCACGCGTGCGGCGTGTACACGGGGACTTGTGCGCACGGGCTGCGCTGCCTGCCGCGCGACGGCGAGGAGAAGCCGCTGCACGCGCTGCTGCACGGCCGCGGGGTGTGCACCAACGAGAAGGGCTACAAGGCGCCGCACGCGCCCGCGGGTGAGTTGCTAGCGTGCAGGTGTGCGTGCGCGTGGTGCGTGTGTTTGTTTGTATGCAGTGCCAGAAGTCACACGAGGGTAAAACGATTGCTTTGGTGGGAAGTTCAACTGAATGCATGAGCTTTTTTGTACGTGCTATAATGTTAGTGCAACTGGGGCAGTTTGGAGGGCGACGGGGGGCAATTGTCATGTCAATGTGTTCAGGCCATGCTGCAAGACAGAAACACTCCCATGGACAGCACGAGGTAGCATGCACTCTGTTAGAAATGCACGTGAACAAGCTATGAATTTGTTTAGGTGTGTATATTCGCGAACGTGCACCAGGAAACTTTTCAGTATGTCAGTGACACGGATGAATTGAGGTTAATCAGCCTGCAGCTTCTCCAAGAAAAAGCCAATTTTAACGCCGTGCACGAGCACCACCGGCTCTGCACGTGCACTGCACGGTAACAGTGTTTGCTTGAGCTACATACTGAACCCTGTCTAAACACTTGAGTGTGGAAATGCTTTGGCATGACTGTATGCTTAGCGTCCACAAGTCAGTGTTGATGATGATGTGCAAGCCTCCTTGGCGGAGTCTTGATGTTTGGGGGACGGTCGTTGAAGGTGGTGCAAAATCACTAAGCCCTCCCAGCCAGGACCTGTTCAGCATTTCTGCTCTCTGTGCTGTTGTGTTTAGTTTAGTGGTAAGCTTCAGTTCATTAGATCATGATCCTCCCCTGAGAAGACAGTGGAGACCTTGAGGGGGCCAGCAGATTTCGGTTAGTCTGTATTTAGGTGTTCATCTGGGGGTGGTGCAGAGAGTTAGATTACTGTTCAAAGATTAAATCCAAGGGGAGGAGGATGGCTGTAGTTTGGGCATGTGTGCTGAACTGAAAGCTTCATGAAACATGATCCAACCCCCCCCCCAAATATTTACCTACCCCCACCATCATGTGTTGTGTTCATGCTACATGTATGAAATTATGATGTTAGGGATCTAACGTTGAAACCTTTTTTTATTACGGGCTTCTTTCCAGTTGTCAGTTTTAATGTTAAATTATCCCCACCCCCAAGTTCCCTGAGGCAACATCAATCCATGGTACAGCATGAGAAAGGAATTTGCACTCTTCTACAGTCATTGTTTGGAAAAGGGAAGGACCGCTCGATGCAGCAGTGCAACTGGGGAAGTAGGAGTATGGTCCTTGGTTACTGCTCTTGTAGGTTAAACATATGCACATGCACATTCACACACAGAGACACTTCAAAGCCTGGCTGTGTTAGAATCTCGACATGAGCGTGGGGAGCCATGCTGTAACAGGAGCAGCTCTTCCCCAGCGTGTGATTGCATTGGGCACATAGTCGTGCCACAGTGATTCAGCAGAATACATTCTGGAGCCACTGTCTGAAGAGCTATTTATCAAGCACTGGGTGGATTTGGAGGGGGGGCTTCTTGTCTACTATAGTGTTTGGTTTCATCCTGGTTTTACCAGCAGGACAGGGGAAAAAATGGAGAGAGGTCAAGTGTCCATGTCCACACTAGGATCATGAGCCGCCAGCCCCTGCCTCCTAATTACCCACTTTTCCTGCATTGGATATTCCATAAGATTAGCCAGAACAGAACATTGGACAAGCAATGGACAATCCCATGTGATAGAATACAATTAGTCTATCATCTTCAGTCTGCTTGGAGCAGAGCAATTTTGCATATGTTCTCATCGGATAGATGCAAACTACACCTAGAGTCTTCCACTCTTTTGGTTCACAGTTGAGTCTTTTGCCCATCACTGGCCAGTCAGGTTAAGTTTCACAGCTGCTGCTGTCAGAATAGTGCGCTGTGTCCTGGACCCTTATCCCCTCGGAAGTATTTGGACAGCTTTAAGTTTTAAATCCAACCCCGTTTTAGGTTAATGAGTGACTGACAGGGTGGTTTGTGATTTCAAAGTTGGTCAGTGCCATAAGCCATAGTTTTTGGAGCATCAGAAGCTTCAACCTGTTGCTGAATGATAGAAGTGAAGGTACCTCATGGTACAATTCAGCAATTTGTCCCTTGCTAGGGTTCAGCAAACTGTTCCGACGAAGAAAAATGGTCCAAATCTAGAAAACTTCACTTGCACATGAACAAGCATGATGTGTATTGGCAACACATCATCAGTTAATGGATGTTCCTCTGAGCCAAAAGAACATCAGAAGCTGAAATTTGGATATGATTTGGTTTTGTACAAGAGTTCTACTGATTTATGACCGGCTTATCTAATTACTGGAGCTTGCTTGCATTTTAACTATAATAACAAGACAAACAAAAGGAAACCTATACAGATTGAACACTCAGTTTTTCACCGTTAGGTTGGTTTTCTTTGCTTTATTTCATCCAAAATCAGGCTTCAATGTCAAGCATATGTCTCAGACGGCCACTCACCTTCAGCTGAGGTATGCAAGCGAAGATCCTATTTGGCACACTTGAATGATTTCTGCCAATAAAGTTTACCAGCAATTTGTGCAGTGTGTATTTGTCAGTGGCACCTGGAGGGTTAGTGGGTAACAGCTGTGGAGGAACTCTGCTCCCACAGTAGCCTCCTCTGTCAGGAGTATGTGATCGTTGGGCTGCGACATCCTCATGCCGAGCTTTAAGTGGGAACATGTGTGTGGCTGGCCAAAGCTGTGGAGAGTCTTAAACCCTCCCGACTCCCCTCCATCTCCATCACCGCTGCAATCTTATCGCTTCCAGTTTCTCAGATCACATAGAGGAAATTAAAGTTAAAGCAGAAAACAGCAGACACTGTGGTAAGACCATGTGGTTAAGGTGCCAGCCTGCTGAAACGTCCTGTCTCAGACCAGGGGTGCTCGCTTCAGTGTCACATTCCTCCAAGGAAAGGAAACAAAAGGTGCTTAATTTCATGCCTGCAGCACAGGTTCAGCAGTGGCTGAAACCATATGGAAAGAGTTGCAACATTGGTCAGAATTGTTACTTTTGTATCAGGAGTCAGGACCTTGTCACACCCAGCAATTGTCCCATGTTGGTGTGAATGGAGACAAGGCAGCCTCTGATTGAGTGGTTTTCGAAAAACCCAAACTCAAATGTTGGTGAGACCTCAGACCAAAATTAGGTGGTGGCTTGTGTCTCATCTTGGGTTTTCATTGCTTTTGATGAGGGGTGCCTTCTGTGCAACTGACAATGAAAGCAAGAAGGTTGTCTCAGTCCATTCATCACAATTGGAATCTAACACAGTTCCTTTTAAAGCTTTTCAGTTAATTTTAAAATAATACCTGAAACCTGAATGTAGTTTTGTGATGTATGATAATTCATATAATTCCAATTGTGATGCTACACTGGCTGCCATAAGCATATGATAGAAGCAGAAAAAAGGACTTCGAATTCTCTTCATGCATAGATCTCAAACATGCACATACTTAGAAATGATCTCGAGTGAACTAATGATGCCATGAAAAGTGCTTTCAGGTGAATGGGTTATATGTAGAGATGCACCACGGTGCAAACTTTTGGTGAAGCAGAGAGGAACGTCGCCTCAGTTTCTGAAATGATGAAAATATGAATAAACAACAATGCCAAAGTGCAACATATAACTAAATTCGGTAAATTCATTGCCTTGAATGAGCACCCCTTCTCTGTTGTCGAGTATGTTGAATTTCATAGACATTTACGTACTGTAGCCTACATACAGTAATCATTTCAACAAGTTTGGTTTATGTAAACTATTTATTAGGGTTTTTATTTGTTTTTTGGCCAAGCTTGTCATACATTTTGACTTTGGCGAATACTTTTCATTACAATGCATCACCAGTTGTTTTTTTATAGCCAGAGGTAGTGTATAAACAAGTGTTTGGTTTAAGACTGCTCTTCATTATTCAGCCATATAAGTTGTCACTAATATCTTGAAGATTTTTTTGGCTTTTATAGAGTAGGCTGTTGAGTACTGTCTGATTTCTTCGGTTACTCATCCGTTAAACATCACCAAAGATTGATATCATTACACAGTGCCAGTCTAATATTCTTACACTGCATCATGTAGATGTTTCATCTTTTGTATCAGCACTTCATAATTTGCAGCAGGTGTTAGGGATCACAGTGCTTTTTTGGTGGATTGGTCTATAGGCAGCAGCTTCTGCTCTGGCCTTTTTTGGCCCTTTGTCTGCTTGCTGCTCTGTTGCAGTTGCACGATCATGCTGTGGATTTGGGCCAGCTTTTAAATATTGAGCAGCGGAATCTGGCTTAGGATGCCGTGGCTGGCCAGTGACTTGAACAAAGAAAATGAATGCAGAGCGAAAGACTAGGCCAGGAGCAGCGCCTGCTTAAAAATGCAACTTGTTCACTCTGGAACGACTTGCTGTAATTGTCACAATGCCACAACGATGAAATGATGGCATGTAAATAACTGTCTTGGGCACCATGTGGGTAGTTATAAACAAAAAATCAAACTCTGTGTAGCATCCACCAAGAGCCAGTCCTGAGATTCATGAGAATTTCAAGAATATCTTGTCAACACAGCACTCAAATTGCCATGCCGTACATCCTCAGCGATCAGTGAAATACGGGAAAAATTGAGAGAAGGGTTTGATTTCATCATTAGCATTCAGGCTGCAAGAAACGTTGGATATTGATGAAGTATAATTGCCCCGTACGCATATTAATATTTAAACAGAGCCCTATCAGATGCACCTTCTTTGCCTGCTCAGGTCCTCTCGTCTTAATGAAAACTTTGCAAGGCTAAGGGGAGAGACACCAATACCTCTTCAGCTTTCATTCCAAAGCTCATTTGAATAGAGAGGCTGCGCGTGATATGTCTGGCTTGGCCTTGCTCCAGTGTCTTGGCAGGGGTTCAGATGTTAAACACAGACTTGCTAAGCCTCCTTTACAAGCTGGGGACCCTGCGCATGGAAAAAGTGAGGTTTGTCCTCACGCTAAAGAGCCTGGCCCATGCACAAGAAAACATGAAATTGACAATTTAAAAAAAAAACAAAACAAAAGGAAAATAGAAACTGAAATGTGCTTAAGGCAAGTTCTGACTATTGTTGATTTTTAACCGAGCTGTACCTGGCTTGTGTGCTCCCTCCTGTCAGGCAAACTGCAAACCGCCATAAAGGTTTGTTGTGGCTAATGTCAAACTTCTGAGAGCACTTGCATTCCCCAGAATGAGCTAACTGCTTACTAAGTAATCTTTATTTCAGAAACAGTCCATTTTCTAACTGTAAAAGGACGTTAGAGGAGATAGAACGAGATAGTTGAGACTCGGCAAGCTGACCGGCCTCTCGGCTAGCCTGGCTGCTGGGAGCTTTTCTGTACAGAAATATCAGTCTGCCAAGTCATGAGTTGCAAGATTAATTTCAAAGAGTCAACCATGGCTCTGATAACAACTTCAGAAGCCAGGAACCCAATTCCAGTAATCACCCCTCCCCCATGTCCCCATGTCTGCAGTATCAGACAGACTCTTTCAACACCAGTCTGCTAGGAATACCCCTCTCTTTTACATGGTAGCGCAGTGAAGCAGGGGCTCTATAAGAGAAACTAGCCGAACCATTTTTAATCCACCCCCCCGAGCTGCCTTGTGACACCTCGCGGCTGTGTCCTGAACAATACTTGGCACATTCCATCTCAACATTTGACCCTGACTTTAGCACCCACTGCCATTCTGTTAGATTTCTTTGCTGGATAAATATAGCCACGGCCATGTAACAGTGCCTTGGCCTGCTGGGTTCAGGGATTATTTATGCACTTACTATACTGTAAAACCATCTGGGGAAATGATGTCTGATCACCTTCTCTTAGCCATCTCTCCTAATAATATGCCCTAATAAATTATTTAGTTTAGGTGAGCAGATGTCTCATTCAAGTCAGTCCAAATTCGTTATTTGCTTTCATGCAGTACTTTGGGCCTTTACCTTATTTCTCCATAGGCTGTAGAGACTGTTGAAAACTCTTTGTCCAAATATGGTTACTTCCCTCGAACACTCAAAGATAGAGTTACCATCACGACACAGGTTCGTCCATCTCGCTAAAACCTTTTGGTTGCCATGGTACTTGTGGTTGCTGTGGCTTCAAAGGATCTAAGATTGACTTGAAGGAGAAAAAGAGCCTTTGACAATGGCTTCTGTTCCACTACAGTCAAAACTTTCACAATTCAGCTCAAACATGCTTGCTAGAGTGAGAAAGTAAACTGCATTTGAGGAAACTGACATTTTTTGATTTAGTAGTCATTGACACATTTGCATGTTCTACCAAATGCTTGCCATGATTTGTCATTTCCATAAAGAAGTCCATAATGAAGATTTGGCCTCATTGGTTACTTGACCATTGGCTGTTTAGTTAACAATGAAGCAAGTCACAAAAAGAGTGTCCCATTTTGGTCACTGTATTTAGGTTTTGTAGGGGGACTGGGGTTTGTATAGGTGGGGGTAGGGCTTGTCATCACCTGTTGATCCTTTTCCCCACTCTGTAAACAAATGCAAAGAAAACATTTGGTGGGAAAGCAGTTGGTTTCAGATTTATTTTCAGACACCACTCAGGTATTGGAAAAGCTGGGCAGTAAAAACTGGTCTTTGCTATTTGACGCCAACTTTGATTCCTCTGCATTGAAAGCAAAAGCAGATGTTTGGTAAACGATGGTTGGGATAAATTAAACTCATCCGTGTTTTGATTTTTTTGTGTGTGTCGTTTGTAGATCGTGAATCTAAAGAGCATGATGACACAATGAAGACTGACGTGACAGAGGAGCAGCTGCCTCAAGCCAAAGTCCCCTTTAACCCAAAACAAGACATGATCAACAGCAAGAAGCAAGCTGCCATGCGCAAGGACAAAAAGAAGCAGCAGGAGAAGCTGAGGTCTGTCGGCTTACCGGATTACTCACCGCTCCCGATTGACAAGCACGAACCAGAATTTGTAAGTTAAATGAGGTTGCAAAGCAGGAAGGGGTGTGGATATTCAAATATATGTTTAATATATGTAAAACGTTTAATAAGCAGCTGATGTAGCATCTCTCACTAAGCCAAATGGCAACATGTAAGCACCACCATGCATGCAAATACTCTAAATAAATGTTTGACAGACAAACAATTGGGTACAGATGACCTCTTATACTGGCTTGAATGTAAATCTTCCTTGTTTTAAACTTTGTATTGATATGCATTGTGTGCTGAATCATACAGGGTCCCTGCAGGAGAAAGCTGGATGGGATCATAAAGGGAATGAAAGATACATCTCGCATCATGGCTCTGTCCCTCTACCTGCCCAACTGCGACAGGAAAGGCTTCTTCAAGCGCAAACAGGTGTGGATTAAATCTTTTTTAATGACTTCTTCGTTCTATGTGACCATAGCTGTCCTGTAAGTGGTGGGTGTCTGGTAATTTTCCGTGGAAGTCACGTAACCCCCGTCTTCACTCGTCTTTCCCTCCTAATCCCCCACCCTGCAGTGCAAGCCTTCCCGTGGCCGGAAACGAGGCATCTGCTGGTGCGTGGACAAGTATGGCGTGCAGCTGCCAGGCACTGACTACAGCGGGGGTAACGTCCAGTGCAAGGACCTGGAGAACAGCAACAACAACGAGTGAGGAGGGACCCGCTGTGATCACCTGACTCGAGGCTCGCCTCCTTCTTTCCTTCCCACCTGTCCACCCGCCAGTCACTCTGAGATTTCGATGCGAAAGAAAAACAAAAAGCAAACCAATAGAACTACCACGAAAAGCTAAACTGAGGAAGAAAACAAACACTTTCTCTTTCTGACTGAGCTCTCATCTCTAACTCAGGGGACCCAGCCAATCAGAGGGCCTCAGCGGCGTCAGGTTTAAGGGCTGGGTCCCGGCAAACGATTTTTAAAAATATATACATACAATTATATATTTTTATAGAAGCTGGGGTTTGAGCACCATACTGGTAACATACAACGGAAAAAAAGAAAAAAATGTATATGGCATGTTGATGATTATTAACAGAGGGCTATCTTGGTCTTTTACATCTTTTGAGATTGAGGTGTCAGAGGAGATAGCTTGAACTTGTACTATTGGAAGAACTATTCAATTTTTGTTTGTTTTTGTTTTCCAAAAGAAGAAAACATGTTATAGAGATGTGCTGATACAGCTGTCTCTGTTGTCTGTCTGGCTATTTTGGTCCTGTCAGAGCACTTAATCATTGGGGAACCTGCTTGGAAATGTGTAACTTCACCAAGTTCAGTGTATGTGTGCGTGTGTGTGAGTGTATGTGCACGTGTGGCACATTTTTATATAAGAATGTCCCCTTTTTCTTTTTCTGCCACGTAAGCTAGTGGCAAAGACCCCCATCCCCACGGCACCCCCAGGAGCAGCTATAGAGTAGCTCAAACATAGCATTCTCTCACTGGCCCACTCGCAGCATGTCTTTGGGAGCAGGATGGTGTAGAAACAAAACCCGTCCCACAGACCTCTCCGTGGCTCCGTGTAGCTTGCCTAAAATGCCAACTGTGCCTATGTAACCTGACGCTGCCGTGCAGAGTGACCCAGGTGAACGGAGAGCCGATGGGCTGCCCGCTCGTGGCTGCAGACCGAGGTCCAGTCACGTCTGCATCTTCTTAGATTCCTTGCGAGAAGGGCAAAATCAGTTGGCACCCATTTGCAGTAAAATGTCTAAAGGCTTCTGTGGAAGTGTCACTATCAAAAGTGGGACGTTTGGTGTTTACGTTCGAGGCAGACGGCAATGCCCTAATGCTAGAATCTCCCCAGAATTTCTGTTTGACGGGACGTTCACCTTTTGAGGGCAGTAGCTTCTGTGACGTTTTGGAATAGCCGTCTTCTTTTCTTTGGTTTTGTTTGTGTTTTTTCTTTGCCTTCAGTGAAGTATCGACTGCCCACTTATGAGCCATGTTCCTCGACCAAGTGCTTTCACTGAGCTAGTGAGTGAGCCCTTGGCACAGTATGTTACCTTTAACTGTAGATTGATGAATGTTTTTCTAACAAAAGAACTGGTGCTTGGAAACGGAGTTGTGCGTTTTAGCGTGTTCACGTTGTTCCATCTACCCTGTCACTTTGGGGCCTAGGTGTTCCCAGACGTCCACTTCTCCCCACCACGCTTCTAGTCTATTTTCAGGTCACAAAGAAGTGCTCACGCTGATAGTTTGTCTTCAGCACGATGCAACTGCACGTTTGGTTTTAAGGGGCATCATTGAAACAGAAGGCACGTTTTACTACCACGTCATTTAGTGCATAGTTTTATGAGTCTGTGTGTGTCTCAGTGCCTTTCTTCATACAAATACATTTGAATAGTGACGTGAACGTTACACAGTAGCCAAGGGGATAAAAGATTTTTTTTTTTTATTGTATTGACGAGGGACCTCAATTGCATTCAGATATGTACATGTAAAATCCATCACGCCAACACCTTGGAAAATCACTCCATGTGATGAGGCAAAGATAAGAGCGAGAGCTATTTTTTCACTAACAGCTCAAGCTAGTGGGTACACCTCTGTCTCTTTTGTTGTTTTTTCTTTTTTTTAATATCTACGAATAAGCTGAATATTGATTTGACAGAGACTGCAAATGTATGTAATCGCTGAGGAGTAATTTAAGTTGTTGGTTTTTTTTTTTTTAATTCAGTCAAGCTACATATAAACAGGGATACACAGAGGCCTCGTCGGCCAGCTCCAGCTGGAGTTTCCCTCGGAGGGAACCAGCGAGAAAAGCCATTCCCTGCCACAGTGGTTCTGCTCAGATCTTATTACAGAGCTTTGTGTGATCATAGTTTCATGGCTGGGAGGGGGCCCGTAATGTTTGACACAATGAGACTGAGAAGCAGCTCCGCTGAGCTTGCCCTCTAGTGCTGCTTCTCTCTGCTATGGATAGCTACTACGTTTAGAATATATAAAACCCATCACTCCTGTGTTCTCTCGCAGGTAGACAAAGAACCACAGAATGTACTGCTGGTGCGTCCGGATGGAATGAATGAGCAATGAGGGACTCTCTGAAGGTGTGGAGAAAGAGAGAGAGAGAAAGATAGAGAGAGTGGGTTAATCAGATCTTGGCAGGTGTTTGAAGTAAGTCATTGAGGAGGTGTAGTTCTCTCTGTTATTGCACAAATGGCCTCCAAGAAGGAGGCTAGCGTGAGGCAAGTCCATTCTGCCGGATATTTACCCAGGTCCTGATCCATGCTCAGTGCCCCCTCCCACTTTTTTGTTTTTATTTTTGTTTTTGTTTTTATAAAAGCAGCTTGCACTTATGTATTTACAATACTTCTTTTGCCACATGACAGCTTCCTCCTATTAGTGCCGACTCAAAAGCAAACTTCAGTTCAGGTGTTAGGAGGAGCAGGAAGCAGGCCTCAGACACAAAAAAACCCTGCCTGGGGATTTTTTTTTTTTATTCGACAGGGGCTTTTAGTGGCCCAAGCCTGACAACCACCTCTTCATCTGGTGGGGGGTAAAAAACAGTAATACGAAAGCTATTAATCTCAGTCCATTCTCCATCTACTCTTGCAGCTTGCAGACTATGTGCCTCAATGGCACCCAGGGAAAGGGAGAGAAGGTGAGAGCCCCAGACGGGTGATCTCGTCCTGGGAACTCAGTGTCCCATCAGGGGACGCAAGAACACATACATACAGCGCAGAACACATCACAGTAGATACCGCTAGCAGGCTAGACTTATGGAGCTTTCGGAATCTGTGAAACAGGTACAAGCAGCCAGAAAATCCGTGACTACTAGCGTCAAATGCTGTAGGCAACCTTTTTGGCTCAAGGTTAACGTGGTACACTATCTAATCATACTACTAATCATGTATGGTGAAATTATACTGCAACGTTCCCGATGCCTTGTTTTCCATTACGGTACCAAATGATCAACTGAAACAGCTGATGTTCTCTATCAACCAAAGACAATGCTTGAATACAGAAAACTCATTTCCTGCACGATTGTCTAGAACCTGGTCACTGGAAGAAAGAGAACACGACTGACTGAGACTCTTTCTAATCATATCTGTGCTGTAGAGAAAGGAGAACAGTCAAGCCACAACGCCATTGTAGTGTTGCTCAGTACCTTCACCAGATTCCGAATCTCCACATGGTTAGACGACTACAATATACACAACACATGATACGGTAGTTACAGCTCTCTTTCTGAATGCATAACAGTTTCTTCTTGATTTTTCTTTTCTTTTTTTATTTTGTGGATGAGAAAAGACTTGATGATTGATCACCCTGACATGTGGCCTAACCCGGCGTTTGGGAAAAAAAAAAGGACCCATTTGTGGCAGGAGGACCGTGAAAACAGCATTTGGAACTCTTAATAAAACAAATAAAGAAAAAAAAAATCTCAAATTATTAAGAAAAGTGAATATCACTGTGTAATATTTATTCAACTTGTAATTTATGTACTCTTTTAACCTTTGTCTTTTTTTTTGTTATGACAAAGCATTTATTTAAATAAAGTTATGTATTCATTTAAGCCCTTGTTACGTTCATTCTTATTAAAAAACGACAATAAAAACAAAGATTAGTGACTTACAGTCATACACAAGTTTGACCGCCCCTACACTGTTAGAAATAAAGGTTCTGTGCAGGTACATTTTTCGTTCATCAAGCTACAATGTAAATGTACCTCAAAGGTGCAACAGTGACTTTAAGGTCTAATTGTGAACCTTAAATTAGTTTTTTTCCAGGTGAACAGTACGTATTTATCTTTTCATAACCTAATGTTCTAAAACAGAACAATAAAACAAAGAGCCTGGAGACGAGGCGGGGTGTGTGGAGTCAACACTTAGACAATATAGTCAGTATAAAACTTAGGGAATACAATTTCAATAGATTATGGTACAATTATGTTCCCTGACCAAAGGTACTGAGATGTTTTGCATGGGCCACATTTCATGATATGTTTAATTTGACCAGAGGCACCCATAATTTTGAAGGAGACTGAATGTTTTCACAGGAACACAAAATCAGTCCATACATGACATTTAAACAAATACGAATCTGTGATTAAAACTCTGCATTAGTGAAAAAACTGAGATCCAATCAACATGTTTTTTAGTGAGAGCTGTATTTTAGAACTAATAATTGATAGTGCTTTAAAAACAGTGGAGATAATATTGTCTTATCACTTTAATATATATGTGTAAATAAATAAATCTGGACTTTTCGCCGTGCTGTTCAAATCTTGCCAATGCTATTGTTATTGTTGATAGACCAGGGGTGGTAAAATGGCCTGGAGTGACTAAACATTGCAGGATACAGGTTTATTTTGGGTGAATACATTAAAGGCCTGCCCGGAGGCTAGTCACCTGGTTTCCAGAAGAAGTCAAAGAGACTGCACAGGAACAAGGAAGTCATTTAGCATTGAGCCCCAACTTCAAGGGGGAAACTCACACCGCCACCAAGGGACAAACTCACCATTCAAATTATGGAGGAAGCCAGTGCCACAGACAGATTGTGCAGGCCATGATGTGGAAATCTCTCCTTTAATCGCAGCGCTTCAGGGCAAGTTAGCATAACCTCACACCACAGGGCTTCACTGATTAGCATGGGGTACTTAAGAGACAGAGCTAAAATCAGAGGTCGTCTAACCCTGTGGTGATAAATACTGCGAGGCCCACCTTGCAAGACCAAAGCAAAAGCCTTTACCTTGTCCCAAGTTAAAGCGATAGTTCAGCTAACTTCAAAAAGGCTTGGTTTCATGGTTTCTGACAGTGTATGATATACCATCATCTATAAAGTGGACAAAAATGCAGAATTCTTTCCATTGTTTTACATAATAGTATGTATGACAATGTCAGAAATCACATAAGCAAGTCTATTTAAGATGACATAACACTATTTCATGCTAATTGGCAGGGTTGAGAAGTAATGGAATACAAGTATTTGGAATGTGTATTCAGAATACAAAAATTAAGTATCTGTATTCAGTCCAGGTTATATTTTGTAAAGGCAGTATCATCTTTCAAAGACACATCACTGCTTGTTAAGTAACTGTTTTAAAATCAGCACACAGCATGTAAAGGCGTACTCTGAAGAAGAACTCAAAAATGACTTCTTTGCAAACACTGAAGATCCTGCTAAAGCCTGAGTAGACTGATAAATCTCTGTGATGAATCATTATTCTGAGTTTTAGCGAACAGTCTCCTCAGTAGTGCACATGTTCATGAGTGATAAGCTTAGCTTTGGTATTGTACTGGACCTGTGCGTGCGTTCTGAGGCAAGTTACATACCTATCATTAACTGGAAATCACATTATTACCCACTTTAAAGTCAAATTTTGTGAGATATTGTTATTAGGATATGGTGAATTGTTGCCTTAGGTCATGATACCTATCATAGCTACTTTTTCAAAGTATTTTGCCCAACCCTGCTAATTGGTGAAGCTCCCATTACTTGTTAACTACATTAATGCTACAGTGCAAAACTAAAGAAGCTAATTTCAGATATAAAACATGCAGTGCTTTGCAAAAGTCAAACATTATCCTTTATTTATTTAATTACCAGCCAAAATGGCCATTAAGTACAGGCTATTCATTTTTCAGATGTTTCTGAAGAGATTAGATATTAGATAATCTACTTGCATAAGAAAAGGAAGAGTCAAAGGAAAATAAAAAAACAGGAGTTTCCAAAACTGTATTTAATTTAAATATAGAGAAACCGGGACTCCAAAAGACTGTGCAAGACACGGTAGACCACCAAAACTGCCACTATCAGATAAAGAGTACTTACAGCTTTCATCTTTGATAGACAATAAAAACTTAAAATCCACTCTTTTTTCAGATCTGAAAAAAATCCACAGGTGTTTCTGTTCATTCTTCCACTGTGAGAAGACAACTCAGCACTATGAGTCTGAAGGGATCTGTAGCTGTCAAGAAGCCTCACTGAAAATTCGATTTGCAACTGAAACAAGAACTGCTGGTGTTTGCAGTGTCCAGACCTCAACATCACTGAGTGTGTTTGGGATTACTTGGATCAAGAGAAGCAGCAAATGCAAACAAATCCTAAGACTGAACTCCCTGCAGTATTTTTTAAAAACTGAAAGCAAGTCTCCCTAAAAAATGGAAGCTGTAATAAAGACAAAGGGTGGACATATTAATGCTATGTATGTATTAATATGGAAATGTGTATTGTAATGCTTAATATGGTTTATCCTTTTTTCTGCCACTGAAACATAACTTGTACTTTGTTACTGGACATAAAATAAATGAAGGTGGTCACTGACTTTTGCACAGTACTATATCTTGGCTGATGAACTCTATTTAGGACAAGAAGAAGATTGTATAAATTATGATCTTTCACCAAACTGTGGGCTTAACTGTCCGTGTTGGCAGGCTGAAGGCTGTTGCACATAATCGGTGAAACTTGGTGTGATCAAGACAGGCCTTTTATTTATCATCTCTGTTTTGGTGCTCATCGACTGCATTTTTTCCTGATAACTAAGGTTTACAAAATCCGTGACTTATCACAGCACTCCCAGTTGACCTAAAGATGGGACCAGTGTTCATTCACAAGAGCCAGACCAAGAACAAAGAAGCAGACTCCAAGTGAAACATGTGCAAGGGGATTTGATTTGTGAGGCAGTGAACATGACAATTACAACTGCCTTCAAAGAATCCAACAACTGCACATTAGACTTCAAAGCATTCATGCCCCTTTTATTACTTAATTAGGCCAACAACTATGGATGGCTACATGTGTTTTTTACACTGAGCCTAAGAGAATCATGATCAGAAGATGGTAGTAGCCTCCTTCACCCACCCATGGTCCTAAGAGTCACGCACTCATAAACTGCTGAACAAAGTGATTAAGGTCAATATTTTGGTGGCACTTTATTTTGAGTGGTCCTTTTAGATGAAACACACACTCAATGGACTCTCAGTAACAGGTCAAAAACACATGAGGGTTAGGATTATGTTTTGGGTTGAGGTCAAGGTTAGGGTTAGAATTAGGGCCGGGGTGAGGGTTCGGTTTTGCATAATGGAAGTAACATATTAACAATACATCTACTTAATGTAAGTAATTTATCAACAGAACATCTACAAGACATTCACCTCAACGTATTCAGATGCTTCACTACTGCTACTGCACTGATGTGTTGTTGATGTGTTACTGATAATGTGTTGAGTTTATTAATCATCTACGAAGGACCACTCCAAATAAAGTGTTACCAATATTTCATGTACTTTTCAGTCTTTAAGCATATGCATTGACCCACATCTGGATGACCGATGAACTGAAATTATTAGTGTAAATCATAAGAATATGACATTATTATTAATGGGTTATGTGGAATCTTGCACATTTGGTTCCTGCAAATAAACTATGTGCTTCAGTTAGACTCCATAATATGTGCTATGTTACTTAGTTACACCTACCAGCTGTCAGCTCAGCTGCAATCAATCCATCAAAAAGCTGGATAACACTTTATTGAAGGGCAGTATCCGTAAGGCTACATGACGCAATAACTGACATAAACCTAGAAAAACATTTACAAAGGCTCATTCCAACAAATGTCAGTCGTCATAAAGGCTGCTTTAGTCATTTTATTTATCATGTAATCTCGTCACAGCAATTGTTCTGAAGACTGACTGTTTGAATAAGCCTTTATAAATGAAGAGTTTCGTTCCAATATACTGTATATCCATTTATAACAATAATAAAGGTGGCATTAATCATAATATAGCATTGGTATTTATTGTATGTCTACAGCCCATTCACAACAATGTGCATCATAAAAAAAGTGGTCTATAATAATGAAACGCTTTAAATGTCTATATAGGTGTATGTCAGCTTAAAGGCTTATGTATGTGTCTGGTGTTATAAACGCTGAACATTTAGTATAGTACAGCTTTAAGTAAGCTTAAGATAAGCAACTCTGATTATTTATGTCCTTTTTGTATGAAACAGAAATAAAAGAAAGACAAAACAAACAATTTTGAAAGTAACTTGTTTAATCATATTTTAAAGTTCTGTAATAAATGACATTAACTGTGCTGCTTCACATGCATTTATGGCTTCCCTTTTCTGAATTACAGGCAGGCACTTTTATTCACTGACCATTTCTATAAGAAGACACAGGAAGCATGCTGCTTTTTTGGCGGTTAACAGAGTAAAGCTATCATACTATCTGATGCTGGTGTGCCTCCCAGTACTCAGTAACATGCAAAGTTACAAAAAAAATAGAAAAAAAGTAAGTGCATGTGAGAGGCTGGCATGGCACATGGTGTTTTTGATTTGCTGAAATTTCCCCTGTCGCCTATATGAGGTTCATCAAACACAGCGAGCAGCTCTGACAGTTTTACACTGCAGCAGATGGCAAACACTGCTTTCCTCTGTCCTCTGGCTGCAGGCGTGGCACAGCAACCCCCTCCGTACACGCATTCATGCCATCACACACACACACACACACACACACTCTCTTTCAGCCCTTTAGGACAACTCTGGGAAATCAATATGCCCAAAAACCGCAGGGATTGGTTTCGCTTTGTTTTCAAACTAGGCCAGACTCAAACTACCGTAAAATTTACTGTACCACCGGAGGGCAGGCAGCAATCTATTTCGGAAACCAACCCAAACGGAAAACTCACAGCCAGTGTCTCAGCAATCTCTCTGCTGGCACCCAAAGCCCGCGATGGGGGGAGAGGGATTTAAGAGAGCTGGTCTGTAGCACCAAAATACACACTAAAAAAAGAAAATCAATGAAAGCTAATTTTAAAGGCGCGCTGGACATGGCAATGCCATGTGAGTTATTGGAGGTTAACATGTTATCTGAGAGGCAAACTCACAGAGGTCCAAATCGAGCTGAGCAGTTGAAGTCCGGTTTTTCGTACTGAGCTTTTCGTACGGAGCTGTGCCGCATTTGTTTACAATCGATCAAGCTTAATCAGCTGCTATTTCTGGATGCAGTCATTTTGAGCAGTTCAATGCTATTCGCTCATAGAGAGACAAAGACAAAGAGAGAGAGAGAGAGAGAGAGAGAGAGAGAGAGAGAGACTGACGGACAACAAGCAAGATCATATTTCACAGGCTGAATCAAACGTAATCGGAATTCTCATTAAGTGCAATCACAGGTCTGGTCCCTGCATACCTGCTGAGCAGCACTTGTACTAAACGGATCGCACCAGGTGGGAAATCTGCTGACAGGGTAAGCTTAGCACACCCACTCAACCTGTGCACCACTTGGCCTCCTTTCACACAACTGTACAACTAGCCCCAACCACCACCCCCCACACTCTCTCAGGCCCTTTCTCCATCCCAACCCCCAGGAGACTGTAGAGCAGCTAGGTAAAGCCTGGCCCATCTGCATTGCAGGAATACATTTGCAAACCTGTGTTTATTTATAGGCCCTTAACCCACTTAATATTGCATTTGTCAATGTCAGCCTTGTGTCCTAATCTCAACCTCTGTCAGCACGTCATTAGTAACCACTTGTGCCCCCCTCCACCCTAACCCATCATACCACTCCACCTCTTTTTTCCTCTCCACATAACTGGATGGGAAGAACTGGATAGGATGAGGGGCGGGGTGGGGCAGGCAGAGGTCTATCAGCTGCCAACAGTGGCTACGCTCCCTACACATATATACACACATACACACACACACAGCCACACAAACCAATCCTCTGGACACCCTGCAGACAGGAGACAAGGCCTCTCCACTACAGAGAATGCAGCTCCACAGGCTTTGGAAGGGGTGGGTGAGGGGGGATCACAGAGAGCAGGCAGCGGTAGGGAAAGACTGGGTATGAATGTAAGTATACAGCACTGATGGTTTCACTGCACATGGAACTGCCATGTAAAAGGAGTAAATAAAGTTTATGTATATTAAGTGCACTGTTCCATTTTAAAATTAGCTTTTTAGGCTATTGGTTAGCCTAGAATACAACCCTTTGTATTTAGCTAAACATTTACTGCTCAACTTCATTTGAAATGAAGCAACAGTGCAGGTACTGAGTGGCCTCAACAAGTGCTAGCACAGCTCCAAAAGGAAAAGTGGACTGAAATGAGATGGATGGAGCTACACCTACCGTTTAACAAACTGGGCTTAATGTTAGCACCATTACTACCAGTGCTTATTGAGTAAAGTATGATAAAATTCAGGAATGGGAGGACACGGTGCAAGTCTCTCATTGTCAAATTTCATATACATTTATGAGTGGAAAAGTTAGAGGGGGATAGGACTCTGCCCTTGTCTTCTGTTTTGGCTTTCGTCATGTGCCATGACATGCAGCTCTTTCTATTCCATGTGATTAGAATGCAAATCAAACAGGGACTGAAACATTTTATACACATATACACACAGGAATATACGCATGCACGCCTCTCTCCAGCTTCATCTCTCATTGTTCTGTAGCTCCGCTCGTCCCCCCGGTGGTGAGAGAGCACGTCTATTTCTGCAGGCCGGTGGGGGGCTCCAACTCAGGCCCACCGGTGTACTGGCTGCAGTTGGGGTCCCCCCTCACCCTGATCGAGGAGGGAATCTGGACGCCAGTGTGGGGGTTCACGCACCAGCACTCGCCCCGCTGCCCATGGGTGGACATGTGGCACTGGAACACAAGAGGCGGAGAGAGTGAGGGGATGGGGGTGGATTTTAGAGGGTTAAGCCTCTAAACTGCAAGAGCCAACTCTACATATTTTACATATTAGTGCAATGGTAGTGTTATTATTAACAATAATGATAATAGTAATAAAAATAATAAGAAGAATAATAATGCAGTTTAAGGAAGTAAACCTGTTGGCCTGTATGTGGATCCACACCTTCTCACTCTCAACTACATAACTTGCAAAGTTTCATAGAAGTTACTGAATAATTTATAGTAGTTGAAGTTGAAGGGGTAAATGCAGCACTTGGTACAGTGATGAAGAGGGAGGGGTGGTGGGTGGAGCAACCGTACCCGCCTCATTTGTCACAGCATGGCTCTCCGACCCCCACTGAGCACTCCCGAAATGAGGTCATAATTGAACTGGACATAGCTTACACAGGGACCCAAAATAGGCAAAAAAACAGACTTTCCAATTTTTTCCTTCAGTGGCAAAGAACAAAAAGTGACAGTTACAGTAATTACAAGAGGAACAAGATGATTACAGAACAATTTAGGTTGGAGAAGTAAAGTTTCTGAGCCCTGGGAACAGAGCTTTCGCATCAAAACAATGCACTCGTTCGCTTCTCATGGGTGGATTTGTCCCCGTTTTACCTCTGCCGTCTAATGCTACGTGTCGTCATGTTGCTACAGATAGCTCATATCGTTGTTTTGGCTCTAAAATTAAAGTGGGTCTCCGTCAAGGACATGCAAGGGATGGAGAAAAGAAAATAGAGCCTGATTGCAAAACAATGTCTAAACTCCCCACAGGCTGGCGACAGTCATTTAACAAACATTTTTATGACCTTGTAACTCCCGGGTTCAGACGCTGTCACCTTGGCGTTGACAAAACACCCTTACTTCCGAAAGTGTGGGAGCTGGTTTTTCAGACAGCTCTAATTGCCATGTCATTCTGTCGTGTTTTCGTGCCAAATTGTGCAACCAGTGTAGATGAGAGGTTGTACATTGCCTCATGCAACTCTAACACTGCGTTAAAGTGATGATAGCCGTACAGACTGTGCGTGCCTCGGATCCACTGAACTGATTAAGCGTTGACTGCCTTGGGGATAGTTTTACTTGACGATTTTAGTTTCTCTTTAGTTTTTCAACCTTTATCCAACTAAGAAAAGTGCATTGCGAACATAAGTTCCCTCCTTAAAAGCTTTGTTTGGGGAGCTGGGTTGTGGTTGCAGATGTTAACCACACTACTGGTGTAATATGGGGTAAAATGTAGGAAGTAGAACAGCAACAGCAACCTTTTTTACCTTTCTCCCTTTAAACACATTACAGCAATCTTCTTCATAGTTTTGCATAGTCTTTCAGGGCTAGGTGTGACCTTGTAATGCGAATACACGTCTGGGTTGTTAAACTGTTGATTCACGAAGCAAACAAGGATATACCGCATCTAACACCCACTCACAAATTCCTCTAGTCTGTGCTTTAACATCAGGAGCAATTAATTGCACAAGCAACACAGGCTAGTTAGCAAAATGCTACCATTAGGGAATGGAACTGTTTTTTCCTTGCAAGAGGTTTTGTTTATTACTACCACATTGTGTTCTCCCCACATGAGATTTGGACTTTTCAGCTGTACTTACTGTAATGACAGGCTTCTTGTGAGTCAAACATTGTTGACAAACGCACCATTGCCCCCTACTTTGAGACGCTGGATCGGTTTAGAAATTTCACACTCACATTTAGCCCAAAATTTCTTGTGGTTGTCCCCAGACTACCTTCTTCATATTTCGCTCCTGAAACACGCTACAACAACCTTCTTTACATTTCTCAGCACAGGCGGTATGGACTTCACAGCACTAGAAGACTGGCTGTGTAGTGCACCCCTGTTGGTAATACATGCTAATACATTGCTACCTCTGCTGCTACTCTTAATATATTCCATGCTAGGAGTTAGTAACATTATCATTATCATACATGATGGAACGCATGAAAGGATAAAGCATTGCTGACAGGCTTTAATTACACTAGCCACATTTACATGCAGCCTAATAACCTTAATAAGCCAACTAATAGCTTAATCGGAATCGAATACATCCATGTATACACCATTCACAACCTATGGTGGGTAATCCTGTGAATAATCTGTTAAATAGAAGAATAATAGCCGTGTAAATGCCTGTATCCGATTACATTCCCGATCAGAAAGTTTAGGTATGTTCTGCGCGTGTGCGTTTGTGTCACTGCAAAAGTTTATAATGTTCAACATGGTGGAGCAGAAACTGGTCTGCAGAGGAGACAAAGTTTATGCTTTGATCTTTAAAAGACTGCGGTGGGACTGACGTCCAGCTTATGTGTCTCAGAACATGACGTCTTCCTCTTGGCCATCTTTAATAAGTACATGTGAAGTACGTTTTCCTGAGTCATCATTTTAAAGCAATTAAAAACACAAGCACCGCTCACTGCTGCTCGTCTCACTCTGACTAGACTCTTGTGATGCTTGTTGTCAATGGTAACATTTACTGTATGCAAGCGCTTGATTTTGGATCGGATTACTTGTAGTGTACATGTAAACGGAGATTTTCCAGCAGATTGTTGAGTAGAGTGAGCATATAAACACCTCAGTCTTAATCTATAATCGGAATATATTCAATTGGATTGGCAAAAATCTTTGCATGTAATACAGCCACTGCTATATGTGTATGAGAAACGATGTCAATAAAATAGGCCTGTATGGACAACTATTCTGCAATACCCCAAAATGACCTCGCCTCTACATGGCTCATGACCTCCAGCATGAGAATTACTGCTCTAACACAGCCACTTCACCTTGTTAATTAACTGATTAGTTGTTAGAACAGGGAAAACACCAAATTATGCAGTGCAGGGTTACTCTAGGACCACTGCTGGAAACCACTGCTCTCAAGACACTTATTGTATGCTGCAGCATATTGGGTGCCTGCAGTGACCACTTACTTGTTTTAGATTATAGTGTCCTTTCTGGTCACAGTTGGGGAACTTTAGTTCATACAGGTTCTCCAGGGTTCCTTTGTTGTCATGGAAGGTCATTTTAGAGATCTCCTCCAGCACCTTATCAAGCTCCTGCTGACACTGACTCTGTTCAGCCAGAAACACACACACACACACACACACACACAAGACAGAGCAAGATAAGAACCAGTTCGGCAGCCTCATGAAACATAGCTGATATTTATCTCTTGCTAGCCCTAGTTCTCTGCTCTTTCACTCTATTTCTCTCTCTCATTCGCTGAGGAAAGGCAGCTGCATCAAAGGGCCTCTCTCACTTTCTACCTACCTCCCCTCTGTCTTTCTCCCCCCTCTCTCTCTCATTCTGGCTGCTCGATGCTTGGCCCAGGATAAGAGGGTACCAAGAGTGAGCCCTGCCAGGGATCTTATCCATATCATGTGGATGAAAAGCTCTCCAGCAGGGCGCTCACTGCACTCGGGGCCCAGCTCTCAACACAAATGACGTCAGCCTGACATTCTAATAGAGATTCTGCTGTCCAGGGGATGGGTGATGGATGGGCATTAACAATTTCTGAATCCTCCCTCGGCCTATTTGATAAAGCCAGATTGCCTTGATACATCCCTATACCATTCATGCTAATACTGTTGTTGTATCTGCTGTTGTTTGCTAATAGTCTCATTGAATGTCTTTTTATTTAGCCATTTCTGGTGTAACATACAGAGTTGGACAAATATATCATTGTTTTTTCAGATCTAAACACGTTATGGTATCTCTTTCAGGGAACTTCAAAACATTTCATGTGCATTGTAGTGAAAAATACTAGCTTGAATTTTCATTACAGTGGTGGAACCAGGGGTTGAAACATTCACAGTGCAAATACAGCCATTTTATTATCCAAAATACTCAGTGGACCTATAAGTCTCTCCTTAGTTTAATATGTAAAGTTGATGTTTTAATTAGAAAAACAACCACATTGATAGTTACCATAAGATGAATGTTGGAGTAATACATAAAAATGATCAGTCCAGTCGATTGGAAATTACTTGTGTGTGATTTATTTAAATTTACTGAATACATTTTACTTAATTGGGCATCTTAAAAACTACACAACGTTACATGGAACCACTTGACAGAACATTTTTAAGTAAATCCAATATTTACATTTTTTGGGTAACACATTGGAATAATCAGTCCAGCTAACCATAATTTACTTCAGTGTCATTCACTTGAATGTACAATTTACATTTAATTTTGGGTGTATTTTGCCTTCCTTTTGATATCCTGAATGTACCTCTTCACCAAGAAAGGATTGGGGAAAAAAGTTTATGCCCAAAAGCTCATGTCAAACCTATAATAAAAAAATGTCTCATAATGTATCAGGCAACATATTCATAACTATTTCATATAATAGCCCATTGTATGGTAGCTTTAAGAAGTATGAAAGGGTTCAGACGTCTGGTTCCTTTGAATGCAATTCTGATTCACTATGTATCTCTACAATAGAGCATTTCACATCAAACCACTTTGTACTGTAAAACATTGTGCAGCGTTTAAACTTAAATAAGTAAGTAACTGGATTAGCTTGAAATTTTGAGTTAATTAAACTTGTAATATTAAGTTAACAGTAGTAGAATAATTTGTGTTTTACATTTGTTAACTTATTATTTCAAGTTCAACAAACTCAACATTTCAACTTAACCTGGTTACATAGTTTTTCAACTTCAAATGCATCATTTCTTACTGTCAAATGACCTTGCATCTTACAGAAACTTTGAAAAGTGGATGGAATTCCCCTTTAACAGCTGGAAGTACAGGTTATGCTAATTTGTGAGTGCGATGCTGGCAGTTTTAGCCTCGGTTTATATGAAATGATTCATCATAATCTCGTAATTTTCCAAGATGAATTATCCAATTCAGTGAACAAAGCCATATCTCAGCAACTAAAGCACTGGGAGGACTCATCTTGGCCAAATGACTATTTGAAAAGAAGACCACAAATAAAGGCTTGTGTAAGAAATGATTGAAACAAGTTGGATATGGCCAGAGAAGGGTAGATTGCCATAGTGGGAGTGCTGTTTTGGGATGAAGTCATGCAGCAGTGGTCAGCTGGCTGAAGATTTAAAGGTCCAGGTAAGACATGGTACATTTCCAAGAAAAGTTAATTAACTTGCTGTAGCTATGCATGATGGCCAAAGCTGATAAAGGCAAGTTGCAGAAATACCAGCATGATAAGGCTTGGCTCATATAATTTTGGCAAAGATGCCAAGTGTTTGTTCTCCCTTAGCAATGCATTTGTCACTGTCTGCTGTCACCAGTCAGTAGTTACTGAGTAACAAAGAAGGCCTCCCAGAAACATTTTTATGGAGAACAGCCCAAATGAAGCCATCTAACAATCTTACGAGCACTTACAGCTGTTCATATTTAAAGCGAATTGTACAATCAGCCGTCATCTTTTATAAACTAATGCATAATAAACAAGCACCATGAAAAGCACTCTCCTCAGCACAGTCATCAATTTTATTGAATTATCACAGAGGTAGTTGTTTATCTCAGAAACCACATGTATTTAAGCTGTGTGTGTGTAAGTAAGTGAATGTGTGCACTGTGTGTGAGTGTTATAACCAGAAGAGGGCACTACCGTACTAAGTACAATGCCAGCCAAGGTCAATCCAAGGCTCTGCTTGCATTGTTTCACTTTCTCTGCTGCTTTAAGACTGAACCACTAGTCCCTTAAACAGATCATTTGGACCCTCAGGGCTGAGAGGTGTAACAGGACATGAGCATTTCTACCTTGAGGGACTCTCACCTGTCTGGGCCGAGGGCTCTTGAGCTCCTCCCCACGATTTCCCATCATCCTGGTCTTCTGTTCGTTCTGGTGATGCCTGACCGCAGTCTCCTTGAGCCAGTAGTTGGCATCTTTGGTCTGCTTCTTCTGAAATGGGGACCTTGTGCCGTATGGCTCTCCTAACAGAGGCCAAAAGAAATACACACATTTTTAGAAAAGAATATGGAGCTACAGAATCAACAATGGCTCTGCTCACTGCTACCCAGCCAGTCACTTTAGTGGAGGAGTGGAAGCATTTTTGCTCAAATCAGAGTTGGGGGTTTTGGCAGATCATCAGAGCGCAGTAGAAACAAAGTAATAGTTGGGTCTTAATGAGAGTTCCTGACTTCGAGAGGCCTGAGAGGAGATAGAAGTCTTTCATCTGCACAGAGCAGGTTGAGCCAAGCACAGGTGAGCTTGTGTAACCCATCTTATCCTCCGCTAAGCAAAACTTTTTCTGCACAGATAATGCAAATTAGAAGGCTGTAGATAACTCTTGGCGAGACTAACTGGAAGAGAAATCGGTGGTCATTTGGAGAGCGCATATCTTTACTTATCACAAATGTTACACTGACACTCCTGGATCAGGCCCAGTAGCACCTCCCACTCAAAGGCACTTTTCAATGTAGGGGCAGTTGGGAGGTTCAGAGACACTGCTATTTGTATTTGCTCAACAGACAGGATTATCTGAATTTGTATTTGAATTCAGATACAAACTGGAAGTGTGTTTAGCTTAAACTGGAAATGGGTGGAAAGTGCCAGAAAGTACACTGTTAATTATTGCCAGGATTTTATTGCAAAATCAACTCATCTCAACATCCTTTCTGTAATAATAACTGACTGTAATAATAATGCGAGGTTAACATGGTGCTATACCCCACAGCATCATTGAATATGACTTTTAAATTGTAAACATCAAAGGGTTAAAAATATAATAAAAACATTTAATTTGTGTTGTATTCTAAGTGTTTTCAAGACTTTTAAAGTTTTAAATGTTTCTTTTCTTGCAATGCTGGAACACTGAGGTGCTGATAAAAGGTTATTGTTTTTTTGATATTGCCAGATGGGTTTTTGATAATTAAATTATAAGCAAAATTAAAATGTCTGTAAAATGTGTATCTGCATTGTAAAAATTTGGGATATTCTGTGCAAATTCAGTGCAAAACGTGGTGAATAAATATGTTTGTCCACAGTGTTTTAAATTAACACATTTATAGGTCTGATCAAATTTAATGTGTTTTTTTATACTGAGCTGCTGCTAGGTTGGCTGTTTGGGGCATCAAGGGACGTTAACACTCCTATAGAATCTTGTTAACTGTAATATTAAAGCTCTGCGGAAAAGTAATCTTTCTAATACACTGGTTCTTGCCTGGTCCTTCACAGATCCTAATGAGGTAAAGCTAACATAACTGGCCTTGTAGGCTTCATCTAAATTTGTCCTGTAATAGATTTTAGTAGAAGTAGAAATACTTAATAAATGAAAACTGTTCAGGACTGTTAACATTCAGAATGAAATTGCAGCTACAGACGCATGACTAACTAAAGAAAAAACCTAAATAAATGAGTGGATAAACATAACTAGTGTAGATGCTTCCAGTCAAGTGTCCTGCATGATACAATTAAGCCATTATCATCCTTTTATGCTCTGTGGCATGTATAAAAATGCTGAGCAGGCCCAGAGGCCCAGTTGACCTCAATGTTGGACAAAGATAGCAAGAGGAAAAGATCTAAGTGACTTTGAAAGAGGGTTCATTATTAAGGCACAGATGGCAGGCGCTTCAGTAACTGAGAACATCATTGCAGGACATGATCAGACTGTGTCAGCAAGTCCATCCACAACTACACAGAGAGGAATATTCGAGTAGAGTTGCAGTGCATAAACTCCTAATTATAAAAGACCAAGGCACATTGGAAAGTTTAGAGGTGCAGAAATCCTAGAAACTGGTCTACAGAGTTGTGGAAAACAAGGGATGGTCAGATAGGTCATTCATACACCAAGAGAACAGCACAAGCCTAAATCCATGACCCTATAGTGAGGGGGTCCTGTGTAATAGACAGCACTCTCCACCACCATCTTCAAAATACCAACTGAGGAAACATCTTTTGGAGTTACATCCCTTCAGTATAATCCCAAAAACTTGATAGGCCAAGGCACATTGAAGCTGTTCTGGTGGCCTGTGGTGCCCCCACCTTAGTAAGATACTTTATGTTGGTTTTTCCTTTGTCACTCATCTGTTGCTTCATAAAGTTTTTATGTTAAAATGTGTCTACTAGGCTAATTCCTAATAACTAGTCGCAGCATCCACTACTTTGGACAAGAGTACACCATTGCTAGGAAAGAAACATCTACGTTTAAACCATCTCTCTCTGGAGTCACTCGCTTTTCTCTTGCAGTACAAGCCCTTTCAGTTTTTGGAATGAAACCTCATTAAACAGAAAATTCAAACTTGAAATATTCCGATCAAACCTATGTTTAGTGCTACCCCAAATAATATACTTGTATTCTCATGTTGATCATTTCCTGTGGCTTGGTGCAGCAGGAACTATCCCCACTGTGTTTTTATGGGCCCAGATGAATGTGACCTCAGTCTCTGTCCCATCCTAGCAGTGATGGATCCTCTATGCTTGCTTATTTTGTCCCCCCTTTAATCAGGGGACTATCAGGATGCAATTACCATCATAATGAAGCCTTCCTTCTCTCTGTTTGTTCTGGACTGCAGTGTGCATGTGTTCCCTCGAGGGGCTCCGCTGCTGAATGTCACTCTTGCTAATGTCACTTGCACAGTGAATGGGTCACTGGGCCTCTGGAGGGCCGTTTGGCCTGCTCTCCTGCTGGGCTGAGGCCACGGGCAATGGTCAGTGCTGTGATCTCATCATTGTCTGCAATGTGTCTGAGCCTGCGGGCCACGTGCCCGAAATGCCGGCTGGCATGATGTAAGCGGGGGCCTGAGTGCCAGAGCGGATCGATGTGAAGAAGCACGATTACTCTGCACATCGTCCAGCCACAGTCACTTCAGCCTCGTGTTTCACGCCCAGCCGTGAGGAACAGGCCTAAGAATAGTGTCCGAAACTGCCAGGCAACTTTTCCAGAGGTCGCCTCATTTCAGAAATTGCTGGCGGGTGTGCTCAGTGGTGGACACCTGCTATTACGCAGATACTAAAGCATCCCCTCTCTTTGCTCACATTCCTGGGCCTGGCCCTTGCCCAGCAACACCTCCTACTCAAAGTCCCTTCCTCTCTTCCTCTCTGTGTGTGGGCCGTGCGGTCTGGGTGTGGACAATGACATTCTCACAGGGTCGCCGAGCCTGCAAAATAGACTGGCTTCCCTACTGTGATTCTAAAACTTGCTATGGTGTTAAAAAGCCAACTGTCTTGTACATTGTACACAGAGCACAATTAGATAGATAGATAGATAGATAGATAGATAGATTGATTGATTGATTCCTAAATGTTTCTTGGCTTGGACCTAGGGATCTAGAAAAAAACATTAATTGACGTTTTTGGCACTATTATTGTTTGAGTGTGAATGAATGGACGGATGGGTGGATGGATATGTGGGTGGATGGATATGTGGGTGCGTGGGTGGATGTATGGATAGATGCATGGGTGGGTGGATGGATGTTTAGATAACCCAAGCTGACCACACAAATGAAAGGAAAAGAAAGGAAGTGTATTAAAGAAAGTCTTTCTCGCTCTTAAAAGCCAATTTGTCCAGATTTTCCTCTGAAGACGTGGTCACAAAAACACTATGTCCCAAAATATCCAGATACCCCTTCTAATTAGTGAATTCAACTACTTTGTTATACCTATTGCTGACACAGGCATTCAACAGAGCACACACAGCTTGTAAAAATCCCATAGAAAACTATCGTGTATACAATTGGACAATTGGCTAGAGGGGTAAAAAGCCCCCCAGCATTGGACTGTGCGGCACCACCCAATACCTTTTGGTATGAGTCAGATCCTCCAACATCAGTATCTGACCACACTGATGCTCTTTTGGCTGAATGCAATCTGATACTGACCAATACCAGTCCAATATAATCCAGGGTTCCAAAATCTAGCATAAAGCGTTCACTGTTACTGCTCTCACAATTTCAGAAGATCTTTAAAGGTACAAAAACACAATTAATTCACCAATTATCTATTAGCTGTGCAACATCACATTTTCATGTAACAGTATGTGTACAGAATGTATTTAGCCTCATACTCATGGCTTTATCTACTCACGTGTCCACTGGAGAGGACTGTTTACAAAAACTAAAGTTTTTGAGAAATGACACAGCATGGTGCAACCACATGCTTACATTTACCTAGTTATGTTTAAAACTGCTAGTCTTAAAAACATATACATTAGTGTACAAGTGTAGAGAGGCTCGGGTCACATTTGGTTTGTTGAAGCCCTGAGTGCTGAAAGACTCTCCCACAAGTCCCTCAGCACAGCATGCTGGGAAAGCAACCAGAAGACACTGACATTGATTGAAACCTGTCTACAGTTTACCCTTCTGGTAAAACATTGACAGAAGAAAACTCTTTACCATCCCGCTGAGCTCTGTATGTCAGAATAACAAGTTATGGAGCAAGAGTGGAGCAGCCATGTTGTTTTTCTCAACAGGCTCCAGTGAGGTCTCACACTCTGCCAGACCTGTACTATGAAAAAGTAATGGAAGGAAAACACAGACAGCTGGGATGCCTGAAAGGCTGGCTGGTTCCTGCCTCGTTCAGTTATGTAAGCATATGACTTTAGTCAGGGTTTTTATCCAGTACACATAGAGGCACCCTAAAAAAAGTGTAGAAGTTAACTTTTTTTTTTAAAGGGAAAAGTGTTCCTGCAGCATATGTGTGCAGGATAGCACCTTGAGGTGTTTGGAGAGGTATGTTTGTCATGGCAAATTTGTCTCTCCTAACATACTTTATGGCTGCTTGAAAGTCACAGCGCACCACTTTCACAACACAGTATCACACATTGTACTGAGCCAGAAAGTTTTGAACATCTGCTCTTTGACAGGCTGATATTTATTCACAGTTCAGCTTTATTTCTACACCTTGTTTACATAAGCCTTTGTCTCCACTCTCATAAACTGTCATCCTTTGATCTAAAGGGGAGAAACATAAGCCTTATAATGGAAGCACTAAACACCTTCCGTTTAATGTTGTGCTTTCAACAAGAGGAGCTTCCAAAGAACAGAAGACAGGGAATGGAAGGTTAAGGGATTGTTCAGATGACACCTTTTCAAACTCTCCCAAGTGCACTTCTTTTCATTGTTGTCTGTGGAGCGACATGCATAGCAACTGAAAAGCATTCCTCTAGCTTGCTCAATGCACTACTTAATGTTTTTACCACAGATTTAGCCTGAAACAGTGCCAACTTTTGTGTTAAGCTCTTGCAAAAGAGCACCAAACGTTGTCCACAGGTATGAGTATAGAGCACAGAATTTTGCCTGTTTTTGAACAATAATCAACACAAAGATGACATTTACGACATTTTAACAGATGCTCTTATCCAGAGTGACTTACACCTTGATCTGTTCTACACTCCCAACAACTGACTTTTAGTGATAAGAATGATTATATAATGATGTCAACATTAGGTGTCTTGCCCAAGGACTTATTGGAACAGCACAGGGTATTTGCCCAGGTCTGACAGGCAGAGGTGTTACCCACTATACCACACCAACCACAAATTTGAATGTGATTATAGTGTTATGTTTTGTTTACTTGTCACTCAATAAAATAATATAAAATAATAATTTGCCTTCTGTAACAGTTGGTATTGATTGGTGCCTTAATTTTTATTATTTTTCCAATACCATGAATACAAAATTTGGGAAGACAAGAGACTGGGAAAGAGTAAATAGTGTAATCCCACAGTGTTTGTATTGGTGTGGTTATTATACCATCATAGACTGTAAAATTGCTTTGCGTCAGTATTTATGCTTCCATTGACTGTCTGCAACCTGCGAGCAATAAAATGAATTTTGACTTTTAGTGACAAGGATGCTTTACATAACATCAGTTTTCACAACATTTCAGGTATCAACAAACAATTTATCAGCTAAAGTTCAATGGAAAAAAGTTTTGATGACATTAATAAAATACTGATGATTTCCACTTCCATAGTCTACAATGGCAGACTTTTGGAGCATTTCAAATATTTTTCATAAAAAATATTTTTTTTATGCTAACATAGCTAATATCCATTATAAAATGTGTTTCACAACAAAACCAAATTTAAATCAGGACACCCATGGTTGCCGAGTTTCTTAAAGTTCAATGACTATCCATAGATATGCAATTACATTTGTTACTGCATACTATCACTGTCATATAAAAACCAAATTTTCCTTCTCCTATAAAGTTAGTTTTGGAGGTACAAGATTTTCACAACAGCACTAATAAGTTCCAAATACATGACTTCTCCACACACATCACGGGATTAGCAGTGACTCAGTTATGCTTCTTTCACTGTTTCACAGTGTACTGGTAAGGAAAGCAGTGTGTTCCCCTAAAGAGTCAGTACAGGAAGCCCTCCTGCTGTGGCCAACATGCACTTTCAATATTATATCCCAGCTTTAAGAGGCAAAACATGAGGCTGTCTGGGCCTTAAAGCTATAATTAGGATATTTTGGGCAGAATTCCATGTATGACCACTTTTAGTGGTGCTTTCTTAATGGTCAGAGAAAGTCAGAGCATTCAACAGCTGATGAGAGCTGTTCATAGTTCTCTACTCCTCAAGTTCTTTTACATGTTACAACCATGTTACATTTTTGCTATGTTTCTCATTTTTACATGGAAAAAGTCAGAAGTGCAGATCCTAACCTGTCATTACAAAATGTGACTTGAACATGTCATTCAATTATGAAACTATGTAATTATGTAATTACAGATTAATAATTGTGTAATACACAAGGCCACACAGCAAAGTGTCAATAAAAACTCATATTAATCTCTGAGTAGTTATATAAATCACTTTTTTGCATATTAAAAACAACACCTAGATGTGAGAGTATCACTGCAAGGCCTTTCAGAGCTCTGGGCGTTGGAATCTCCACTGGCCACTTTTTGGAAAACTGTTCTGAGAATCAGCTTAGTCTTATGTAAAAGGTACTTCTGCTGATCATGGTCTGTGCCTCACTGGGCCAATAGAAGCATGTTCTCTTGTTTTTGCTGACAAAGCATTCCTGGCCTGCGGTTTACCAGAAGGTGAGCAACCTGCTGAGAGCCTCTTTCCTCCAACAAGCATGTTGTTCTGCTTTGTCTTATCTGTAATTAGAAATGCAAAGGTGAGACAGTAGCAGCATGAGGTCATAAATCAGAAACCCGCTGGAGGCAGACCCGAGGCATCAGTGTGCACAGGAGAAATGTCTGTACAGGCAAATAATGGATAGATCTGGAGTGCGACTGTATGTGTCTATATGAATGTGACTGTTTAAAAGTGCACAAAAATAAATGAAATCACACAGTTGTTCACTGCTTCTGTTTCTTGGGAGCCGCTCTCGTTGGATATCCAAAGTTAAACAGACCAAGGTGTTTAGTGCTTCCTGATAGTGCTTCTTGAGACAAAAAAGGGAAGAAAAAAGAAACGTGTGTTGTGAGTCAAGATGAGGTAAATACATGTGACCTAGTTTCAGCCTCGTGATATGCCTCGGAGGAGGAAACAGCTTCAAGTTTTTCTGAGGGAAAGGTTTGGCTCCAGCCAAATGCCCATCAACTTGTTGGAATAATTTTTGTAGCGTAGTGTTGATCTCTTTTTGGCACCATAGTAACTGTGTTCTACCTGTCAGAGGCTGCCAAAGCTGAGGCTTTTAACAAGCTGTTGAGCAACAAAACTTCATCACACCCACCCAGCTCTCCGAGCAGATAACACATTTGAGATGTTGCTAGGCATCTGATATTTTGGATGGAGGTTGCCATATACAGTGGTTTCTAAATCAAATGAAAGCTGTAAACATCTCAAAATCTCCCGTCCCTGAAGTAAGCAAATGAACAAGCACAGTCTGGCAAATCTTGTTGATAAGACATTCTCCCGGTGCAAAAGCACTGAAGTACGCTGAAATACAAGGTACTCTTTGTGTGGGAAGAGATTGTTAAATGTGTAACATTTCTTTCAGTTACCTTTTATAGCTTTGGGTATCAAAACTACACCAAGGCCTAGACACTGCAAAACTGACTTCTAAACCCCAAGATAAACCTAGAGCGTGTTGGATACCTTCTTACGCAAGCATGGAAGGCTTAAAAAAGAGTTTACACTGTCAGCACAGCCACAGTGATTACACTTAAGCAACACATCATAATTCTTCCCACACTAGGTTCATGTCTTTTTATGTGTTAGGCAGAGATGGGGACTTGGGTCAGCAACTCGGACGCAGGTCTCTCTTGAGCCGCATGTTAACCGACTCCTGACTTGACATGGATACTAAATTTAAGGCTTGTGAAATTTTAGCTTGAGAAAACAACACAATCAAAACAGATTAAATTAGGACCACCAACCTTAAGCCCTTAAATGACCAGGGCCCACCAGCAGACCCAAAAGTTTTATTACACACTTCTATAACATAAGAACAGCTCAGCCAGTTTGCATTGAAGTCCCTGTAGTTACTAAATAATACATCTTTGTATGCAATAAGCCTGGGATTTTAAGGGATTAATGTGATAAATGACAAAATATGGTCACTCTACTATATAAATTACAGACTAACCAACGGTTTCAAGTTGTTTTGCCTCTGTTCTTTAAACACAGCATCTACTGTGTGTAGCACTTCAGTTCTCTCATTCAGGTTGAAGGTTTTTCTATAATGAAAGGCTTGTTTCTTGAAGCCATGTTGAACCTGACAGGTTTGGAGTAGGGGTTTACTTTTGTAAAGTGTAATACCTGAAGCTAACAACAAGCAATTTATTAGTGATTCAACTCCCCAGAGATTTGAGACTCAAAGTGGACATGCATTAGACTCAAATTGGTCTGACCAATATGAAAAGCTTGAAATCCATTCAAATATCGATTTTAAGGTACTAAAACTTCAAATAAACAATAATGTCAGCCTAAGGTTATGCTAATTTATTGTAATTTTGTAATGTTTAGTCATTATAATTTTTCATAATGGTCAACAAAAGACACAGACCTCAACAATATTAATTAAACACTGCTTCAGTGATTGATATTGAAACAACTGTATGACTGTCAGTTGTCAACTGTGAAGTGTAAAATATCAATTCTCAATTGTCATTGTCTTAAATAAACTAAATATCATAGCGTTGTATGCTTCCTTGAATTGTTTGTGGTTTTGGTACTGTTTTTGTTCGACTTTATTAGCTCTTATTTTTGGTATTTTTCATCAGTTTATTTTTTCATGATAAAAGTTAGGTTTGGGTGTATTTGTGCTGAAAAAGTGATCACTTTTCCTCATGTATGAGGGTTGTTTCTGTATCAAACAACGCACTACGGCACTGGTCATGCGCTAGAATAGGTACAAACACAAGCTCTCCCTCACAGTGTTCACTGCTGCAGTCTCGCCGACATATTTGCTTGTAATGAAAAGACAAAAGAACATTCTTACAGTAAATCCAGACCACCTGCCTTGCTTACACTTCAACTTTTCATCCCTGAGTAATAGCACCCAAGGGTTTGAGTCAGTTTTATAGCATGAGGTAAAAAAGACAGTTGGACGTGTCGGTCTGAGAGTACTGCTTTGAACACACCCTCCTCAATCTCCTTTCTAGACTGCAGAGGGGGAGGGTGGGCCGCTCAAGAAAGCTGGGGGAGATGGAGGGCTGGCGTTTATTTCCATTGCATGTCTAATACTCTTGACGCCCCTAACGCCTTCAGGCGAAGGTAAAGTCAAGCTGCCCGTGAGGAGCCTCTCTGGGGTCACAGGTACTGACATGCAGCCACCACCCAAGGCATCCCCGCTCTAATTAGTCTCTGTGGGGGTGCTGGGGGAGAAGGGGGTGCTGGGGGAGAAGGGGGTGCAGGCGCCAACACATTACACCCCCGCAGGCCTTCGAGGGCAATCACAGTACACACTCCAGGAAAGAAACAATGAGAAGAAGAAATGCAAACAGACCATACACACTGGAAAGTAAAAACTAAAGTTGGGAGAAGGATCTACTTATCAAAAGCCTGGAATTACCATTCAAAAAGTAGGAATTGTTGTTTTCAGTAACATTTTTTTTTTTCTTGTAGCTGCATGTATAAATGAATGATTAACAGAGGTGTAGCAATAATCAAGAAAACTGTTAAACATCAAAAATCTCTTTAAATTTCAGGGCAACTTGACAAAACAGCTTGAAATATTGAACAAAATCTTTCAGGTGTCTAGATTATAATATTTTAATGTGCACAAGCAAAATAAAATAAAATTTACTAGTATGACAAATGATTCCAAACTTTTAAACTGTAACATACATTTATGTTCACAAATTCTTGATTAAGTATTGAGGTTCTGGATGCAAACTACACTAAATGTTCAATAGTATGCAGGCATTTTTTCTAATTAGTGAATTCAGCTACATTAAGGTGCACACATTGCTGAAACAGGTGTTCAAGTGCACACCATCAGCTTGGATAATCAATAAACAGAAGAATTGGCAATAGAATGAGATGCTATGGAGCAGCCTCATATGAGTCTAAGGTCACCATGCTCGATGCCAAGTGTTGCACACTTGGGGTATAAAGCCCTCCAGCGCTGGGCTGTGGAGCAGTAGAACTGCATTCTCTGGAGTGATACAATACCTTTGGGGTGAGTTAGAGTTAAATTTGTGATCCAGAACTAATCACTCAACATCACTACTTGACCTCACTAATGCTCGTATGGCTGAATGTAGGCCTGTGCTGGTAACAGAGTCCTCTGGTAACCATGTGGAAGATATCGTTATTAGTCACAGTAGCAGGACTATGTCATGGTGTCGAAACTTATTTCAGTTTTTAACATATGTTGCAAGGTTGGACAGGCTTTACAGAACAAAGGTAAAAATCTCATTCAATCTGATGAGAAATTAGCGTCAGAATACTTAAACTTAGAGTGCGCTGTTAATTTTAAATGAATTTTATTTTGCAATGGTACTGAAGGTCACACTGTTAGGACAAATCAGGTGTAGACTTTTTGCATGTAATCTTATGTTTTTGTTTGTGTGTTTATGTTTGTTTTTTAAATAAAATGCTAGTAATAACCTTTCATCTGGTAATTTTGAGCTCCTGTTTCTGAAGCAGATGCAGAAGCAAACAGTAATTTTAAGCTTAGTCTATGTGAAATAAAAGAACATAAAAAAATTAAAACTAAACAGCAAAAGTTGTGATTATAGTATATCGTCATCTTATATTTGGCCATGAATCTGTAACTAATCTAATAATAATAAGTAATAAAGAACAAAATTGTGAATGTCACACAAACCATCTGAGGCTGCTTAGCTTAACCTGATGCTTTCTTCCCTGAAGCCATTTGAAATGACCTGTTACGCCTGATGTACAAGAGCTGAGACATGACTTTACTCGTGTTTTCCTGAGACCTGAAGCTGTTTTGTCTGACATGTGAAACCTGACACTGTCCTGAATGTACACCATTCTATATTTTCTACAGGCATGATATCTGCCTGTAGCATCAAGCATGTTCAACTATCGAGCTGCATTTCTACAACAATCTTGTCTATGTTCACGTGAGAGAATATTAGTGTCTTCCTATGGTCTGCATAAAATAAATCAATTTTTAAACCAGTGGTGAATAAGTTTTCTACGGTCATCTGGGGCTGTCATCCATTATCGGGCAGAGGCCTAACTAACAATCGAATTCTCAAAACATCTGTAAAGGCTTCCCAGAAGAGTAGAGGCTGTTACTGCAGCAAAGGGTGACAAAATCCCCATTAATACCCTTAATTCCAGACAAAACACTAAATGAGTAGATATCTACAAACTATTGGACAAACAGTGTATTTAAACATGGGGCAAATAATTCTCTTGTAAACATGGAATGAAGACATCAATGATCTAGAACCCAAAATAGCAAAGTCAACATCTGGTTCTTGTGAATTAAGATATGTTTATGGCATCATTATAAACTTAATTGTAATATACAAGGATCACTTAAATTATGATACACAAACATCAAGCTGTCAGATTTGGCAATACATGTGAAGGGGACTAGTCATCAATCGCAAGCAAGTAACATTTCCATTTTCCTGCCATGAGGCAGAATGCCAAGGCCCCTGCCTCATCCATTGACTACACAATCATATCTTGCATTTATAATGACTCTTTGACTGTGATCGACTGATCACCGGTCAGTGAACTCAAAATGAAGGCCAAGAGAAGAGCATCTAAACAGGCTACTACAGGTGGAGCAATGCACTGAAAATTAGACCCAAACCCATAGACAACACAATTTACAGGCTATAATTAAAACTGTTAGTTTGTAGTTGCAGATTATCTGCATGTAAACTAACAGATAACATCATGGTTTAACAAGCATATTTTAAAAAAGTGACAGCTAAAGTAATGAAAACTCCAGTATATGGATATATCAGTAATTAAGTAACTTATGAACGCTGATGAATACGGCTGCCCTTCATTTAGAGCAACTTCTGTCCATTGTGGAATTAATCATACTGAGCAGTAGGTTTCTGTTGCAATTATTTAAAATTATATCCCTATCATAAATACCAGTTTGGCATTTTCATTCAGTGCATTTACATGCACTTAATAATCTGATCATAATTGAATTTTGGCAGTTTCTAATTTTTAAAATGGTCATGTAAACAGCATACTCCAATTTCTTATATCAGAGTAAGGTCTAGAAACCTGATTAAGAAATCCGAGTAAGGGAGCTGGATTCTAGCTCAATAGTCAGATTTCTCAGTAAATGTATACCCTTACTCAGATTTCTTTCAGATTTCTTGATCTGTGCATGTGCAAAAACAGACCGTGGCACAACAAAACACTTTTGGAGTGAAACCAACTACATACTTGATGAAATGAAAAATTTTAATATTCTTCACCTTCTGGATTATGTATGTTCATATTTTCAGGTAAAGTGGCACAATGTTTTAAAAAAAAGCCGCGGCAAGAAGTTTGAGTTTTATGTTGCGTTTATGCTGCGTCTTCTTCTGTGAGTTTATTGGCTGGTTGCAAAGCAGAAATCCGATTACTGCCTGACTTATTTAGACCCAGAATTTCCCCATTATCTGAATACCTAAGTACATGTAAACACATTTATCGGATTACTGACAAAATCTGATTGTCTGCATTTGTTGGATTGTTTAGTGCATGTAAATGCACTGAGTAATATAAGCTCAGAAATGTGTTCATTGTGTTGACTATTTTCCCTGCTGAGAGTTGACCTAGCTACACTGGTAAACAAATCTGGGGAGTAGCTTGATTCTGGGATATGAGTTCAAGTCACTATATACCATTCATCCACATAGGTAGTACTGTTGTGCAATAGGGGAGAAACCTATGACCATATAAACCGGCCACAACTTGCATTTGTACCCAACAAGAACAAAAAATGGTTAAAACACACTTTAATATACTATAAGTCCTAAAGTATCAAGACACCTGCTCAGGGGTATCACAAGGGTAAATCATGTGTCCTAATAGGGAATATGTCCACCCTTTGCTGCCTCTACTTTTCTATTACAGCATTACTGAGGTCAGGCCTCTCCTACTCATCCCGAAGGTATTGGATGGAGCTTCATCACTCCAGAGAACGTGGTTCCAATGCTCCACAGTCCAGAGCAGGAGAACTTTATAGCCCTGTAGCTGATTCCTGGTAATAAGCATGGTGACCTTAGACTCCTGAGCAGCTGCTCCAGAGTGTCGTCTGTGTTCACTAATTAAAAAGAGTAGTCTGGATACTTTTGGACATGTGGTTCATGTCTTCAGGCTACTTCTTAAAGTCTTTCTTTTTCCACTATAAAAAACAACAAAATCATGATGGAATGCATAAGTGTCATTCTAGAATCTAACTGTTTCACTCTTCTGCAAAAATCTGAATTTATATATGGAACTTATACTAGGGATGGGCAATTCGCTCAAATTTTGTGTTTAAATTTGTAAGAAATGATTATAAAATTCTTCAAACAATAGAAATAGAATAACATAAAGGATAGGATTTTTAAGTCTACAAGCTATTGCCTACTGGACACACTGACCAGACAAAATGCTGAAACAAAAAGCACTACCCAGCATATTATTGTACTACACTAAACCCAGACTCAGAAAATACAAATCCATAGCAGTTGACATGTGGCTTAAGATTTATACTGAGAAAGACGTCAGTCTGAAGTCTTTAAAATAAACAGAAGAATGCTAATCTTTCTCAGCTAACTTTACCAGCCTAGACACATATTGTAGCTTATAAACAGCAAATTTGTGATGCTGACCTGAGTAGTGAATAATATTTACCTGATCTTGTTGTTTAACAGCACTTCTCTGTGTTGCTTCCTATGTGCTACATCTGTGCTTTGTACTATCTGCTACCTGGTGCCAGAGACCCTCTGGCTGATGAGGTGCAAAGCTTTTCCTAAGAAACTCTGATAATATCCTAAGACCCAGGCTCTTCACTGTGCTCTGGTGGAGGATAGAGTTCAGACAGCTCATGGTTCTGAGCTGAGAACGTATAATGTTAGAGAGAAGCTATCAACAATGCTGATTTACTATATAATCTTTTTTTTATCCCTAGCATATAATACAGTTACTCTCAGATTCAGGATTTACTTTAACTTACTGAAGCTTTATTTCACTTTACCACACTACACACATTTTAGTTTTACTTGCTATTGTTATAGTGTAATAAAGCTTATTTATCTTGTTGTGTAATAAATACACTTGAGTCTGACACACAAGGTACTGTATTGTCACTGCATGTTTAGTAGTTGTTGCACCATCGAACTAGAAACAGCATTACATATACCGCATAACTTGTATCAATATAATGTCAATGAATGAAAACTGAACTGAACTGAATTTGCGCCAAACAAACCAAGTATGACATAATTTCCACTTCCACTAAGTCCTGACCAATTCTAGGAAGACAATCCCAGAAAAAAAACATCTTGTCTATGGCAGCCTGAGCAGCCCACAGAAATCTTTTCCTAAAACAATCTTAGGTTACAGTAGTAGAGCAGGCACAGGGCCACAAAAGCGGTCTGCACTAGACCCATAACCTGAGAAGCACATCAGGACCATAGTGTCCTCACCTAGGGAAAGCCTATAACGGAAGAAGACGCTAAATTGAGTCTAAATGCAGAAACAGGGTAATGCTTTACAGGATACTCAGTCACTGTGTGAAAGATCCTGATCTTCACACTCCACACTTTTTTACCATGCCACATTAATATGCTATTCATTTGTAACCCACATACCACTGACATTGCATGAGTAAGTCATGTTCTCCAAAGGAGATCTGCAAAATCATTAACACAGCTTAGTGAGCTTAGGATTCCATGGTAGTCAGCCTTTGACTGGACACACTAAGACAGAAAAACACTGATACTGTTAAAAACTGGCAGCTTAAGGGTTCATTTGAAAAATCATTTTTTACACATTGTTCCTATTACCTTAAATGTAGTCAATCAGCCAAGGCATGTTTGGTGTCCAAAGTTTACTTCTTTTATTTTTACTTTGGAGCAATGAATCTAATATAATGAGGCCTGTCACAATCATGACACTTTAGCTGATGATTCACTGGATCACTGGATGATTCAATAGTTCACTGTATTCCACCACTGAAATACATGTAAAATGTACCGACTACCTGTCTTGCTCCTAGTTAAAACCATAAACCATAAAAAAACTGTTGGGAGAGCTCAAAATTTTAAGGCAACATGATGCATGAAGTTTTTTCAGCCTTCCCAACAGCTGCTTTTGTAGTCATCCTTACTAATGTTCATTTGTTTAATCTAAATGGATTTGTTTGTTTGTCCAACGTTATGTTGGCAATACAATTTTCAGGAATAAACACAGCCTCAGCATTTGGCAGACACTCTCATCCAGCGTGGCTTCCAGTCTAATCATGTTAAAGAGGTAAGCTTATGTAGCATTAGGAGTCTTTTTAGGGATGCTTACTGGTGCAGCATGATGTGCTTGCCTGGACACGGAATCAAACCCCAGCCTGCTGGAGGGCAGAGGTGTTACTTGCTGTGCTATACAAACTGCAAACAAAAGACCAGATGGTGATGTTTTTATTGTCACACACATTTTGTCTCAACAAGTATTTAATAGATAAATTATTGTCTTTAGCTAACAACTGTAATGGTGTAGTGGGTAACACAGCTGCACCACACAGCAAGCTGAGGTTTCTATTGTCTGCTATGGACAGAACCAAAAGTCATTGAATAAGACTTCTAATGACTTCTAGTTACCTCACTAATATGATTAGCCTGTAAGGCCCAATTCCATTTCACTCCCTGCCCCTACCACTCAGCCCTTAGCCCTCTGTTTTGCGCATTCAAGCCTAGGGGTAGGGTGTGCCAACTTTTGTTGAGATAGAGGGGTAGGGCGAAGTGTTAGGGCTACATGGCCCTCCAAGCGGAGGTTTTTCAGAGGCACACTCCAAACAGAGTGTTATGAAAAGCACATCCAGCAAAATGGCTGTGCAAGCGACCAAAGAAACTCACAAATGTGAACATTTTCTCTGTTAAAAAATTAAGATAACCATTGTACTATGTTAGTTTTATGTCATTTCAACGTATTATGGTCCTTTTTTTTATTATAAGCATAAAAAATCAGTAGCAGAAAGCTAATGTCTCAGTAGCTAGCTAGCTAACTTTCCTGTTCCACCTTAAATGGTGCAGCAGTTACATCCTGGCTCCTCAGACATCGGAACTGCTGCACCATTTAAGGTGGCACAGGAAAACTCAAACTGGAATCTGACTTCAGCTTCATATCACTGAAGAATTAGGGGTGGAGATAATAAATAATTGTTGCATCCCACCCTTTGAAAGCATATGATGCCCTAAATGTAACTAAAGCCCAGCAGCGAGGTTTCTGAACTTTAACCTCCTCTGCTATCACTGCAGACTGGCAGGGTTGCCTACAGAGCACCGCTAGTAGCCTGTTAACCCCTTAACAAGCTATGGGTTTGCCAGCGGGCCCAAGGTTTTATTACACACTTCTATAACCTAAGAATAGATACAATAGTTTGCATTGAAGTCCCTGTTGTTACTGAATAATAAGCCTTTGTATGAAATAAGCTTTGACTGTTAAGGGGTTAATGAAGTAATGTTTATTTTTTTTTTGAGGGTGGTCCCATTTTGCAGAGGAAGATTTCAGCCACTACACCTTGTAACTCGAGGTGACCTTTGAAAACAAGGGGTAGGGGTGAAAATAAGAAATAAGAACGGGCCTAAGGCCTGGCCATTTAAGGGGTTACAAAATCTGCTGTTGAGAAAACTCAAAATTCTTGGTGCATCATGCTGCCTTGTAATTTTGAGTGCTCTCAATAGTTTATTTTTTAATGCAGTGTTCTTAGTATCTCCCAGCTGATGACAGAAAGTTGACTTTGACTTTGACACAGCTTGAGCTCATATAAACAAACATTATTTACCGCTGCCCTTCAAACATGTCATGCCAGATGTCAGAACTTAGACCCAGGATATGTCTCCATAAATACTTTTTTTGCTTTCTTTTATTTACATTTATTTGTCTCAACCCAATAGATAAAATTGCAAACAACTCACATTCAGTTTGCTGCAATGTAACTCAAACATGTCTGGGCCAATTAACTGTGTTTAGGGTAAAGAGAACATTGTTGTTCAGTGAATTATTTCTTTAAGTAAGAATGGAGCTCATCATTCTTCCAGAAACAAATAATTCTGCTAATGTAAGTGCACTGCTGCAGTAACACTGTATGCAGTAGTAACTTTGTATGATTCATTTTATTGAACCAAACTTAATGAAGAGGCCTCAGCTCACTAACCTGCTCTTCAGCATATTTTTTCCTACTTTATCTAATCTGCAATTTACATAGCAGGCTCTGTTTTGCTGTTTGACCTTGCAACAGCTTTTCTACGCAGCAGATCTGAGTCACTGGGTCTGATGGAGCCAGATTATTTACCCCTGCAGGTTTGCCAGCTCCAGTTTCTAGAGTTCTTGGGCATCCCAAAATATGCAGTTTCGTGCAGACACATCACAGCCACTGCAAGCGGGCAGATTCACATGAGAGGCTGGACCGAGCTCAAAGTCCACTGTGCTAATCGTTGCCAAACTACATTAGCCTTTCCCCCCTTTGATTTTTTTGGAAAATCAGCAGCGCATTATGATAATGGCAGCCAATTTGTTTCAAAGCAAATGCCTCTGGCAAAGTTCAGTCGTTGCGATTACCAAAAAAAAAAAAAGACTTTCTCACTAAGAACTTAGATCGCACATTCAGCTTGCACGGCAAAGCAAAATAATGGAAGCTGACTGCTCATCGTGCTGAGAAGATTAAAGTTAACCTGCTTTCAATAAATGTTCATTTAGAACTAAAAGGAGCTTATTTACGTAATTACTAACACAAAAGAAAAGAGATACTCAACATATAATATTATACACTATAAGACTATAAAATCTGTCAGCCAGGCAGTATTGCAACAGCATACTAGAAGGCACAGTCGGTGGCTAGACTTTTCTCGTTCGTAACATACAGTACCCACATTGTGCAAACACTGGTATTACTGTGATTTTAACAGGTAATTATTTTACTATGCCTAAATATTAATTTGATAAAAAGGGATTAAGAGGTGAAACTGGTGGTGTGTGAGAGTACGTGGGTAAATCAGGCAGCAAACTGTCAAAGAAACTGTCAAAGAAATGGGCAGAAAGTCACACTGTTGACAGCCCAACAGGTGATATGCTTACTTTGTGGATAAAACTCACCAATGGCTGATCAGGCACAGTAGTTTAATACTATAAAACACCTTTCAAGAAGCCTCCAGTGAAGCAGCAGCACAAAGACCATCAACCATCACGTTCATCAAAATCCATGATGACAAGCACATTAGCTTCCCATAGGCACACGCACACTGACCATAAAAAGACTTTAGCAAGTGGACTCTTCATAACTCTGCATAACTTCATAGATATAACTACAATACTGTGTACAAGTTAGTGACCACCAGTCACATTGGCCATTAAGTACACTTTATACATTTTCAGGCAATGTTTCTAACGAGTATACAGAAGATAATCCACTTGCATTAGGAAGGAAACAAGCGAAAATCAGGAGTTTCTGAAACTAGAGTTCAAGAAAATCTTTAAAAACAGTGAAAATGGGACTCTTAACAGCCATGCAAGACCTGGTAGACCACTAAACCTGTCACTATCAGATACACAGTGCTTTCATCTTTGACAGAGAGCAGAAAATCAAGCTCCACTCTTGCTTGAGATCTGAAAAATCCACAGGTGGTTCTGTCCATCCTTTCTTTGTGAGAACACAACTCAGCACTATGAGTTGGAAAGGATGTGTAGCTGTCAAGAAGCCATTAATGAGAAAAGTAGAAAAGATCATGTGCAAATCAAAGAAAGAAGCTGCTGGTGTTCTCAGAATAAAGGACTGACCACCCAAGAGTCCAGACCTCAACATCACTGAATGTGTTTGGGATTATTTGGATTGTGAGAAGCAGAAATACAACCAACTTCAAAGACTGAAGTTTGGAGATGTGGAAAAACATCCCTGCAGATTTCTTTGAAAAAAATGAAAGCAAGTCTCCTAAAAAGAATGGAATAAAGGCAAAGAGTGGACACACTAAATACTGAAAAAAATGTATATATTCAGCTGTTGAGGCTACAGTGGACTTTTCTGTTCAGTAGGTTTTCTGCTTTATTCCTGACTGAAAAATGAATAACTTGTACTTGATGGTCATTGTGACTGGAGATAAATAAATGAAGGGTGGTCTCTGACTTTTGTACAGTCTTGTATGCATAACTATACACACCTCATGTATGTAACTTCACACATGCTGTAAATACATATATTTTTTTTTATAACTACACTCTTCAGGCATGGTTATATAAACTGTGCACTTCCACATGCCTACTCACCTTATACTCTACACACTTTAAGCATAACTGCACATACTTTGCTCAGGACTTGCAAACTTTCTCTACAACTACCAGTGTTGGATGAGCACCTACAGTGTTCGGCTGCCCTCCCTCACTCACCGTCCTCCGTGGAAATGTCCAGTAAGTCGTGGCTGACCGTGGGCTCCACTCTCCTCTCGCAGCGCCCGAGACCCCGGATGAGCTGCTCGAGCGGGTACGGCTCCCCGGGGGTGGGGTTGCAGCGCAGTCCGCTGGCGCAGCGCGGGGTGTACACGCCGCACGGCTCGCCCAGCAGGCGCGCGCACACGGGGCAGCAGCCGCAGCCGGGCTCGCGCACGATCTCGACGCACGCGGCCGGCGGGCTGGGGCACGCGGCCTGGCGCTCGGCCGTGCAGCTCGGGCAGCGGAACACGAGCTCCCCGCGCGAGGCGCGCAGCAGCAGCGCGAGCAGGAGCGGCAACGACCGCAGCAGCGGCGGCAGCGTGCACGACGAGAGCGAGCGCGAGCACCACATCGCCTTTGGCCGTTCAGGAGAGGAAGGAGCGCGAGTTTCGAGTTCAGAGCGGTGTGAAGGGGCCAGCTGCAGGTAGGAAAGTGCAGACCGGCCGGCCACAGGTGAGGCGAGGCGAGGCGAGGGGACGCGCTCTGCTGGGTCCTATCTGCTGCCATGTTCCTCTGACATCAGCACTTCCAGGCAGCGCGTATGCAACAGCAGGCTGGTCAAACAAGCACGCTGTGCTGTTAGCTTTGGACTCTGGGTGAACACACACACGTACGCACGCACACACGTGGAAAACAATGTTGGGGAAAGGGGGAAAAAGTGGAAAGTGAAACGTGCGCGCTGTACATCGGCCTTGTTTTTCCTACTGCGTTTGTTTGGCAGATCAGTTTTCTCCAGTGTTTGTTTTCTTTCCAGTTCTGGAGGCCCAGCTGCTCTGCTCACTCGAGTTTTCCCTGCTTTTTCAGATCGTGACCAAGTCCTGCTCGAGTTGCATCAGGTGATATAGAGAAGGAAAAAACACAAACCAGTTAAGGTGGAATACAGAACCACTCCAGGGTAGGCAGCTCCATTCCTAGGAATCCAACAGAATTCAGATTCAAAAGGATCAAATATACTCTTCAAATTATAGTGCCAAAAAGAGTTCTTTGGAGCAATGCTATAACAGAACTGCTATTACCTAAAGAACTTTAATCGGTGGTTCTTTGAAGAACCATTTTTGTAAATGAGATGTGAGAGTGTGAGGAACCTGTTTAACGCACACAGTCATTTATTTAATTTCCACTCACAACAGCCATTAAGTACAAGTTATTCATTTTGTGGTATCAGGAAGAAAGCAACAAACATATTTAACAGAAAACTTATTAGACTTCACAAAATATCATATTTTCACCATTAGTGTGCCCACTCTTTGCCTTTATTACAGTTTCCATTTTTTTTTTAGACTTGCTTTCAGTTTTGCGAAGAAATCTTCATGGATATTTTTTCCACATTTTCAAAGTTCAGTCTTAGAAGTTGGTTGCATTTGCTGCTCCCCACGTTCCGCACACACACATTTTCTAAGCTGCTTATCCTCCTGGGTCATGGGGGGGTGCTGGAGCCTATCCCAGCACTCATTGGGCAGAAGGCAGGAAACACCCTGGACAGGTCGCCAAGTAGTCCCACTTACATATTTAAACTCATCAGTCCATAAAACTTGACTTTACATGTGGGATGTCCAGTTTTGATGTTCTAGTGCAAATTTTCTTTTTTGTCTATTTACTTTTCTCGGTAAAGGCTTCTTGACAGCTAACCATCCTTTCTCACAGTGGAAGGATGGACAGAAACACCTGTGGATTTATTCAGATTTGAAGCAAGAGTGGAGCTTGATTTTCTCCTACCTCTCAAAGATGACCGCTTTAAGTGCTGTTTATCTGATGATGACAGTTTTGGTGGTCTACCAGGTCTTGACAGTGGAGAGTTTTATTTTTTCTGTATCTTCTGAATTATTTTTTTGAACTCTAGTTTTGGAAACTCTCTTACTTATGCAGGTGGATTATTTTATATCTACCCTATATGTCCAAAAGTGCTTATCCAACGTTTCTTCCGAAATCAAGGCTATTAATGGAGAGTTTGTTCCCCCTTTGCAGCAGAAACAGCCTCTACTCTTCTGGGAAGGCTCTACATTAGATGTTGGAACATTGCTGTGAGGATTTGACTGCCTTCAGCCACAAGAGCATTAGTGAGGGTCAGGTACTGATGTTGGATGATTAATTCTGGATCACAAACGCCACCCCAACTCATCCCAAAGGTATTATATGGAGCTCCATCACTCCAGAGAACAAGTTCCATAGCTCCACAGCCCAATGCTGGGGGGCTTTAGACCCCTCTGATGCTTTGCCTTGGGCATGGTGATCTTAGGCTCATGTGCAGCTGCTCCAGAGCTTACCATTCTGTTGGCCGTGCCTATCTATGGAGATTAAACAAGATGTATGTACACATCTCAGATGTCCAGTTTTTGAACACCTGTGTCAGCAATGTGTGCACCTTAAAGCAGTGTTTCTCCGTCCTGGTCCAGGAGACCCACTGTCCTGCACATTTTAGTGCTTTACCTGCTTTAACTCAGCCACTTTAACTCAATAATGAGCTGTTAATTCTGATTTGTTGGATCAGGAGTGTTGGGAGCAGGAACAACACTAAAAGGTGCAGGGATGGGTGCTTTCCCGGCCAGGATTGGGAAACACTGCCTTAAAGTAGATGAATTCACTAATTAGGAGTGTCTAAGTACTTTTGAACATGTAGTGTATCTCCTTTAGCCATTTTAGATTCCCTTGAGAAAGAAGTTTGCGGAGCAGCTATGGTGCGTTTGGGTAGTCTCTTTGAAGGGGAATATTGTGAATAGCTTTTTTGGTAACATCCTTTGTTGGGAGGATGCAGGTGTAACTTGGTTGTCTTAAGGAAGGATAGAAGAGTTATACAGCAAGAAGAGCCTGGGTTTGATTCCCCGTCTGGGCAACTAGGGTCCTTTTTTGTGGAGTTTGCATGTTCTCTCTTCGTGGGTTTCCTACGGGTGCTCTGGTTCCCTCCCACAGTCCAAAGACATGCAGCCAGGCCTATTGGAGATGCTAAATTGCCTCTAGGTATGAGTGTATGTATCTGTGTGTCTGCACTGTGAAGGACTGGTGACCTGCCCAGGGTGTTTCCTGCTTTCTTCCCAGACTGCTGGGATGGGCTCCAGCCCCCCCACGACCCAGAAGGATAAGCAGCCTAGATCATGTGTGTGTGTGTGTGTGTGTGTGTGTGTGTGTGTGTAGATTTGATATTATACTTAATGTTGGAGATATTTGTATAATTTTCAGTGAACTATATTCCTGCTCTTTTTCTGACACTGAAAAATGAATAACTTGTACTCAATTGCCATTTTGACTGGAAATTAAATAAATGTCTCTAATTTTTGCACAGCACAGTAATATAAAGATTCCTTACTAATTAAAATATATTTTTTTTCCTGGAATGGTAGGACTACGCCATGACCTTAATTTGAAAAAAATGCATTCCCTGCTCCAAAAGACCTGATGCAGCTCATAAGGTAATTATCAAGCCTTTCTTGCTCGATCAGTCATGTCAGATGAGGAAAACATGAACCTCTGAAAAGCAGCTGGGCCTCCAGGACATTTGGGAAACACTGTGGAAGATACTAACACATAATCTTCTCCAGGGTTTCTCAGCTCCATTCCTGGAGATCAACTAGCCAGGACAAGTTCAAGCATTCCCCAGTCCAGCAGACTTGATCCAACTCATAAGTTTATCATCAAGTCCTTCATAAGCTGGATTAGATGTGTTGAGACAGTACTTTCTCACCAGTACTAAAGTTGAGAACCCCTGGTCTACCTAAGAGATAGGCCTATGGCATAAAAGATTGCTTGTGGATAAAAAATGGGTACATGAACCATTGTGTGTGTGAGGTAGGCTAGGCGTATGTCAGTGATTAAAGTCTTTAGGGAATGTAAAGTAAGTTGTGTTTACTATCCGTTGAGCAGGGAAACAGACCTTACTGTGGGAATATTATGAGGTATGTATTTTGAAAGGCCCACGCTGCTTTTCTTCCATGCCCACAACACTTAATCAAATCTGCACTTTATTTCCATGGTCTCCTTGTGTGTGGCCTATTGATTAGTATGGTTAATGGTATGGTGGAGTTAAGGAATGGTGGGAAAAAATGTGTAAAAGTACAATGTGTGTTATGTTGTATTTGTTTTTTGTTTGTTTCTTTGTTGTGAAACACACAATGGTACTTAAAGCTTTCATTTTTGAGAGAAAAGAGAAACTCAAGTGCCACTCCTTGTTCAGGTCTGAAAAAATCCACAGGTGTTTCTGTTCATCCTTTCACTGGGAGAAGACAACTCAACACCATGGGTCTGAAAGGATGTACAGCTCTCAAGAAGCTGATGCTGAGACAAATAAGAAGAACATTTCCCAATCAAACAAAGAAGCTGCTGGTGTTCTCAGGACAATAGACTGGTCACCCCAGAGTCCAGACCTCAACATCATTGAATGTGTTTGGGATTACTTCAATTGTGAGAAGCAGAAAATGCAACCAACTTCTAAGACTGAACTTTGGGGGTATGGAAAAATATCCCTGCAGAAGTCTCCTGAAAAGAATGAAGGTTATAATAAAGTGTGGATGCACTAAATACTGATAAAAAATCAAGTAATGTTGTGTTAAATATGTTTTGTTCTTTTTTCTGTTGCTGAAAAATGAATAATTTGTACTTAATGGCTTTTTGACTGGAAATTAAATAAATGGAAAGTGATTTATGACTTTTGCACAGTAGAGAACATTAAAATATTCATTGGTATTTCACAAGGGCGTGACATTGTTGAACTGCTTTTAAGTGGTTAAAGACCATTTAAACTTGTCACTGATTGCAGCTTGGAAGATTATTGTAATTTTTTTGTGGCATCTTACTATAAACACATAAAAAATCTGTTTCAAGCACTAGGTAAACATGGCTTTCGGAGAAAAACACAGGAATTTTCCCTTAACCTGTGCATTACGCTTGTTTCTCACAGTTGCCTTGGAGACTTTCGTTGTTGATTTATGAGTGCTGGAATCACTGCTCACACACAGGCACACAGAGATGAAAATGATTTTGTTTTGTGGGCTTGCTCTCATTTGATGGAAGTCTATGTATGACCACAGAAGCCTGTCTCGCTGTTTAGAAACTGTGAACAAGTTTGACAAGTTTGTTTTCAGCTTGAACTTTGATGGAGCTCTTTGTGAAGGTGCCAGCTTCTCTGCCTTGTAGACACAGAACATGGACAGATTCTTTTTTTCCAGTTGTAGCAGTTGTCATAAAGAATTAGTGGACTAGTATGAAGTTGCTTACTTTTGTTGCCTCTCTTACACACCCCTGTAATTGTAGATTTTGGACTAACTGTGAATTGGACCAGCTGTAACCTGGCCTCCGCTGATTGGGAGAACTTTAACTGAGGCTAATAGTCCTATTGTAAACTTGTTCTGTTGGAAAATGAATACAGTATGGCCTCTGCCCCATAGTCAGGGAGAGAACAAACACAGTGGGCCTGTAAAGGTCTCTACCACCCTCCTGGCCAAGTTGAGTGTTTTCCAAAATACTGGAGAAATTCCCACTGCCCAGGTGAACAAACATAAACTGTACATAGATGACCACCGAAGCAGCCTGGAACTACTTCCGAAATGCAGCGTTTATACGGACTAAAATTAGCTCCTGGAGCAAGTGTCGGAAACTAGTTTCCTGTTTGGTCTTTGCTAAAATATTCCATGATCGGTTTCAGCCCAAGCCAGCGAGCCAAACGTCATTCAGATGATACCCAAGGGTTGAGCGGTCTGGCAGCAAGGCACAGGGCCACTCGTATGACTCTCACAGAGCACGAGGCAAGTGAACATGGAGGAAAAAGTGCTCTTAGTCTTTTCCACGCTTAACAAGCTTCCTGCCTGTGACCCATGGGTAAAGTCTGGGCTACCCAGCGCAAGGCCATGTGGCAGAGCAAAGGCTGACATTCGGGCCATCTCTGACTGTGTGATGACGTAATGTCTGACAGGACACTTCCTCAACGCTGGCTTGTCTGACTTTTACATATTCATTCCTGAGTTTCTGTCTTGGCTTTGATGAATGGAGGGGATCATTGTTACCTTCACAGAGATGAAGCCCTGCGACTAAGCTCTGAGCTAAGCACTGAGCTTCAAATGCAGTATGAAAGAACATCTCTGCTGGGTCATATTATCACAGCAGTCTTTCATCAGTATAGCCTGAACAATATGGTTCAAGCTAATTTGTGGCAGCTACCAATTGTTGCTGTCTATACATTTGTACTATTGAAACGAACTGGGCAGCAATTACTTAATTTACTATTTATGTTGTGGAAGTACTTCCAATTCATGAGCAGTCAACACCAATGACTTTTGAGGTGACAAATTATAAACTATGCATACTTTATTTTCCAGTAATTATCTTTCCCTAACGCAGAATAATTGCTTTGACGTCACTTTTACTGTGGCCATTCAGCCGACTTTGAACTGGGCATTGAACCAGGGTGACCTCTCTGTCATGCCAAAATACACAGTTGGCTTATTGTATCCGGATATAAATAATTCCGCTGAGTGTGGAGAATTGTCTGGACATCCTCTTTCTCAGGCTCTTTGGAGAGTGGCAGGACAGACCTTGCATTGTTGAAGAAGTTTTTCATGAAGCTCTGTGTAGTACTTGAACAGCAGACTGAGGTGGTGTTTTTGTCTCTGGCTGCCACCTGCAGGAGTGTATCCCAGAAACAGGGTTCCTGAAGAGGGTTTTGGGGCCTTCTGGGCCTGAGCAGGGGGCCAGTGTTCCTTGCAGGCTACTAGCCTGCAGGCTGTTTTTTTGACTGTAGAGTAGCTGTTGTCTGAAAAATGTCATTCTTGTGAGTTCACAATACATTTTTAAAGGCTGCTTTTGGCACTTTTACACTTTTGCCTGCTGCAGATCAACAAAAGTGCTACAGCTGTCAGTCAGGTGTGTTCAGTACCTAGGGAGCTTATTTATTCGAAATGCATTCTGAATGTATTCTTAATATGTTAATGTTTTATGTATTTTAACAGAATATGTTACTATCCACATTCAAGACTGTATTCAGTAGTCAGCTATTCAGCCGTCACTACTTTCTACTAAACTCTGGTGATGTCACAGTCAAAAAATACAAAACTACATCTTTGAGTTTAGGCTGCAAACATGATATAAAAACAGCTGATAAGAGAGAATGTATAAGCAAATTCACAGAGGTAGTTCCTAATAAGCTATGCTTTAATGACACTAAACTGTCAAAGAGTGTTCTTGGAATGTTTTCAGAATTGTTCAGCATATTACTGATACAGAAACATTGAACTTTTGAATCGATTTGATTGATTCGTTGAAAAGAACCAGCCCAGAAGAACGATTTGTTCATTAAACGGACATCACTACTTTACAAACACTTAAGTTCCTGCTAAAGCCTGAGTAGACTGATAAATCAGTGCATTGAGCCAATTATTTATCTCAGCAATACTAAGTTGTTTTGAAGAATGATTAAACTGTTAATCTCATGGCTGTAAGAAGCTTAGCAACAGGGTTGTACTGGACTTGCGCATGATGTTACAAACATGTTAAAAATTGTGGGGTGGAAAAAAATAAGAATTTTGGAGCTTAATTTAAAGAATCAGTTTTCATGAAACATATTAACAGAACAGTTATGTGAAGAAAACTGGCAACCAGGTCACTGCAAGGAAAAGTGTGAACAAAATCACAACAGCTGCGCTTTTTCCAATGTGCCTTATACAGATCCACTCAAAATGTATTCTGAATATGTTAATTTTTTATGTGTTGTAACAGAATATGTTACTAACTACATTCAGGACTGTGTATTCAGTAGTCAGCTATTCAGCTGTCACTACTTTCTACCCAGCTCTGGTGATGTCAGTCAAAAATACTCATGGTGTAGGCTCCTTGACCGTCTGGAGAGCTCTGCATAAATGACTGCTTCCCAAGATACATAAAATGTGCAAACCTTGGGCACAAAACTGCTATCAAAACATGTCTCTCTCATTAAAAAACAGTTCCAAAAAAGTGCCTCAGTCTGCAAAAACAAGTGTAGAATGTGACCCCCCCCTCGCCCACCCACTCCTGCTGGACATTCTTTTCCCTGGCAGTACCCTAGAGAGTCCAGAACCCTTGAGAATTACTCCCTATGAGATAACGTGGGGCAAACTGCCAACTCATCTTGCACTCTCTCCCATGCTGTCTCATGGAGCACATTTCCAAAGGGGTCATCTCGTCTGTATCTCAGGCGAGTCAGCGTGTGTTCTGTAATGAGACGGTTTGTATGTTGTGTATGTGGAGGAGCCGCTGGAGCTTCATTTTAGGGTTTCACACCTGCATATGCTCTGCAATTTTCCACAGCAGTCATCAAGCTCCCCTAATGCCTTTAAACTATCCATTTTGCGCCAGTGACTGAACGTCGGACCCTCAGCGACAATGTGGCAACAGCCCACATCAAAGGCCCATTTACAGTTCTGGCTATGTAACTCATTACAAAGTCATTTGACTCTCAGGCCATATGTATAGTGGCTTCTCGACTGCTTTCTTCTCTCTGTGTCTACACTATGTGAAATGTCTTTTCCATTCCAGACATGAGACATGCTGTACAAACAGCACGTTCAGGTTGACAAAAGCGCTGAACGTGGATCCAGCCTGCCTGTTTGTTCAGTGGCTAACAGGATTACGCCTGCATCTTCACTGAAATGGAAATGTTTCCTTACCGGCGCTTTTGGAAATTTCTCCCCTTACAAATGGATTGTGATTATATTATGTGTATGTTGCCTGGCAACTCTAGATGGATGTGCATTAGCTAAATCACAGAAACATTCAATTTTACACTGGGGCACTGAACAGTGCTGAAAGGTATTTTCACAGCTTTCAGAGAGGCCCATCTTTCAAGTGGTTGTCTCGTCAAAGCAAATTAAACAGCGCCACTACATACAGGCGAATGTTTCCATCGCTCAACTGAAACGTAACTGAAGCGAACATAGAAAAGAATCATTTGGCCACGCAAAATTGATGAGACGACGGGCCTGGCAAATGGTTCCCATTTCCACTTTAACTGCTGCTTAGCTTGAAAGAAACAATTCGAGACTCCTCTGTTGTGGGATCCAAGAAGAGCCACAACAGAGGAGGCCTCTTGAGGAGTGCTCAGAGGAGTTTCACTGGAGTGTAGTAGTGGTCTTGGATCAGTGAAGGAGGAGACATGGTGTACTGTCAGCTGATTACCTGTCACCATTCTCTTTCTGTAAGAATTGACGGGTTATGTTCTTGTGAAAAGGTTCCATTAACAGCGATGCCTGGGTCACTTCACACTGTCTTAGAATCCAGAAAATGTTCCACTTTTTTGACGCTTAAGCACAGAACATCTTTCTGAATCATGCAACTGTTCACAGTGTCCTTGTAGTTTTGACACATCATTAAACATGCAGTTCTTTTGTTCGTATTGGAAATTATTTAAAGCCATTTCATTTCAGTGTATGTCTTTTATTAGTGGAGATTGCACCAGTCCAATACTGGATCCAGTACTGCATCAGCAGAACATACTGAATCATACCTAGCAGGGTAAGATAAGAGTGAATCTGATCTAATCCTGTAACAAATCTATCCTGAAATAGCATGCATTCACATTGTGTGATTTGATGTTGTCAGCTGTGTTTCTTCCTGTGGAGTAATGGAGTGTTTGAGAAATTTAAGCATGAGAGCCCACTTTAAGAGACTCATCTTAAGTGAAGCACTTCATCAAAGTTTTCTCACAAAGTTCTTTAACCTACGAATAACTAAACTAGTTTGCATTGTGGTCCATGTAGTTACTGAATAATAAGCATTAGTATGTCATAATTTAAATTATGTACTTTAAGGGGTAAATAAGAAATATGGGATTGCTTTCAGTATTGGCCAACAGTCAAGGTTTCAATGTTGCCATTGCTAGTTATTAAAAATTTTAAGTTTTTTAAATATTATGCATATGCCCAAGGGTCATGAAAGAATGGTTCGGTAGAGGCTACCTCTCATTCGACTTATTTGTGCACAGAGGCTTTGGGAGGCAGGGGCTCATGAAGTAAATGAAATGAAATTTCATTCAATCTGAACATGAATAAAATTTCATTTCATTTACTTCATATCAGATAATCATAAAGCCCCTGTCTACTAGGTATTGCACGACTTCAGATTTTTAAAGTCGACAGTTATGTGATGAAAGTCGCATTGACATTGACTAATCGCTGATGATATCATGAATAAAACCACAAGAGAAGAGAATGCTTTGCAAGATCCGTTTCGGTTTATGAAAAACTTGGTCTAGCGCCCGTTACTGCCAAGATTATGTTTGGTTGTTGTCCAGAATAACCACTTTCTGGAATGTGATGCTTTCTTAACACCTTAATATCCCAGGCTTATTACATAATAAAGCTTATTATACTGCAACTACAGAAAATTAGATGCAAACTGGCTGAGCTATTCTTAGGTTATAGAAGTGTGTAATAAAACTTTGGACATTTGATAGGTTAAAAAGGCAATATCGAGTTTATTTGTGAGATTTGCAGTGCTGTGGTGATCAAGGCCCCTGTGGGGTATATCTGTGCATGTGCCTTAGGACCTCCTACAGGAATGATTATGAATTATTTTACCACTATGAGTTATGAGAGTGTGAAATTGAAGTGTGGGCCCACATTCACATCGTTCAGTTTACAGAACTAAAATCTAGCATTCGAACTGATTCCGGCTGCTTTTGAGCTTCCCACAGCATGCAGTCGTCTGCAGAAGTTTGAACACCCCGGTCAAAGTACACATTTTGTTGCTTTTCCAAGTGAAAATAAGTGAACACATCCTCTACAGGGAACAACGTTAATAATGGCATTTTCTGCAAATTTTAGTGGAAAAAAATTAAGCACAAAATATATATGTGCCAAAATGTTTGCACAGGCCAGGTTAGGTTTTTTGTGTTTTGTTTTGTTTTTGATATTTAATTGAGCAAATAAACATTAAATGTGCATTAAAATGTGAAGAAGTGTATTCTCTGTAGGGGAAGTATATGAACTTCTTTTCACTTAGAAAACTAACAAAATGGTGTAATTTTACCAGGGGCACCCCTGATTGTCACAGTGTTTCCAACGACTATCTAATGCAGGGGTGTCCAATCTTATCCTCAAAGTGCAGGTCAATTGTTTCAAGACTGAGACCAACTAATTAAACTATAGTGTAACTATATATATATGTATGTACAGAGTTACAGAGTGGGTCACTGAGTACTGAGGCGCTTAGTGCATAAAAGTTGCCAACACTCTGCTGACTCACTAACTGCAGAGTCTCAAAGCTCCTCTGGCATTCAGAGCACAAGGCCCCTTAGTTCCAGTGAAGGGAAATCTTAATACTTCAGCATACCAAGACATTTTGGACAATTGTGCACTTATAACTGTGTGGGAACAGTTTGGGAAAGACCATTTTCTTTTCCAGCATGACTGAGCCCCAGTACACAAAGCAAGGTCCATAAAGACATGGCTGGGTGAGTTTGGTTTGGAAGAACTTGATTGGCCTGCACAGAGCCCTGACTTCAACCCGATCTAACACCTTTGGGATAAACTAAAATGGAGATTGCGAGCCAGACCCTCTCGTCCAACATCAGTGTCTGACCTCACAAATGCTCTTCAGGATGAATGGGCAAAGAATTCCCACAGAGACACTCTGAAATCTTGTAGATAGCTTTCCAGAAGAGTGGAGGCTGTTATAGCTGTAAAGGGGGACCAACTCCATATTAATGCCAATGGGATGTTATAAAAGCTCCAGTAGGTGTAATGTGTAGATGTCCCAATACTTTTGTCCATATTAATATATATATATATATATATATATATATATATATATATATATATATGAAATTAAGTTTTAAAATTCAACCAGGTAAACATTCTTTCTCATTGCTTCACATAACAGTGACTCTTGTATGTGATGTAAATGCCTTTGTGTAGCACCTGCCTGTCAGAGAAAATTAAAATTAGATCAGACCATCAGTTTTCCTTTGTCAGAGAGGTAGGGAGGTGCTTTTGTAGACTGCCAAACTCCAGTTTTTATTTCTGTGTCTAAGCTTAGTTCAAGGGCCTTTGACTTACAAAGACTTACAGAGAGAGAGAGAAAGGGAGAGTTAAATAAAAGGCATGAGGCTTGTCCTGCTTGTGGAGCTGGCCGCAGCCGTGTCAGAATGTTTTATGGGTACAATTCAGGGAAATGATTATGAAAGTGGTTCTAGGCAGTGCCCTACATGATTTGGCACTCTTATTTTCTCTGCAATTTCACTTGAATTCCATCTAACACATGTTTTCAAATGTGTTTTTGACTGTTAAGCACACGTACACCCACTTACATACACAGTCTTCCACTTCCAAACTCTCACATCAACATCACACACACACACACACACACACACTGCACTGAACCTCCCCCTCAGAGAGTTGTAGGTCAAGGAGAGGTCTCCTGAAAGCACAGATTTATAGGATGTTAATGCTCAGGGGATGGCACGATTGGGAAAAGAGCAATGTTAAATTCGAGTCTGCAGTCAGTGCGACTCTCAGAAAGGAATAGTTCTCCCCTAACCCATCTCGTGTTTACTACGTGTGTCCTCATTTATCAAAATATCTGACATAGTATCAGTGTGTGTGTGTGTGTGTGTGTGTGTTTGTGTGTGTGTGTGTGTGTGTTTATGGGGGCCGGGTTGTTAAATGTGTTTTAAACACAGCTGTTGAAGCCACTTATCCATAGATGGTTCTTGGTAGTGAAGAAGCTAGCCACTCTCTTCTTTACTTAGAGCCTGCGTCTCTTGCCTTTACAATGATCTTGTTTGTTTTGGCTTACAAAAATAGAAAAAAGTAAGAGGGGTGTATTGTCCTATTCAGCTGGGAATAACTAGAGACTAGACCATGCCTGAAAAAGAAGGAGATCACCACAAAGAGACATGGGAAAGGAAGCAGACGTCCAGCGGCACAGAGCTGGTAATTGCGAAAGCAAGTTCCCAGTCCCATTGATAACGTAAGGGACTGCCAGAGGGCTTCACAAAGGGTTTCAGTGACTGCTTTCCCACCAAGTGTCTCCTCAGTGGCACAGCATTGCTTCAGATTCTGAAGATCCTTTCAGCCTCCTTTCAAGGTCTTCAACAGGTGATATGAAGTGAGACAGCATTCCAAAGCAAGGTAAGTGAGGAACAAGGGTCCATCTTGGCTAAATGTTGTTGAAAAATGCCATATCTTGGCTATAGCTATGTGTTCCTAACATTAGATTAATGTGTTGCATGAATGTCCATCACAGTAATCCCATAATTCCACATTTCAGTTATTTATTAGGCAGAAGAGTTTTAATGACAGATTCACTTCCTAACATCATCTTGTAATGTGAAGTTGAAATAAAGCAGAAACAGGACCTTTCTTGGGATAAAGGAACAGTACGTAGTGCCACTGTTTAGTTTGAGTTAGTTTAGTTTCTGTATTTGATCCACTTTTCATAGTTATTTTTCAAGACTTTTCAAGTGTGTGCTTCGTTCATCAAGTCAGCATCTTGTTTCTCCATGCGGGAATGTATTTCAGGAATGTTCCGTAGCTGCGCAGCTGCTCTCATGGAGAAATGCTGTCTCCAGGGATAAATTCATTAATGGAGAAAATGTAAAACCAGAGCAAACACATGGCCATCTGCTATGGGAAATTACTGTCTTTCTATCACCATGCCAACAGAAGACCGCTGGCACAGAGCCTCCAGAAAACATCATTTGGAAATTAATTATAGATCAAAAGAATAGAAGATGAGCCACCAGTGTCAAAATGTATTTGTGTCTTGACATTTTGAGAAAAAGAAATTTATCCTGTGGTATTAGATTTGCTGTTCTAAGCTGTGTGAACAGGGGCTCATTTACACTTTGTTGAACGTGCATTGCTCTTTCATTTATTTAATGTTCAGTCCAAACAGCCATTAAATACAAGTTATTCATTTTTTTATTCGTAATATAGCTTTCATCTTTGACAGAGAGGAGAAAATTAAACTCCACTCTTGCTTCAGATCTGAAATAATCCACAGGTGTTTCTGTCCATCCTTCCACTGTGAGAAGACAACTCAACACTGTTGGTCTATAAGGATGTGTAGCTGTCAAGAAGCTCTCACTGAAAAAAGGAAATAGATAATAAAGAAGCAGAAAATGCAACCAACTTCTAAGACTGAACTTCTGAAATGTGGAGAATATTTGCAGATTTCATTGAAAAACTGAAAGCACATCTGCAGAATAGAATGGAGGCTGAGTGAACATGCTGAATACTGAAAAATGTGATACATTTAGTCATTGTGGCCTCTGTGTAATCTCTGTTAAATATATGTTTTTTGCTTCTTCTGACACTGAATAATGAACAACTTAAACGTAATTGTTATTTTGAATGGAAATTAATTTAAATTAATGTAAGGGTGGTCTCTGACTTTTGCACATGTAGTTTGTACATATAGTCAGTGTCCAAATAAAAAGCTTGTATTTCCAAAATGCTAACTTTACAGGAGAAGAAAGAACCTTCCTAACTTTGAGTCTTTTTTTGCTAAGTAATTTTGGGCCATTTCTATTGGTCTGTTCATTATGAAATATTGACGCAATGTAAAAGTCAAATGGTGTTTTCAAATCATGTAAAACTAATCATAACAACAACAAAATCGAGATATGAGGTTTTGTCCAGACAGCGACAATATATATTTATTCATTTACTTACGTACTTGATTGCTTAGGTAGTTACTGTCTGACAAGGTTATCAAATATACTTGTCCCTAAATCCTTGGCCAGCAGTATTTTCCATTAGACTGACCTAGTTTCCCATATGAAAGTCTGCATGTCAGCTAAAATAACTCACTAAGATAAATATGCCCCCTATTTTACAGGTCCAGTATATAGCTGTACAGTTACAGACTGCACTCCATATGTTGTCCTGCACAACTTATCAGCCCCCTTTTACCCCATTCACAATTGGTCAGTTCTGACCACAGGGCTGCTGTAGATTAGATATTTAAGTGGTGGACCATCAACACAGCAGTAACACTGACATGATGTGTGTGTGGTGCTGGTACGAGTGTATCATGCACAGCAGCGTTGCTGGGTTTTTTACACGTGTCAGTGTCACAGCAAGGTTGAGGGTGGTCCACCAACCAAAAACATCTAGCCATGAGTGATCCTGAGATCAAAAACTGACCACTGATGAGCAAGAGGATGACTTACTGCATGGTGACAGATGGGCTACAGTCTCTAACTCTACATCAGCAAGGTGGGGCTACAAGATTGGAGGTTATAAAGTGGCCAGTTTGTGGTCACTGGATAATTTGGGATTGGTGCAGCAGCTTGGGAGAGAGATGCTTTTGGTGGACTTCCAGAGTATAATGTTAGTTTGGTTTTGAATCCCCAGGGGAATAAGGTGGACCTACAAGGTAGGCATGTGTGTGCATGTGAATATACATTATCATATTTTAATAAAAAATAGTATAAAGGATTATTGTATCATGCTTTTAAGAAAACAAACCCAGCATTAACTATTTGTACAGTAAGGGTTTATGCATTGATCATCAGAGTAATCAATGGGGGAGAGCAGTGTTTAAAAAAGGAAAATATTTGAAGTAAGATTAATCTTTAAAAGATTCATTTTTAAACATGCAATCTAGGCATCTCTGCTGCAAATGAAAATGTAAACTTTTGCATCAAGCACTTACCACTTGCAAACAATCAAGCCAAATGTGATGTGAGTGGAAATGTTATAACCTACCCCATATGGGCCAGGTTGTAACATTTGCTGAAGAAGTTTGGTAAACTGATGTAAACACAATTAATTCAATACAGTTCTATTTTGCTTGAAAAAGTTGAGCTTTATGACCTAAATGCAAAATTTGTAGGCATTAATATAAATTTCCTGTTGGCTAACTGTCAAACACTGACCACAATGTATTACATGAAAATTGAAATATGTTTCATTAATGTGAACTATAGGGTGTGAAACTACAGTTTCTCATTCAGTGAATAAAAAATGAACTCTTCTGGATTTATATAGGAGAATATGAACTTTTCTAATTGTTTTCTTTGGGAGTTGCAACGATGTGTTGAAACTACCTCCACCATGTGGAGGCTGTACTTTTGCAAGACTAGTTCTTGCTGTGAATTGGTTATATGCTGCAAAGGTTGCTATATTACAGCCACCAAGAGGGTGAATAAAATAATATAGGTGTGACTTCTGTGACTGATACACACAACGTAGCAATCAAACAACGTTTTTGAAGTTACTTTCATGATACAAAAACAGGGTCTTCAGGGTGAATCTTAAGAAATTGCTTTAGGAAGCTATCAAAATTTCACAGATGTTGCTTTAAAACACAAGGTGAATAGAAGCACATACTACTTAAAGTACATCAAAAAAACAATGTGACATTTTAGCCTGTGTTAGGTTGTGGCTTATGCTCTCAATGTAATCAACACATTTACAAAAAGACACTCCGAAATGCTCAATTTTTTTCACTTTGACTACTTCAAGGCTTTGAGCTTCAGACTAGAGTTATGGAAAATCTGTTCCAATAAAATTCTGCCTGCCAAGAGTAAATGCACATCTTCCCAATGTCAATAAAAGTCAGGCTTATTCATGAGGTATAAATCATGAAACGTGGGAGACTCATCAAATGCACAGTAAAATGGGAAGCTTTTGAAATGTGATGAAGCCAGCAGCTGGAGGAGGCCCATGAAGATGTCAGGCCAGCACAGATATTGCCTAAATATTCTGTTGGACGATCACCATCTTTACCCACGCTAAAGCTTCAGATCCTCCCACACTCTGACTTTGCCACCATCAAACATGTCACAAGACAACAACAAAAGGTTGGAAATCAGTTTGCTGTAATTGTTGGAACGTTCTTTGCTGTAAAATTCTCTTCTTTGTTTCTTCATCCTAGAAGCGCGGAGGGATGGAGTGCAGCATGACTTCAGTGATTTCTGCCACTTTAATCATGTGCTTAGCATTTACAGGTAATTACAAACATACGGCTGGAAATGTGGGATGAGCTCGGAGAGTAAAAGCCACTCCTTGGATGGGCATAGAGGTCTCTTGCTTCAAACAGAGCTTCTGCTCTTGGGTTTATACCACCTAAAAATAATTGAAACCATGTCAGCCACAGTGAGCAGCATGTTAGACGATCGGGTTTTTCACTGCGTCTTCCCTCCTTTAGTTAATGAACTGTGATTTACACACAAAGTAATTTGTTTATAGAGGAAATGGCCTTTTACAGACATGAAATCATCCACTGTCTGTAATTTATTGCGCTGTCTAATGTTACTTTTTCCCAATGTTTTGGGGCACTTTTATTTTTCTGTTCATTATTTGTTTTTTTATTGTTTTTTTTGTTTTTTTTCAGGACTGGATGGGGCAAAGAACTTGCCCTGTGACAGGCCCTCATTCGACAATGAGGTCTACAACCACTGCATACCACTGTACAAGCAAAGAATGGCAACCAGCAACTATCAGCAGGAGTGTCCCTGGCCCACCACTAAAGGGTGTGTATCTGTAGTGTATGTATTTGCAGGCATTTAATAGAGGTTATCTTTAAAGGCTTTCTGTCTTCACTCTCATTAACAACGTTATGGATGGGACCGTGAGCTCACAATGACATCTCTCTGCTGGAGGAGGGTGTGGAGAAGATGGACTAAAAATAACAATCTTCTAACTTTTAAAGACTCCTCCTGAAAGATCTATGGGCTGCAGTCATGGGAACGCCGTGGCTCGCAGCTTCCCTGGAGTGCTTTTTGTTACTTCGGGTTTTAATTAATTAGAGCCCCACCAAACTCATGACTGCACTAGTTGGACTCTCATTTTGAGCCATTTAGCTCACATTTTGTGAAAACTGGAAATGCTCTGCTATGACTCAGAGTACGTACATTAATAAATTAATGAAGTAAATGAATACGTTGTGAATTAATAATGCATTAAAGCAGTAAATTAATGACGCCCTCTGGTGCATGACTGTTTGGACAAGTGGAAGCTCTTAACACATTCATTAGCACTTTCTGACATCTACACTACCCATCAAAAGTTTGTGCACAACTAATTTTTAAAATGCTTTTAAAATAAATGACCATTTTATTTGCAATAACTTAACATATTAAACTGGTTCATTTTACAGAATACAATAACATGTTAATATCTGTGGCTGTACTAACTTGGTAATAATGCTATATCCAAGGCATTTTATGCACTTTTCTGGGCACCTCTGGAGCAGTAAAGATTTCTAGTATATCATCTCTGTCCAAAAAAGAAGAAGTATCTTAATTTTTGGGATTTTTAGTTTTCTGCGTAATTGCTCAGCAGTTGTCCTGCCCTCTCCTGTAAACTTACGGTTTTGGAGATAATTGTTTTTCTTTGTACCGTGACAATATGCTTTTAACAATAGTTTGCAAAACAAAATGGTCAAAAAACGTATTAAAAACCCAATAATAAAGAAAGACACTTTGATAAACATACTAGTAATAGTAAAGAGTTGTTTTATGTAAACAAAACCCTCTTTTACACATACTTTTTCTTACATTACAAAAATTCAAATTTCAAAATGGGCTAAGGTGTCTCCAAAGTTTGGACAGACAGTACTTTCTCTTTTTGCTGAGACGCTCCCTGATTCTGCTGTTGCCTTTGTGCCTCCAGCCTCTACGTCCAACTGGACGAATGCGTGAGGAAAGCGATGAACCACACCTTCTGTAGGGAGCCCTCTCTAAAGAACGAAATCTTCCTCAAGCTCCATCAGACGTATTTCCCGCTCTGCTTCTTCATGCAGGACCCAGGCCTGCATGTTCTGCTGCTGCTTACGTTGCCCTGCATCATCATAACCTTCCTCATGCCCTTCTTCTGCATGTGCCTCAATGACACCGGCGTGCACTGTGGATCCTCTGAGTAAACCCAGCCCAAAGTGGGCAGGTAACCCACCTTATTCTGGAAGGTCTCTGGGCTGTGGAGATGAGGCTGCTCATGTCAGCGTTTCACCAAATGCAACAATAACGGAAACTGGACTGTATGCATCTGTACATGCATTTGTAGTTACATGGTGGGCAGCCTTTTGCCCTTCTTTGAAGGAAGCACACCTCGAACCTTAGTGAAATCGGACTGTTCAGGAAAGATAAATACGGTCATGTTGAACAACTGGGCAAGTAGAATGGAGGCTGAAAGTTTTCACTGACCATCCTCAGTGGGAAAAAAGAGCAAAATGCAGCTCATCAGTCTATATTTGCTTTTTTGCTGCCTCAAGTTTTAGGTTTTTATTAGACAAGGTTAGGACTGCCACTGCCACTGCTACTGTTTTTTGTTGTCTTTCTTTTTTTCCTTTATTGTATCACTTTTTGTCCCATCGACTTGAATAGACATTTTATACTCTGTCCACACTTATCCAGATATTTTTGATAACAGTTTTTTCTCACTGTTTTGGCCTCTGGTCCACACACTGGACACACTGTGTTCGGTCAATGAAAACAGGTTTTTGAAAAGGCTCTGCAGGGAGGAGACGTCATTAACTTGCACATGCCTGTTTTCATTTATTAGGTACGCAGAGCTCCCTCTGAAAAATGACTGATGAATGGGTTGTTTCTGTGTGCTTAAGAACTTGGGGGGTCATTTGGGAGTTTATAACATCTTTATAATTGAGTTTGGCTTTACTTTTTCATTAAACCACAGTGCGGAGGCGTTCCCATAAAAAGGGTGTCACTTTGACTGCAAATACTGATTCTTAAGATACATGACTTGATGATCATTAACCAAAGTCAGATTCAAAATAAATCCTAACTCCATAATTCAAATGGGGTGAAAAGCTAGAATAACTCAGTTTCTCTGCCTGATCAGGTCTGTGTCAGTGTTTCGGTGGTGAGTTGGTGAACTATGGCACTTTTTTAAGCTTCTATTTTCTAGCAAAAATTACACTTTGAAGCTGTGTGAGATACTCCGTTACGGAGTTGTTATGGCTTGCAAGTCAAAGTCTACTGTATTTGTAACGCACCGCCAAAACTTTGTTAGAAAATCTATGGTCTCACAGTGTTCGTCTTCAAGTACATGACATCATGTTTTATTGGGTATTATCCTTCCCCTACTGGGCTGGCATGCTCATATGAGTCATTTTTGTGTTCTTGTGTGGACAGAGAGATTTTCAAAAACACTGCTGGTGTAGACAAAGATTTTTTTTGGAAACAAAGGGAAAAAATATGTTTTTAAAAATATCCAGTTATGTGTGGATGAAGTCTTCGTTTACCTTAATCAATCTTTGGTTAAACTTTTGGTGCTGAATTGCAGCGAAATATGCAGCTAACAAGGGGGTGCCCCTTCTAAATCCTGCTCCAATATTATACTAGTCTGCCTTTTAACGTCTATGTTTATTTTTACAGCATGTAATGTGTTTTCCGCACATGTGACGCACATCTACACGCTTAACTGGAGTTTTCAGAGGGGACTTTTCATCCATGCTAATTTACATTACATCCATGGGCTAACGATTTGACAAGTCCACCATTACTCACTATCTTGAGCTCTGCCTTTACAAGGATTGGATTGGTTTAGAAATTTCACCTTAGTAACAATAACTCACTGAACTCAAATTTCCTCATGGTCGTCCCCAGACGGTCTTGTATTTTCCATCAGACTGATCTAGTTTCAAATATGAAAGGCTACATGTCACCTAGACTAGGTGACATGTAGCCTTTCATATTTGAAACTAGATCAGTCTGATGGAAAATACTGCTCTCCACTGATGAGGGACAAGCATATCTGATACCCTGATCAGACATAAAGTAAATAAATAAATAATCTAACCAGATATCATCTTGTACAAATATATAAAATATTCTACAACAAAGGAGCTTGAAACACATATTAAATATTTATTTTGAGACAAAAAAATAACAATTTGTTTTACAGTGGTTTGAAAACTTTTTTTCTTCTTTTTTACAGTAATAGCAATTGGCACTGCTATTAAAATATCCACATCAGTATTTTCTCAGTATTGCTAAAGCTAAAGTAATACATTATTTACCATAAGAACTCAAAACTGTAAAATGTCTGTAAATTGTCTTTTTCTTGACAGACAAACTACACCTCTTAGTTACAACCAGGCAACACGAGAGTTCTACAAGAGGTTTGTTTGGGACAAAGTTTTGACATGAGGACATTGTATTGACCCATGAGTGCTGCATTTATGAAAACCAAAAATCATTTCTTCATTATAGAAATCCCAGTGTAACCTTTTTCCTTCCTTCCTACCAATGTTTGTTCTTAAGTGCTAAAAGTGCTATAAAGAGGGATCTGTTCAAGGTCTAAGGTACAGACAGAAGTTAGGATTTATACCATGTGTATTTGAAAGTGACAGAGGTAAGCACGTCCCTTTACACGCTCAATCTCAATGTGTTACACTCTGAATATTGCCACTGTATATATCACTCCATTCACACTCAGTCTAATGCACTGTTTAGAGCTGACTAAAATGGCTGTTAGAGTTTGCTTTTGCACTTTTCTGTCGTTCCCGTCTTGGCCTGCTGCTGGGCCTGGTGGTTTGACTCCTGCATATACTGTAGAAGACTACTTGTGGGAATAATACAATCTGACTCTATCCATTTCTGATTGTCATTACTTACTCTTAATGGGCATTAGGGCTCTATGAAACACACATTCAGAGTCTACAGCGTTAAAGGAAATGAGAGGAAACTGAAAGAACGGCAATTCAGACATAACGTTAAACAATAACACGGTTTGGAGTATTTGGGTGGGTGGTCCGCACAACTAGGGTGGTATAGGCCGCTGAACCCCGTCTCGGAGTATCTGCCACGCCAAGTTCTTTCACCATCGTTCAAACTATTTATTTTTCATCTCCTCGTTCCAACATGTGAAAAACCACAGGTAGGAAACGGCAGTCCTGTGCCTTTTTATTATCTCAAATAATACCCCCACTTCCAAATTCTTTTCCATGCTGAATGTTTTTCTTTTTAACACATCCACATGCACCCCACATACCGTGCACACACTATAGTGTGACCCTGAAAAGGCCGAGAGCTCCCCGCATGCCTGTACAGGTGTTATCCTCAGCACGCACTGAGCTTGTGAAACATCCACCCTGAACAGTAACCCTGCAGATTGTCTGGCCGTTTGGATGAGCAACCTGTCTGCAGCCTTGGTAACCACCAGCGCTGCCTGAGACATGTCAGCTGTACTCACAATAGCCACCTCTTCAAGAGCCCCTTTTGTTCCCACATCCATTGATTTAGGCCATTCCTCTACGTGCCGTGTCCAAGCACCGCTGGTGTCATTCTGAGAGCTGCTTGCTCTCATGGCAGACACATCATTACAAGCACACAATGGCCCAGTGCAAAGTTTCAAGAGGCAACCGTATTACAGGTCAAGCGCAACAGTCTCCAGCACTCTACTTCATGCGTTCAGCGTGTCACACCTGCGCCAGGGGCTATGGGGAACACCTGCAGTATCGGTTCATTCAAACTTAAAACGTGTGTGAATTCAGTGTTCCATCACAACATGTTTTAGGAGAGGCAGTGCAGGTCATGAACTGCGAGTACGTCCTGTACAAAAAGAAAATGCAGACTTGTTACACAACTATGAATTATAGGGCCCAACCGATATATCAGTTGGCTGATAATATCTTGGATATTTTGGACCATATAAAATCATACCGGCTATATTATATAGTTATTAGTTACTGGAGTTGTTAGCTCCTTAAAATAGCCATTGTTCACAAAATGTTCACATTAGTCAGGCCATAATAAATGAATCCCCTAATAACCCTTCCATCCAGTTGTAGTCCTGGAGGGTGTGGTTGCTTGCATAAAACATCTTTTAGTTAAATGCTTAAGTAATAAATTTAAAGCTGTACATTTCAATGAAGTGTGAAATTAAAACTTAGGGTCCTTTTGTGGTCTATTTTTATACAGTGGCAGATTTTTTTCCACTGCACAGTGGCAGAAATTACTTGAATAGATTTTATGCAGCCCACTTAGGGTTAAAGCACAACCTTTGCCCTAAATGATCATCTTAAGGCCACAATTCACATAAGATGCTTTATGCATGTGACTACTGGTGTCCAGTTTACAGTGTAGTGATCAAAGAAATCCAAAAAACCTAGTAAGGAGTAGAATGAGGTGGGTTTGGGCAGAAAAACCATCTGTGCTAGACTAAAGTCCTTCAAGACTAAAGCTGGACACCCCTGCCTTATATAATACATCTCGAGTGATTTTGCTTGTATAACAGCCCTGCATTTCAAGTGGAAAATTTTACAGAAGAGCTAAATGGATTATATCAGAAGGACGTGCTGTGTTTTCTGTTTGTCATGCTGCCTCTCGGTAGACAGAAGGGACGGAGTCCGTTTCGCAGAGTCAGTGACCACAGCGCTCAGTGTTTCTCATAAGGAAAACGAGCCAAGCAGGCTCGACAGAGGCAATGTGGTGGCAGTGTTGTATCTCTAAGAGTGCAAGTATAATAAAGCACCAAACATCATGCAGAAGAAACCAAAGGAACCTAATAACAACATTCAAATGCCGTGCTTATATGCACTGTCCATTGTTCTAAGCTTGCAGGTGCGTCACGTCTCTAACCATCCACCAAAACTAAACCATTGATTTTGTAGTTACCGTACAGCCCAGCTGGCCACCATATATTCCTCACAGCAAAAGTGAAAAGCCATTCAGCATCACACACTACTGATTTTGGCATCAACACAGTGTTCAGCTCAGTTTCAGTTTGAAGAGTACGAAATTAGTAGTCATGACACCTAAAGTTTCACCACAGCCTTCTGCGACAGTCTGACAGTCTGAGTGGGTAGCAGCATTTGGTTCTGTGTTTTACTAAAACATGTATTTATAATAGTAGGTAATATTTTCATTACACAATGCCCAACTAAAACTAGTTCAAATTAAGTAAAAAAAATCCTTCAGTGTAATGGCCTGTGGGAAAGTGAACCAGGTCTGGGAAGCTGGGCTCTTGAGGTTTGCGTAATGTACACAGTCACGCAACACAATCAACAGGAACATGGACACAACGTTATTTACAGTCTAAAGGGCAACTTTCTCTAATGCCATTCTCAGCTCACTCTCTCTGCAGGGAATTGTGGTTCGACATTTAGAGATTAGCCTTAATGTGTTATCGGACATGAAATGTACAGTACTGGGCAAAAGTCACTCTTTATTTTTCTTTTCCAGTCAAAACAGCCACTAAGCACGCAGTTCATTTGTCAGCTTAAAAAAAAGTAGAAAATATATTTAACAGAAAAATAAACAAAAGCCTTAACAAATAAATATATCTTTTTTTCAGTATTTAGTGTGTGCACTATTTCTCTTTATTACAGCTTCCATTTTTTGGAGACTTGCACATTTTCAATCTGCAAGAATACTTTTCCAGACTTCCAAAGCTCAGTCTTTGAAGGTGGTTGCATTTTCTGTTTCACATGATCCAAATTTAGCCTCATCAGTTCATAAAACTCCACAACTCATATGTCCAAATTTGGTGTTCTCGTGCAAATTGTCTTCTTTTTTGTCTATGTTCTTTTCTCAATAACGGCTTCTTAACAGCTACACATCCTTTCAGACTCATAACACTGAGTTCTCCTCTCACAGTTGAAGGATGGACAGAAACAAGTTTTTTCAAATTTGAAGCAAAAGTGGAGTTTAATTTTCTCCCAGTATAAGTTGGTGGTCCACCAGGTCTTGCATGGTTGTTTTAAGTTCCATTTTCTCTGCATCGTCTAATAATTTTTCAAACTCCAGTTGTAGAAACTCCTCTTTTTCACTCATTTTCTTGGGCTTTTCTTTATTAGAGTGGATTTGCTTATACCTAATCTTCTCAGAAATATCATGCACAATGAATTCCTTGTAGTTAATGGCTGTGTTGACTGGGAATTAGATAAATGAAGGGTGGTTTCTGGCTTTGCACAGAACTGTAATACCTACGAAATATCACTGACCTCACAAAAGCTTCTTTTATGTAAAAAAGACAAAGCAAGATAAGTAATTACACAGACTTTGAGCATCCGTTGCGAAATAGCATGGATCTGTTGGCTGTGGTGCGATGTGGATTTTAAAAGGTCATGCACTTCCTTTAAACTAGTTAAAGTTTAATGGATGGCAACAAGACCAAGTTTCCTCAGTGACCCCGATTTGGCAGCAGAATGTAGAGGTGTCAAACACTTTTGCTTCTAGTTTAAGCTATTGTGTTAAGTGCATCCATTTACATTTGCATTTTGACAGCCATTGGATTAACTGAAACAACTCTATACATCTCAATCAACTTAAACTTGTACACTATGGCTTTAACTGTTTCCATATAACATATATGTAACAGGAAATGTAACATAAAGTACCAAGTCTCTAAAAAGGTCACATTATGAACACACAGTAAATAAAGTATGAGTGTATTATATCCTAACCTCTTCGGTCCAACCTAATGGTAAGCTTCTATGCACCAATAAAACAATGTTCTACATCTCCTAAGCTCTCTTTTTTAAAAAAATGCCCTTATCAGTGCATCTCTGTTTAGAAGGAAGTGCTGCTCTGAATAATGAATAACGCTGTTCATCAGAGAACTTCCACGGCAAAAAAAATAAACAAATAAACAAAAAAAAAAACCCAAAATCAACAATAAGCTTAAGGTTTAAGGTCAACCCTCTACACCAGAGAGTCCATCCAGAGGCGGGTTCACCACGCAACTAAAGAAATGTCACTTGTGCTCATGTCTACAGGGACAGCAGTACTGCATTCAAGCGAAAGCATTGCACAGAAAAACGCATTAAACCAACCTGAGGGTTCTGAACTTGAGGTGCTACTGAAAAGTGATTCAGACCCTGTGGCCAATGCCTACAGTACAGAAGAAAAGGCAACTCAGATCTACAGGCAGTGGGCTTCTAATGGGGGAGACATATGCTGTCTACTTAGGCCATACTAGATTGGATTATTCACTTCCGTACAGCCAGTACGGAAAAGTCTCTCAAATGGCATGGTTTAAGGTGCATGGTCCACTCGGTGTCTTTCGGTCAAAGAGTCATAGGGCATCAGCAAGACTCAGGGAGGCCACTTCTTTGAGGAAATAAAGACAGATTTTTAAAAATATATAAATAAATAAATAAATAAGAACAACGGCAACAACAAATGGTACCTAAATCGTGTCAATTATCTGCATCCATTTCTCTATTTTACATAGAATAAATACAATATTTCAATGTACATATCCTGAAGATGAGTGGATTATGAGTTCCCTGCTAAGCCTCTTGGTCAGTGTCACCTTTACAGACAAAGCAGTGTGGCTTGTCTTTATTGGTCAGTGTAGCATGGACCCCTGGGACATCTCTCAGAGCTGTCTCTATACAAGCATGTGAATCTCGTTGTACTCATCACGGCCGTCTTCATCAAAATTGGGTGTGTCTTCGTCTGCGTCCAACTGCATTGGAAAAAAGAGAAAAAACAAAAAAAACAAAAAAAAAAACAAGAAGCCACTTTACATCAAATGATCCACATTAAAACGCAAGCACAAGTGTTCCCTAAACCTCACATGCCTCATATCAGCAAAATCTTACAGCAACGAGACAACTCCCAAAACAGGGGTTGTGCAACATGCCTGCCTCAAAACAACTAAGCATTACTAAGCTGAAATTGGCCTGCAGACGTAAAGTCAGCCAAAATGGCCAACTCACGCACACACAGGAGGAGAGGAAGGAAAGAGTCATGTGATCAAACAGAATCTCAGAATCTGAGCCTGTATCCACAAAATCCCACAGTATATGAAGGCTGATCCAGGATCAGATTGTCTAGAAACTGGACCTACACTACTTAGATGGACTTACTTGGACTTAGATGTTTTTGAAAAGAAGTTTTTTTGTTTTTTTGTTTTTTTTTTGTTTTTTTTTTCTCTGGCCTCCACATGAACATAGCATTAAAGTGCTTTGAAAACATTCTCCAGGGTGGAGATTTTTTTAAAATGCATGAATGGGTAAAATGCATCTTTCTGAAATTGCGCAAGGCCACTGCTATTTTGCATGTGCTGATGACCAGGTTGTTTCTATGTGCCAGTAATATTGGGTTTTATTACATGTTTACTTAATTTACTTTATCATTACATCATCAGTCCACATATACCAGTTCCCCTTTATTTTTGTCATTTTTCATTTTCATGATAGCCAGACATGGGGCTGGGCAATATGACAATATTTATCATTATTGTGATAAATTACATCAGTATGTCACAGTATGCTTTTCTGAGCATAAGCTATTGTCAGTACTTACAGAACACTGAACAATTCCATGTTTCTTTACAAAGAGAGCTCAATTAGTCCAGTTTAAGTAGATTTATTGTTGTGTGTAGTATTTTTCAAATGGCACAACACTGAATTTTTTTTGTTGCTTCAACTTATCAAATATTCAAAAAAATAAATAATGTGACATATCATGTATCATAAAAATTCCTCAAAATATTGTGATATATTTTTCCATATTGCCCACCACTAGCCAGACATAGTCATGGGTTACTGTCTTGCCCCCCTCCAAGTTCTATATTTTATGTAACAGACATAACCATAAGGTTCTTTTTGATGTGTTTGACACTGAAATTTTAGACGTACTATCGCTTCCTCCTGCGTGGGCATGCTCAGGTGAGCGTTTGCACATTTTCAAAAATGTTTTTGGTGCGGATGAAACAAATGGGAAAAATGTGTTTTCAGAAATATCTAGATACATGTGGATGTGGGCTTAAGCTATTTAAAAAATTATATTTAAAGTTATTTTCTGAGCAGTAAGTGTTTATTTGTTTAACCTTTTCAACTCCTTGAGACCACCGGTGGTTCCAAAACGCACTTCGTCATATTCTTCATAACTTTCATATTTCATAAGCTGCATTCAAAAGGTGGGTGTCGTATGAGAGCTGTAATTGTCTTCTTTCCAGTCAAATAGATGGGTAATGTAATTTTAAACTCTTATAATAAAAGAAGCTGAACTTACATTTTTTTTTTGTCTACTGAAAGTCGACCCATTTTTCCACAAATCTGGGCTATAAACTGTAAACAGATGGTGTCTCTTCAGTGATATACTCTGTAGAAATTATTTTATAAAATAATACAAAGAGCGTCTAAGATTTTGGCTTTCAGCAGTAAGTTGTAAGCATATAGCAATATGTGTATGATCATAAAACACATGTTCTGATAATTTGAGGGGAGCTTTAAAATAAATAAATAAATAAATAAATAAATAAATAAATAAATAAAATAAAAAATTTACATTTATTTCATGCAGTTACTGAATAAATTGCCTTATGATTTGGTCATGTAAATTCAGTTGGAAAACCAAAATATACCCTGGGCAATAAGAGGTTAAAATAACACTAACACATTAATATAACACAAATATTGTTATATTAACTCCTTCACACTACTGATATCTATTACCCACTAAAAAGAGGGATACACACTGCTGCCAACGGGCTTAATACAATGAATTCTGATTTATCTCTGTCAATGTGTTAGTTACCTTCCATTTCTTGCTTAGGCCAGTCAGTACTTAAATTATATCACGTGTGCTGATGGTGCAGTTTAACAAATACATACAATGACTCTGCTGAGTCAAGGAGAAGAGGAACCACACTTGTATCCCTTACCATTTTATACAATTGCTTTGAAAAAAAATTAGATGTTTTTATTGTGTTAAAAGTTTATTTGTATTTATTGTGATGTTATATAGCAATTTTGCAAACAAAAAGTACTTATTGCCCAGATAGTTTTAAACACCGTTGTCCCTGGCCTAAGACTCTGAGCTGCTTTATGAACAGTGCCAGTGAGTGGACTCACAGCTGCCAGCTCTCTCTCCTCAAAGATTTTGGTGAGGATGAGTCTGCGGAGCGGCACAGTCATGATGAGGATGAAGGGGAAGGCCAGGGACGCCACAGTGGACTTCACCACCCACAGCAGCACTATACACAACAGCTGGATGATGGTAAACATGTTCATACGCCACGTCTTCACCTAGGGAGACATGAGGAACAGAGACTAGAGTTATATAAATCTTACTTTGTCTGAACTTGCACATTTACAGGAATCACTGCAGTCTTAAAGGTTCCTATACTGATTACACACCTCTCACCTGTTAACATTTGAGTTTATTTAAAAGGGGAAAAAGAAATTGAGAGTTTGGGTGCCACCTAGTGGTTGTAATATTTTTTCAGTGAAATTTTTAATAAACTATCACCTGCACCCAAAACAAGAAAATAAAAAAAAAATACATTTAAAATACGACATTTATATCAACTTAGAACAAATTTATGAAGACATTTTCTAATTTAATTCAATACATGCATTTCCAACAAATCCATTCAAGCCATGCAAATAATCTCAAACCTATATTAGTCACATCTGCCCACCTTGGTGACATAGATGTGGTCAGGGTGGTGTTTGGCAGGGGTGACCATAAGTGTGATGCGCTCATACAGCTGAATGCCGGTCAAAGAGGTGATGCCCATGTACAGAAAGATTCCGAACAGAACAGCCAGAGGAATATGTCGCAACACGTCCGTCATCACGATGGACAGGCCTGCAGGTTAGAGGAACCAGTAAAGAAAGTCCAACAGTGGCAAATGTCAGAGTAAGAAGCATAAGTAAAAATAAAAAAACAAAAGTGAAAAACACAAACGAAGACTGGACCACCAGACTCAAACTCTTTATCAAAGTTTGTGTGAATGAAAAAATGTAAAGGAAAAAGGAAGAAAAAACAAAAATACACAGTATGATTTTGCCTTTGTTCATCTCTACAACCTAGCTGAAGTATCAGCACTCTTAACTGAACATTTTCCATATCAGTTTATGTACTTACATAGATGTGCATTGTCATGAGTGCACTTATTTGGATTTGTGCTGATGTGGGTTTAAGTCAGTTTCCTCCCTTTCAGTTATGCACACAAAACTACTTGCCTCTATGGGAGAATCTTTAGCCTGCTAAACATGAGTGAGTGAGTGAGTGAGTGAGTGAGTGAGTGAGTGAGTGAGTGTACGAGTTACAAGCCAGGTCCATGAAATGATTTGCATCTAAAAAATCAAAGATCAAAAGATTTTTACTGACACTTCTCTTACCCACAAGTAAGGCCACACACATGCCGGTCACTCTCTGCTCTTTGACTTCCTGGATCATGGGCTTTTCTCCAGGGGCAGTAGCCTTGCTCATGACTGTCAGAGCATTGACGTGAGTTACAGAGCGTACGGTGGCAGCTGTTAGCCAAGGAAGGCCAAACAGTGGGCATATCGCCCCCAGAGTCACGATCAACAGCAGATCCAAGTGGAAGCCTGAGCCCTTCACCAATCGACGCTCCTTCTTACTCACTATCAGCCTGAAAAGAGAGAGAAAACAAAGTGCTGTAACTTGAGGCCGCATGAAGTTCCTGTAACATCTTTCTGTTGAAAGACAAAGCTAACTGTCATCAACCTTGAACATCCAAAATGGCAACTTTATAGAACAAGAAAAAAAAGTTCTTAACATCTGTTAATGTAACAAGATTTTATTCCAAGTCATTTCAGAAAATATGAATCTCTGAAAAGGTACCTTTATAGTAGAAGGAAAAAATGTTCCAAGTAATTCAGAAATTTCTATGGGTCTATTCATCACTTATGTTGTTTCATTTGCCATGAGCGCTTCATCCAACATAAAGGGCAAATGAAAAAAGTAAATAAAAACGGAACGGTTTTCTCATGATGCTGACGTAATGTTTTTGAGCGTGAGGCTGAACTCACGTGGTGATCTGTGTTTCCATGAAGATGAGGATGAAGACGAGAAGGGCAGGCACCACAGCGGCTCCCATCATCCATGTGGGGAAAGGCTGTTTGTCTCCGAATGGGCTGATGAACCAGCCGCGTTTATCGGGAGATGTGACTGAGAAACCAGAGGGCACGTTCAGTTTCTGCAACCACAAAACATCACAAAACACAAGTGCTCAAATCCTGGTCCTTGCTGTTCACTGCACCATGCCAAGCCTTTAACCGCACTCTAATATGCACTCTGAAAGAAAGCTGGCTTCAATTATAGGCAAGCATTTAATAAGGAGTATGAGCAAGCACAGGAAATCAGAGCACATATTGTTGCTCTGTAGAGATGTACTTGACATTATCATGTGGTGATTTTAAACAGACTACCAACATTTGTCTCTATTAACACTTTGTACATTGTATGTCTTTTTGCATGTTGATTGCTGTTTGTTCTACTTTCTTTGCATCTAGAAATGTTTATATGCACCTACACCATGAAAAATACATAATAATTTTTTTCATCCTGATGGAAAAACACAGTTTAGACTCTATTGTGTTTACCTGCGTATAAGTGTCAGGGATAAAATAGTCCACTACCACAGACAGCAGAATAGAGATGGGAATGCCAAAATCTCCAATGATTCTCCTGGCCTTTGGATTCAGGCAATAAAACAAACAAAGCACAATGTGACTGGAATGATTCAGTGAAATCACAGTGGTATTTTTAACACTACCCCTTTGTGGTTTCTTTCTACACAGGGTCATTCTACCTTGCCACCGAGGAAGCGACTGTTGCGAAACTTTCTGAGAAAGAAGGCCACGAAGAAGGTTCCCAGCATGAGCACGAGAGAGAGCAGGGCCGTGTTGGGCTGGTTTAGGATAGGGCCTTCAATCAATACAGTGTCCTCAGACGCTTCTGGGAGTCTGAGGGCTGGAAGGCCTGGAGAGGTTGGGTAGCTCCTCATCAGTGGATGCTCATGGAACACCTGAAACAGAATTACACTTCTATTATCACCCAAACTTATTAACCCTTGAATGCATATCTTTATATTATAGCAACCTGTAGCCTCATCATACTGAGTGTACTCACAGTTGGTGAAACATCCATGTATAACGGTTAATATAACTCACATTTCACATTTTGACATAAATTATGAAGAACCTCAGGGCTCGTAACCAACTCACCCTTGTTTAGCAGGGTAAAGATTCCCCACAAGGGGGGGCTATTAGCACTTATACAGGTTTTGTGTGTATCATTGAATGAACAAGTTATCGGCGTCAACACACAACAGCAGGATCTCACAAAAGCACATATGTTTGCAGTCACAGATTGCTTGCATATTAAGTAAACGGCTAGAAACTAAATATCACCCCTGTTCAAATGATGTTTTGTTGAATTGTAAGTAAAAATAAGTTAACACATCCTCTAGAGCAGGGGTATTTAATTAAAATTCAATATGGTCCAGTTAGAGAAAACTTCCTCAAGCAAAGGTCCGGAACATCATAGTGTCTAACTTGCATTATGATTCGGTGCCATATAATGTTTACTGAAGTAGCCTAGTAGTTATATCAACATCTTATACAGTCAACAACTGAATGTCAAATCAAATAAAGTGCAATTCAGTCATATTTCAACAACATTTATTGTCACTGTTCTCTTTTTAGAGCACACCATGTGAAGTAACTTCCCTCTGACTCACTTTCTTCTCTGACTGCTGTTTCTCGCCTTGTCCCTCCCCTGTGTGTGTGTCACTCACTCAAGTCTCAGTGCTCATCATAATGCACAGATCTGATTGGCTGAGTAGCATCACGTCTGATATTTACAACGCATGCGACTGGTCTGTGAGTCTCCTGGGCTGCTAAAGCCGTACTATAAAAGCTAGAAAAGTTCCGGTGATTAAAATAGGTTCAGAAATTAAATAATTCTCCATAGTTTATCGGTTATAGGTCCAGGTCCGCATAGCACAGCGTCTGGGTCCAAACTTGGACCGCGGTCCGCCTATTAGTGACCTCTGCTCTAGAGAGGACATATTTCTGCACAATTTAATGCACTTTTACTGTTTATCTGCTGAAAGTAACATATTGGAAAAGAAGTTAAGTCAGCAAATAAACAAAACTTGTTTACATGGATGTATTAGAGGATAGAGGACATACATTCACTTAGAAAATCAAGTTTGACTGAGAGTGTTAAAACTTTTGCATATGACTGCTGCAGGCCAGCTCTGAAGATAGCTAACAGGCTAACAAGCTCTTCCAATAATACTGAGAGAGGCTTTAAGTTGAAATATTTACTGAAGGATTCATTCTAAAACTGCAATATATACAGTAATGAATATGTTACTTGAATGTCTGTTACAAGCTTCATATATTTGTGTGTAAGCTTGGGCTACTAAGTGCTATTAAACCTGGTCTCACAGGCCAGACTTCTGGCTCTCATTAGAAAGTGTGGTGCGTTTTGTTGCTTAATGTGACGAAGAACTGTCTACTTTGTCAGAAAAGGGCCATTTGACTGACATTGAAAATAACTAACCACAGACCATTTTAGTTTTTGCGATGGTTGGAGGTGATTTTAGAAATGCACCCACAAAAAACACACAAGGATATCTTGCTTATAAATTCATCAAAGAAACCTGTTGAATAACTTTTAAATATTTGATGACGTAAACTTGTTCCAAAAGACTCGCCACGGCATACAGAGTAACAGCAGAACTGTGTTTCTAATCGGACAGACTAACACCTACAGAGTCTCTGACAGGACACTGGGAGAAAAATGACATGGTTTTTCTAAAATGGGTAAAAAAACTCCTGACTGCGAAATGTATTATCTCAAAATAATTATCTCGGGTTAACTATCTCGAGATAATTTTCTCGGGATAGTTTTCTGGACGTCTTCTTTTTTGTCACACAGGTTATTCTCTAAACACTTTGCATGCATCCATCTTTGCCATTACATTGTTCAGGAAGTTGTGGCTTCTCTTGAATAAAAAACAGTACCTTGGATATATTTGTGTAGCCCTTCCTCCATAACAATCTGTTGCATTTTAAAACACGTTTCAAATGGCACTCTCATATCAAATATAAATATCTTTTGATGAGCACTGAAATAATGTCAAAATAAAGTGCTATAGCGGTCAATATCCATTAGAATAGTTCCAATCGTGGACACACAACTTCCAGTACCCCTTGGGCACATAATAGTGAGTGAAATGTCTGAATGGAGTATTGATGCCATCTACAGGGCAGGGCATGTAATGTGCTTAAGTTTCCCTAGATATCTCAATATAATTATCTCGGGATGATTCTCTTGAGATAATTAACCCCAAGAAAATGATCTCAAGATAATTGTCTTGAGTTAATTATTTCGATATATTTTTCCTGAGAAAATGATCTCGAGATAATTAATTTGAGAAAAAAAAATTCAGATCATTTTGCGTACCCATTATTGAAAATTCCCATGTCATTTTTTCCCCCTGTGTCCTTTCGGGGCTCCGTAAAAACCAGCGCATATCGTTGCTACAAAAAAGCCGACTCAGTCAGCCTTGTGAATCAGTTTACTGAAAAGGTTGAAATTGTTCAACAGAACAATGCAATTTTAATTGTAGCTACTGGAGCATTACCTTGAAGAGTTTGGAGAAGGTTTCATAGATGAAGATGAGGGAGATGAGGAAAGCAAAGATCTCCTGAGTGAAGGGTGAAATGTAGCGCACAAGGAAGCTGCCCTCAGCTGCTACGATCACCAGCACGATGAAGATGAGCCAGAAGCCGATCCACACTCGTCCTGTGAGGTACTCGAAGCCCTGCGCCTGGCAGAACTGATCCAGAGGAGTGGAAAGACACAGTTTAGAGACAGACAAAAGATGCAGTGTCAGAAACCATACAAGTCTATTTTAGATAAATTAACAGTAGGAGTGTAAGACAACATCGAGACACTTGAGTATCATGATGTGTTTTACGATACTGTATTGATTCTCAGAAACACAGTATCGATTTTAAATTAATAATTTGCATGAAAGAACCCTTGACCACTAGATGGCAGTGTTGTAATCTATCACCAGCCATTACATTCTTCCACTCCAACGTAAACAAGTGGTGTAAGGGTGCACCACTAACATCAGCATTAGCAAACCTAGCTGACTGATTACGCTACCACTGATGGCTGAATCCAAAAGACTTAGACATTATGTGCTGCCCATCGAGTGAGCATGTCCATATTACTATAGCACAGTAACTTGTGTTTAAATTTAATTCTGCCTTACTTCAGTTCTGTTGTACAGTCTATTGTATTGTCCAGCTCAAAAATGATAAGGTGATTTAGGCTATCAAAATATCCTACCCATTGTTTTAATGGTCTTAACATTTACTATTCACCAGTTTCTTGTTCGAATTTTCCTGTCCCACTTTAAAAGGTGCAGTAGTTATAAGTGCTGCACCATTTAAGGTGGAATGGGAAATAAGAAGCTGACAAAAAGAAAGCTGGTTTACGGTTTAAGTCTATAAATCTATTTGAGATTACTTTATGGTTTGAGCGAAGGTTGTCATAATTTAGGCATGCCATTTGAACAATGCTACTTGGGTGTAAGAGTCTAAACTTCTACTATTTGTTAGCTACATTAGCCTCACAGCGCCAGTGTAAAACCAAAGAAGCAAAGGTGTCCTGGCTGCATGGCATTTGCACAGCATTTAGGGTAAGATTGGGGTAAGAGAGGAGTTGAGTAAATTTTATTCTTTGCCAAGCTATTAATTTAGTCCTGCACAACAATGTTCTTGGACTGACAATAATTAATGGATAACATCCAGTGAGTGAGTGACCACAGCAAAGCAACGTCCAAGAGGTTACTATAACCCCAATTCCTTTTGTGTGGAGCAATATAATTAGGTGTGAAACTCTCACTATTCAATGCATGGTAACAACTGAGAATTCAACAACGGTGGGGCTGCTGCTAGACTCAGCAACTGTATGGTCCAGGGGGACTGTACCTTGTAGAAGGCCTCCTCAAACACTAGGAGAGGCCCAGAGAAGCCAATAATGAGCAGCGGCTGTCCTGCCAGCAGGGAGAACAGCACCCCAACTGCTGCTGTGGAAATAATGAGCTCTGAGACCCCCATCATACCTTGTGTCTTTTCTCCTAAACAGACCAAAACATACAAAATGAAAATTCAATCATATTTTACATCAGGGCCGAAAAAATATATTAACACCTGCTGATCTCTCGCTCTCTTTTTTTTTAAGTCTAAACTCTCCTTTAAGCAAATACCAAAAATGCAAAATTACAAATGCACCATTCGCTATGCACTGTTAGTATTTCATTATTACTAAAAATAATAAAATACTAACAGCTGCTTGCATCAGAACATTTTTTGCACTGAAAGCCCACAGTCAGCATTTCACGAATAGCTTTTTCTATAAAGGCCACAAAAACAAATAAATACAGTCATATACAAAGGTTTGAACACCGCTGGTAAAATGATGCTTTGATTTTCTACATGAAAGTAAGTTAACACATCATCTACAGAGAACAGGAAACTAAAATAGGACATTTATGGCTAATTTTGTGCATAATATATATTTATTTAACTAAATAAATAAATAAAAGATAAAATGTACCATAACTTTTGCATGTGCCACATTTTTTTCTTTTTTCCTTTTTTTCTAGAATGTTAAATTCAGCAAATAAACAGTAATTGTCAGAAGTGTGTTCTCTGTAGAGGATGTGTACTTCTTTTCACTTCAAGTCGAATCAAATCAGTGAAACGTCATTTGAGCGGGGTGCCCGAACTTTTGCATACAATTTTTTTTTACAATTATTTTGTTCTAATGTAGGCCCACAGAAATGTATAAATATATTGCTGCTGTCCAAAGAATAACAAGTATCTCCAAACTAGTAACTCTACAGGAGAGGGCCAAAACATTCTTTACTTTCAATGTAAGTCATTTTAAAAGGATTTTACTCCAGGCGATGTTGGAGCATTTCTGTTGGTCCATTCATCATCAAATTTTCACGTAATGTAAAGGACAGCCGTCGTGCTCAAATGATGTTTTTCTGTGGACAGTGACCATACATTAAATTCCTTAAAACGCTCATTATGGTGATGCAGGTATGTTGGAACAGTGGCTATTACTGCTACACATAGCTCTGGCAGTGAGCACAGTCAACACATTCTAAGTATTTTCACAGTCTGGTAGCTAAAGATGTAATTAACAATGTGTTTATAATGGAAACTCATATTGTGATAACAATAAAAATATGATTTATGATGCAGCCTGTTTTTTTTTTTTCTATTAAAATGAGTGGAGAAAACTCAATTTCAAACACTTTGTTTCCATGAGTAGTAAGGAATTACTTCCATTACCTAGTAGTCCTCCAAACGTGATGGTAGGTGAGAGGGCAGCAAAGTAGATAAAAATGACAGCAGCAATGCACTGAGAGTCCAGTGCATCCTTCAGGTCACTGATGTAGTGCGGGTAGCGGCGCCGAATGTCATGGAGGAGACCTCCAAATGGAATACCAGAGCGTTTCAGCGGGTCCACCTCCGACTCCTCCTCCTCTGGGTCATCTCGACCTGGATCTGACACAGGAAGAAGACAGCCTTAATAATAGTAATAGGCTCTCCACACAGACCCTCTAGGGGGAAGATGCCGGCTTCTAGACTTTGAGAGAAAGTTTTTCATTTATTAAAATATGTACTTTAACAGTTGAGCATTCCTATGCATGTGTTTGATTGTTCAGAATGGTGGTTCATGACAAACATGTACTTTTTGGCTTTGTTTTTATCTTTTTTTTATTTAAAATAGGTGCGATGGCAGCATTTAGAGATCGTATTACTTAAAATGCCCTTAAAAACCTGTATATAAGCCTACACTTTAGTTTCTCACTCTCATGACATACATAACATATATTTTTATAGTACTTATCAAATAATTCAGAGAAATTATTGAACAGTAATAATGTATTCCTTTTTTACACATATTCAATCTTTGTTTTCATATTTTAAAAAGAGATATAGGGTTCAAGGAGTTAAATTAAAAGGCAGAATTAACTGCCCATCACACTTTCCCTGCCCTGGCTTCAGTCTTTCCATGTCTAATTATTTTGTCACCCTAGCTCCGCCCCCTTGTCATTAGTTTCACCTATGTGTACTTTGTAACCCCTCCTTGTGCACAATGTTCCCCGCTGTTCCTTGTTCCCTGTCAGTGTATACAGAGGATGCATTCCAAAAGCTAGGCAGTAGCCAAGAACGATGGGTCCTTGGTAGCACTGTCCTTTGAAGACTCATCGGTTCCATTACTTAATGCAAAATGCAATGGTACCAAGGCCACTTTGTCACGTCATCTGAAAGGACTCACTAAAATGTGATAGTAAGATGGCAAGCAAAACACTGAGGTGAACGATGTAATGTGGCAGGCAAATCATGAATTTGCTTGTAATTAAATGCATTTCATACCCTACATTCAACTTACACCATCTTAAACAGATACACAACTAGAGAAATAGTGTCTTGTAAACACCAATCGGCCACTTCATTAAGTACGCCTCCTTCTATTTACACTCCTTTACACCATTTTATCCGCATCATTTACTATATAGGTGCACTTTGTAGTTCCACAATTACAGACTGTAGTCCATCTGTTTCTCTGCCTACTTTGTTAGGTTCCCTTTTACCCTGTTCATTAATGGCCAGGACCCCCACAGGACCATCACAGAGCAGATATTATTTAAGTGGTGGATCATTCTCAGCACTGCAGTGACACTGACGTGGTGGTGGCAGGTTAGTGGCTATGTTGGTATGAGTGGATCGGACACAGGAGTACTGCTCACTCTATTAGATACACATATATTTTTGCTCCACCTTGTAGATGTAAAGTCAGAGACCGTAGCTCATCTGTCGCTGCACAGTTTGTGCTGGTCATCCTCTAGGTCTGTTGGCTGGATATTTTTGGTTGGTGGACTATTCTCAGTCCAGCAGTGACAGTGAGGTGTTTAAAAACTCCAGCAGCACTGCTGTCTGATCCACTCGTACCAGCACAACACACACTAACACGCCACCACAATATCAGTGTCACTGCAGTGCTGAGAATGATCCACCAACCAAATAATACCTGCTCTCTGGTGGTCCTGTGGGGGTCCTGACCACTTGTCCTATGGGGTTTTGACCATTGAAGAACAGGGTGAAACAGGGTTAATAAAGTATGCAGAGAAACAGACGGACTACAGTCTGTAATTGTAGAACTACAAAATGAAACTACATGCTAGATGGACCTGATAAAATGGACAGAGAGTGTAGAAATAAGGAGGTGTCTTTAATAAAGTGGTTGATCAGTGTATTTTACTATACATTATACTGGCCTTTGAAACATTGTGTATGAGTTGATTCATCTACTGGCATTTCTCTTGATCTTTCTCTTGAAGCGTTTTTGTGAAAATTGTTTGAAAAGCTTTGAAAATTGTCAGAATTTTCAGCTGCATTTCTTGACTGTATTTGAAGGAGACTCTGATTGAAACAGCCTTTGGTGGCGTAGCGGTCTAAAAATGCAGCCCACCAAGACTGCAACCTAGATTTCCGTAGATTTCTGCAGCTGTAGCCTTGTTTTCCTTCTTTCCCTGTTGTGCACTGTTGTTTGAACCTCTTGGTTGGTCTCCCTTTTTGTAGGTCTCTGGGTTCTTTTGTCAGTCTTTTCTCTGTTAAGCATCCAGTGTTTTGGTTTTCGTGTTTGCTCTGGTCTTTTGATTTTCTCAGTTTTTGGTTTTCATGGATATCCCCATTGTTCTTGATTCTGCCTGCCAGTTCCTCGACTCTAAACTCAGACCTGCATCCTGCCTCTTTGCCTGCCTCATGACACCATAGTTTTTCCCTCTGACTTAAAGAGTAAAACAGCAGACTGCTTTATAATAGCAAAAGCATTTTCTTTCCTTGTCCTGATCAGTGATTGACAGATAATAGCTGAAATAACAGCACTGCTATATAGATTAGTTTCAAATTGAGAAGACTTGGTTTTGTATTGTTTTGTTTGTTTTCTTTTCAGTTTAGACTTTCACTGAGAAAAATCAACATTGACAGCTGGGGCTGTTTGAACAGATGGGGTTTATCTTGAACTCTGTGGCAAAAGGTTTCGATCCGAACGTCTCTCACCTTTAGTCTCCTGATCAGGTCCCACCACAGTGCTCAAGCATTTCTTATTCTCTCTCTCCTTGCGCTTGCGTAGCATCATCTTCTGGAATGAGGCCACCGTCTTGAGTAGGTCTTTGCCCTCTACGTCAGAGGGAGGAATCACGATGCTGCAGTCCAGAAACTCATTTATGCCATTTAGCAGATCCTGCCGGTCATCAGCAAAGTAGGCCACCTCATGGAAGTTCTGAGGAGAGTCAAGGAGAGCAGTGAAGTGGAGCATATTTTACACACTGGATGTCTTTGAATGAGATGTTGTATCATTTCATTCTTATTCTACTCACATGGCAAAACTTTTCTCAGAAACATTAATGCTCCCACTCAGAGGACAGTTTAATTTGTGAGGAGAACAGAATTCATATGCATATGTCCTCACATTCTGCAATGGAGCTTTTTTGGCAAACCTGAATGGGCATACTATAAAACACTTCTAGCCTCTTCATGCAGCCCCTTTATTGGTGTAGACACAAAGGGCCCTGTGTTGGTTAAAGTTAAATGTGTCAAAAGCAATCAGCGATTATACTGTCATCAGATGCACTGAACAGTCATGAGCACTAATCTAGACCAGAATTCAAATCATTCAAATCAGAATTAATATCACTGAACCTTATTTTTGATGTTGGAAACTTGGAAATGTATTCAGTCAAAGTGGTTACTGGAGTCTAAAGAATATTTCCATGCATTGATTTGCTTACTTACAAGGGTAGATCTTGGCAAAAATGTATGAATTACTGGCTTTCATTTCATTTTAAAAATAGCTGTGATGACAGGTTGAGTTACTTAGAGAAATTTAAAAGGCACTTCTCTTTCTCCTCTGTGTAAACGTTAACTGCAACAACCCAAATCACTCGGTTCACAGACATCATGATCATCTTGACCAACTTGTTCACCTTGACAATGATCATCTTGAATCTGAGATTTCCATGGATTTTCCAAAAATTCCGCATAATGAAGTTGTTAAGACAGACGTCATTCACAGTGGTTTGATGAAACTTAAGAGTCAGAATTGTTTACAGTGTTGGTGATAGAATCCAGATGTCCAAAAGTTATTACATGAAATAGTCACAGACACACTGCCTGACAAATGAGCTGCTGTTTTATCTTTGTTTTACTTTTGCGATAAGGTTTTGGCCTAAGACATTTTTAAATCCATCCATGATGTAGAGGTATATGCGGGGCATTGTGAGGCAAAATAGTAACAAAAGAAATCATTTTTTTCCCTATTGACTGCTATTTTACCCTTTTCAACATTACATATAAAACTCATAGTTTCACTGAATGGTTTGGGTTGTAAATGTAAAATATAAAATGGGTTGTACGTGTAAAATGGCAATATTTGCATTATAGACATCACAACCCTTGGCTCATACCACTACCACAGTAAACAAGCTGTAAGTTTCTCTAAAATGCAGAAATAAAACAAAGCCCCTTTGACTGTGAGTCCTGAAAGTAATGAATGTAAATATCTGGAGTCCTGTAATGATTTTCCACAAAGGACCTCAACTCATATGTGAGGATTAACCTTGTCAGACATGAGTGTTGAGAAAGAGCGTCCGATCTCATGGTAGTCTATGTTGGTTTGGCTGGGGCCAAGGAGCACGAATATGAACCGCACAGGAACTGGAACCTCCAGAACTGACTCCAACATAACTGCGTCACTCAGCCTCACAAATGCCATGGCAGGCTGCTCCAGGAACTCCACACAGCCTATACATACACACACAAACACAATTTAAAAAAATTATTATTAAAATGATCTCATATCAATGCAATAAATCTTATTTTGTGCACTGATAAATCACTTGTCTTACAAAGCACTAAGTGTAACATTATTTTGTTTATTTTAAGAACAATTACCATTATCAGTCCCACTTAAAAATTTTACCATATTTTAACTCATTTCTGGCACAAAATGAGCATAAAGAGTCATTCATCAGGTTATTATGATTATTATGTCAATAATTATGATATTAAATCAGGGCTTTTTTCTCAACACGTATTTTCCTCTTACATTGCCTTCCTTCAACAATTCTGAGGTGGTATATGTTGTTCTTTAAAAGCCGATGTAGGTAGTAATTAACGTCAGGATTTAGGCTGTGTACTTCATAACTCTTTTGCCAGAATAATCAGAAGCTGCCTTGTTAACACACATGTTTTGGTGTATTCAGATATGACCATAGGTTAATAAAAGATGAAAGTAAAATTCTGATTTTCTGCTGCATCATTTGGTAAGCAGACTTGGAATAATTTGAGCATGAAGTGTCATACTTTGAGTCTCTGATTACTAGCAATATAGTCTTACCAAGAGACTTGGATTAGAGAAACAGACAGTATCTAATTGTCCCTGTATCTTATTACCGTGCATGGAAACAGAATTGTTGACAGTTGTGTCAAATAGTTCAATAATCTTATTATATTCTTCAAATAATCTCATTTTGAATATTAGTCATATTGACCAGATTTGAGATGGTTTCCCTTTACAGCATAGTGAAATATAATGCACATAAACAAACAGATGGATATGCTGTTTCTTTAACTCCATCTCACTCTTCCTTGATTTAAGGCATAAGCCTCAGTTAATCAGAGGCTGAAACTCTAAAGACACAAGAAGATAGAATTGTATAATCCTGCAAAGTCAAAGTAAAGTGTTACTGGAAAACTGTGTTGTGATGACTAAACATAATCTTTTGCCCTGGGAATGAAACAAAAGTGGGAAAAACTGGAGTGAGGAGGCCCCTTAGCTTACCCACTAAAACCAGTGTGGCTTCAGCATCCTTGGGGATTTTCGCCAGCAGTTTCATAGATCTGGCTGCAGCATGGGCCTCACCAGAAACGGGGTGCATGTTTTTCTTTTGTTAACAGAAGAAAATGGTTAGTACTGTATTAACATTAAACATCAGCTCAAAGCTGTGGCTGAAGAGTTTTGGCAGGCAGTGCATGCAAACGTCTCCTCATGGCTATGAGAGAAATCCTCGTTCCACATGTGGACATGGTGGCTCTATGTGTGGGTTTGTCTCTGTTCTCTGAATTTTAATGAAGCATTTTGCCTGCCTTTTATCAGGAGACAGAAATCCACAGAACCAGGTGAGAAAGCAGCCAAATGCTAAATCATGTTTAGTCAATTTAACATGATCCTTTTCTTGCTCTTATTTACGGGCTGCTTGAAATTTGCCAACATTTTCACCATGGGGAACATTAAAAGTTTCACAGTTACTGTATCAGGAGGCTTTAACAAGAAGCACCTGCTCACTCGTGCACATGTGTTAAAGTGAGCTCAGGCCATTACCTGCCCATTTAATGCCTCCCCTGTAAGAGCATGCCATAAGAGCAACTACAGTGCTCGAAGTTTCAAACATTCAAACTTTTAACCATGCCTGATTATATGGCCTATTAATACAGTCATATGCAAACGTTTGGGTGTCACTGGTCAAATGATTTATATATTCTGTTGATTTTTCTAAGCGAAAAGAGATGTTACACCACAACTAATTGGCTGCTTGGGCTGACTGCTTGAGCGAAGCTACATCCCAGCTACATGACAAACTGGGCTGGCTTGAGTGAAGCTACATTGCATCACTCATTGCATCGTTGCATAAGGCTGCCAGGACTGGTGGTGTTCAGCTGAATGAACGATGCTACACTGCAGCTATAACTGCTTGGGCAAGTCGCTTGAGTGACACTACCCCCACACCCCTCCCACCTCCTCGTGGTTAAGGACTTTTTCCGGGCTATAAAGCTTCCTGGGCCGGCCGACTGGATGACATTACACCATTGTTGCGAGCACAGAGAAGGACTTCTGTTCAAGCCACCTAGGTGACTCCATATTGTGCACTTGTGCATTAGCAGGAAATGGTCATTTTTTGTTTACTGTGGAGCATTTGTTACACTTTGAAAACTAACAGAACATGTAATTTGACCAGGGGTATCCAAATTTTTGCATACAACTGTTTCAGAGCAGGGCTGAGATTGTCATCCAGATGTCCCCCACTCTACAGAGAGGTTCTCATAAATCTCAGAGAGCAGAGTAGCTTTACAGTACGTTAGCAAGCAAGTCACAAACAAGCTCATAAACACCTCTTTGTCGTGCTCTGCAGCTTTAGTGTCGTGTGTCGTGCTGTGGTCCTCAGACACCAGAGGCAAGCTCGTGTCGTGGACATGGTTGTGGTTGTGGCGCAAGCTTCCCAGACTGTTGACCGAATGGTTGCGATGGAAGAGGCCATCCTTCTCATCATTTGGATGACTGCATAACGAGAGTCACATTAAACAGAATAGGTTATCATGCTGCTAAGACAGTGGTTCATCTCTCTGCCCACTGTCCTCTATATCTTTAGTGTTTGTGACTAACCTCACTAGCTTCCCTCTGGAGCAATCCCCAACACCATGTTGTTTCATTACTGGGCTTGAGTGGATACAAGTTATGCTTGTTAGATGGCCCCTGAGGCATTGCAAAGACCTTGCTCAGAAATCATAGCAATCTGTCTCAATTTCTTTAACAAACTAAAACATTCAGTTTCTTCTTGGTAAAACTGGTCTTTACGTAGCAAACTACTCTGTTATACATAAATACTGGTGCAACTTGTTACTTTCCACTGCTACACAAGGATTAACAGCTAGCAACAAAAAAACAGAAGGGTCTTGTACTAAAGTTTATGTCAGACATGTAGGTTACGCTCAGACTTCTCAAAAATGGTTTGCATCACAAAGTTTGCCAAGCCTAAATGAGCAAGCCAAGAGTGGCAGTGGCAAGAAAAAACTCCCTACAAGCATCAGGAAGAAACCTTGAGAGGCACCAAGACTGAAAAGGGAAACCCATCCTCCTCTGGTCGACACCGGATAGCAAAGCACTAAAACAACAGGTCATACTCAAACAAGTCACACTTCCAAATCACGGGGCAAAACCGGTGAGGGCAAGTTAAAACACTCCTGAATGCAGGATTGGAGTACCCCTGCCCTGCATACTTCAGTGTTCTCCCCAATCTAACATACCTGATCCAACTAATCAAGCTCTTCCTGTTGAAATGGGGCAGGGAAACACCAAAAGCAATCCAGTCCTAGCACTGGAAACTCCTGTGCCAAGAGTATCTGCAGTACTCTATTGTATCACTGTGACGTGCCCAGTAATGTGCTGTGCTTTGTTTAATCCTCTAACCAGTTCAGAAACATTTGTTCTGATCTGCGAGACAAGAGAACAAATACGCTGTCGTGTTGATTTAGGTGCACGGGTGCAGCAATTTCCGCGCTTATCAATGTCCAAAAAGGCTGCCTTCCAGCTTGGGTTTCAATATTTGCAAACCAAACACAGAACTCCACATGTCAAGATATCTAAATCCAAATTGCAAACCAAACCACATTTTCTATTCACTCGGAGGAAAACACGCCAAAGCAATCAATAAGAAATGCAAAAGGCAACAAGAAAGCAACGTGTGGGCTGATAACATCAGTGACTGTTTAAACAGGGAATATGAGCTTTGAGTCCACAGAGAGACTGATCTGTGTGCGCTGGTCTTGAGAAGAGCTATTATTTAAAGAAAAAAAGAAGAATGATTCTTTCTTGAACGCCGCAGTGTCCATGTGAGGAACAGGCGGAGCAGTGTGTTCTTTAACCCAGGACACCTCACACACAAGCTGTCATCACCACGCCTGCATCCAGCCAGTGACATCAGCGTCCTTGCAAGGCCAAAGCCAAGCCAGCCGCTCAAATGGCACAGACGCAGGAGGAGAAAAAAATAATAAAAAGACAAGGTGTGACAGAAACCGAACTGTGTTCAAGAGTGTTTCTCGAGGATCTTTAAAGAATGAGTAACCAATGAGCAAAATTATACTGCAACTTGAAGTATTTCTTTCCACTTCATAAATACATATCTTGGAATGGAGGGCCTAATTAGACGCAGTTTCCCATGGAAAGCCACAGCTGAGCTGATGGGAAATGTTGCAGAGGGGTCTGTCACCAATAGCTAGTCTGGAAGCACGCAGGAGGAGCTGTAATTATTAACACACACTGCTCAGGCTTTAGCATGTGTATGTGTGTTTTCATACATTTTCAGGGTATACATGTCCTACGTTGGTAAGAAACTGAAATGAAGATTTTAAACTGACATTTTAAAACCATTACCTTTTGGTTACTGGATTTAAGGATAGTGTTAGTTTATGGTTAGGTTTAGATTGTTACTGGATACAAGTTACATATCGCTGCTGTTGGAAGAAAATCTCCAATTTTGTTGTTTTTCAGTTTTTGACATAATTTGAAAATGCTTGTTGCCTTTTACACTGTGTGTATTTTATGACAAATGGACCAAAAGAAATGGCCCAAAATGACTTGGAGGAAAGTCTGGTTCCATTGACTTACATTAAAAGTAAAGTAGTTTTTTTTAGTTATCATTTTGGAGATACAAAGTTTTCTTCCGACAACAGCGATATTCTTAATACATACAGGGCATACAGGATGTGACGAGATCACCCTTAATTGACTTATTTTCCAGTTACAATTGCCATTAAGTACATTTTTTTTTCATTTTTTTTAAATCAGAGAAAAAACTGAAAACTTCTATTTAACGTGTTCAGTTGTTTCTGTCTAATTGTCTGTTAAATATAAGTTGTCAATTTTTAGAATCAGAGAAAAAAACAGAAAACTTATATTTAGCAGAAACAACTGAACACAATGTTTTTTTTAATATTTACTGTGTCCACTCTTTGCCTTTAGTACAGCTTCCATTCTTTTTCAGTTTTTTAAAGCAGGGATATTTTTCCACTTCTCCAAAGTTCAGTCTTAGAAAGTGGTTGCATTTTCTGCTTCTCACAATCCAATTAATCCTAAACACATTCAATGATGTTGAAGTCTGGACTCTGGGGTGGTCAGTCGATTGTTCTGAGAACACCAGCAGCTTCTTTCTTTGATTTGCACATGATCTTCTTTTCTACTTTTCTCAGTGAGGGCTTCTTGAGAACTACACATCCTTTCAGACTCCTAGTGTTGTCTTCTCACAGTAGAAGGATGGACAGAAACACATTTCTTTCTCCTATCTTTCATAGAGAAAGCTTTAAGTGCTGTTTATCTGGTGGTGACCGTTTTGTTGTCTGACAGGTCTTACATGGTTGTTAGGAGTCCATTTTTTCAGTATTTTTTAAGAATTTTTTGAACTCAGTTTTGGAAACCTTGTTTTTTCCACTAATTTTCCTTCGACTTTCCTCTTCATTAAGCAAGTGGATTATCTTATACCTAATCTCATCAGATATAGCTCCTGAACGCTGAATGACTTGTACATAATGACTATTTTGACTGCAAATTAAATAAATGATTGGTGGCCTCTGACTTTTTTGCACTGTAGTGTATCACTCCAAGTCTGTAACACTATATATAAAAAAGTCTCTGTATGTGTCTGTCTGTCTGTCTGTAGGTGCACATGTAAGTCTGTTCTGTGTGTATGCTTGGTTTTATTACTGGGCAATAGAGCTACTTTCCATGAACTTCCCTAAATTACCACAGGTGCGGCCATCTGTCTATGGCCAGAGTTGGAGAATTGTGGACATTCAGAACAGACGTGTAAATGAGTGTAATGTCTGGGAAAAGAAAAGTGTCCAGAGAGGGAAAAAAAGCAAGGATTCCAGCCCTTTTGTACAGGATTCACTGCCCAACAAGTGCACGTAAAACATCTTATATAAAGGAAATGACCCAAATACATGCAAGTGGAATTCACTACATCAGAACTGGGTTTTACATGAGCCGTGCAGTGCTGTGAAAAAGTCCCAATTCCCAACTTCCCAATTTCCTCTATTTTTGCATGTCACACTTGAACGTTTCAGATCATCAAACTACTTTTAATATTAGACAAATACAACCCAAGTAAACACAAAATGCTGTTTTTAAATGGTGATTTCATGTATTGAAGGAAAAATTCTTTTTAGATCAACTTGGTCTTATGTGAAAAAGTAATTGCCCCTTAGCTACTAAATCAACCAGTTAACCAAATTCAACTGACTACTGGGTTCAATTTCACTATCCACACTCAGGCGTGATTACTGTCGACCTGTTAAATATAAACATCATTTAAATATAACCAGTCTGACAATGTGAAGCAAGCTAGAAGGCCACAAAAACCAGCACATGATGCCACGTTCTAAAGAGATTCAAATACAGATGTGAAACAAAGACACTGAACTCTACCAGTCTGGAAAGGGTTACAAAGCCATTGCTAACCCTGTGGGACTCCAGAGAATTACAGTGAGAGCCATTATCCCAAATGAAGAAAACTTGGAACAGTGGTAAACCTTCCCAGGAGTGGTCAGGCTACCAAAATTTCACCAAGAGTGCATCAATGACTCATCCACAAGGTCACAAAAGAACCAAGACAACCATATAAAGAAAAGCAGGCCTCACTTGCCTCAGTTAAGGTCAATGTGCATAATTCCAAGATAAGAAAAAACTGGCATCAAAAATGGCATCCATGGAGATTTGTAAATTGCAAACCACTGCTGACCAAAAAGAACACAAAGCCTCGTTTAACTTTTTAAACCATCTAGATGACCCCCAAGACTTTGGGATAATATTCTGTGAACTGATTAGTCAAACATTGAACTTTTGGAAGACATAAGTCCCATTAAAGCTGGCGTAAAACTAACCCTGCATTCCACCATAAGAACAACTCACCAACAGTCAAACATGGTGGTGGTACTGTGATGGTCTGGGGCTGCTTTGCTTCTGCATGACCTGGATGACTTCTCAAAATTGAAGGAACCATGAATATATTTTCTCTTCAATAAATGGAATTATCATTTAAAAGCTGCATTTTGTGTTTATTTGTGTTGTCTTTATGTTACATTAAAATTAGTTGGATGACATAAAACATTTAAATGTGACCAATTAGCAGAAGTAGAAGAATAAAAGTGAAGGGCAAATACTTTTTAACAGGACTGCATATGCAAGAGCTTTAAGCCTTTTGTGAATCTTTATAAGGAACATACAGGGCAAGCCTGGCCATTCCTCGTACCACTTATCAGCTCCAAATATGAAGTCTGTTAGGTAGTCTGAGAGTGCGTGAGCATCAGCCCAAGGACACCACAGAGAGACTGACGCATCACGGGGTTGCAATCTTAATGAAAAATAGCAAAACACTACGTCATCCAATCCAGACGGTTTATTCTGAACAACCTTTGATTAAGCTCATATGTCAGCTATGAGTTTTCTGCTGTTTATTAAAGAGAGGACGTTCCCTAAAAGGGAGAGAGAACCATTAATTCTCTGTGTGGAGGGAGGCATGCAATATTTATCCTGTTAGTCCTCAAGCAGGGTGCTGCTCTGACCTCACCAAAAGGCCCAGAGGGACACTCTGAACCCGAAGCAGCACGAAAACACAGAATGCACACGAGCTACAGTTCACATACTCTTTAGAAACAGCCTAACCCAATGCCTAAGCTACACTATAACTAAAAAATAAAGCACAAAAACAAAAGGAACTAACATTGATCCATGTATTTCAAATGCAGCCAAATTATCTTTGCAAATATTAAAATGTTTTGAGAGTAACATTAGGCATTAATTAGCAACAGCTCTGATTATCACTCTCCTCCCTCACCTTAAAAGCCTAGCTGTTGTGTAATCACATCACTCAATCTATCTGGAAGCTGACAGAGGCACTGAGTGGGGTAAATGGCCCTGCAGTTGGACAGGTCGATGGCCACCCTGTTTGCGGTATTGATGTGTGCATCTCTGACCTGTGTTTGAGCAGCAAGGCACGCAGCACGTTGGCCCGGTCCTCAGCTCTGATCTGGTCTGAGATGATCATGGTCTCCACAAGCAAGTGGGCAATGCCAGGCAGTGTGGTCTGGTCCAGGTCTAACATTATGGCACCTAGAATTACAAAACGCCAGTATAACAGTCGAGTAACAATGGCCAGTGTATAAGCACTGAAAATCATATTTACAATATATTATATTTATGAACATTGCACTTATAAATATGTCATTTTCTTCATAAAACATGTCATTTTACAAATACTGACAAATAGTTCATAAATGTAAAAAAAAGTATTCCTTTTTCAATTATATTTGTATTTGGTTATGCATATATTATGAAGTTCCTATGTAGTTAACCCTCAAACAAAGTGTTACCGAAATATACTAGTCTACTAGGAGCAAGACACGAGACACTGAAGACATACATAAGCAGCAAATAATATATTTATATATATTTATAAAACAATTATGCCAGTACTATTTTTATTTAAGTTCCTTGTATGTTTCATTACTTGGGACTTGTGCTAATGATGCTAGAATAATAGTGTTATAAAGGGAACAAACGTCTGTCAATTTAGCTTAAGGCCCCTTATGTCAATACTTATGTTGTCTTTTGCTAATGGGCATAAGCTGTTTATGAATGTTAAAGTATTGCTTTATAAAATTGATATTCATAAAAGTATTGCGTTATAAAAATGTTATTCAGTGCTAATACATTGTGTTATGAAGTCCCTATTTAAGAGGTTAACATAAAGTGTCTGCCTTATTGTGTATTATAATAGAAAACATATGCTAACTATGAGTACATGTCCAAGAGTGCATTGTGAAGGGTAGAGATATAGAACATGCATCAAGTGTACCACAAAAGCCTCCTCCTCAACACGAAAACATCAACCTGCTGAAGCTAAAAGATTCTTTAAGTCTCTTTTTAAGATCAAACCAATAAGGTTATGTTCTATATATACTGTCAGGCAACAGGTGAAGCACATGCACACAATCCTTCTAAGGTCTGGAATCAAATTATTAGTATTAGACCATTATAGTTGCAGATGAAAGTAAAACATGATTCTAATATGCTGGTGCTGTGCAACTTCACAGGTTTCAATGAATTAGTAGGACACAAGGAAGCAAGAGAATTTTTAGATGCATCCACAATGAGGAACATAGCTGTATAAGATTCTAAAATGACTGATAAAACTGTATAGCACTGAAGACATTTGGGTTTGAGACTGGAAGATGAATATGAGACGATAGATCAGAAAGAGATTCTGCTTTTATTTTCTATTATTTGCAGGTGTAACAACTTAGAACATTTCACCATTTGTTTGAACACATCCATTTTTCAAGTGAGCAAAAATACTGGAACATGTGACTTGTGATGTGTTTCTTGTTGCCCAGGTGTGCCCTGCTCGATTAATTGTTTAAACAATTAATAGCTCCGAATGTCTACTCTTGGCTTGAGCCATTGGTCTCACGCTGGGAATACTGCATTTCTTGTAAAAAAGGATAAACCAACAAGAAGACCAGAAAGCTTCTAGAGATAAAAACATTTTAAGGATGAGAAAAAAGGGAAAATTGATCAGAAGATTGCACAAGCTTTCAGCATAGCCAATACAACAATTTAGAATGTCCTTAAAAAGAAAGGAACCACTTGTGTACTAGCAACCAGACATCAAACAGGTGGACCAAGGACAATAATAGCAGTTGATGATAGAAACAATGTGAGAGCTGTAAAGAAAAACCCAAAAACAAGTCCCCAACAACCTCCACAGGGCAGGGGTGAAGGTATCACCAGCACAATTAGAAAGCAGAAATACAGAGGCCATACCACAGGCTGCAAAGCGCATACCAGCAGTAGGAACCGGAAGGCCAGACTGGAATTTGCAAAGAAATGCAGAGATGTATGGAAATTAAAATGAAAATGTAATAGCTAAAAGGGCAAAGTAATTGCATGTTTACATTTGAATTTTCCACTCATATATGCAATGTTGAGCTCAAAATGAAAATTCAAATTTAATACTGCAATTTAAATTTGCAGTTTTTTAAACTAGTATTGACATTTTATTTACACAAAGATTTAGATGCATTATGAGTAGCTTTATATAAACTGCATATTTATGCTTAATGTGATGATAAATAATTGTGACAAAATAATAATTAAAATAAAGTAATTTGTCTTATATGCATCTACACTCTCTAATAATGCATTTAAATCGCATTATCAGTCATATAAGTTTGCATTATGAGCCATACAAGTTTGATGGACTGATGAGACCAAGACCCCTAACAAAGTGACAGAATGGCCAAAGTGTGGAGAAGGAAAGGATCTGCTCATGATCCAAAACATATGAGCTCATCAGTCAAGCATGATGGAGGTAGTGTCATGGACCAGGCTCACTAATCTTTATGATGTAACTCATGACGGTAGCAGCAGAATGAATTCAGAAGTCTACAGAAACATTCTGTCAGCCAATTTACAGAGAAATGCATCCAATCTAATCAGGAGGAACTTCATCATGCAGCATGACAATGATCCAAAACACCCTGCCAACACAACAAAGGCCTTCATCACAGGTGGAAGGTGGAAGATTTTAGACTGGCCAAGCCCTTCATGAGACCATTACCTAATTGAGCATGCATTTCGCCCACTGAAAAGGAGACTGAAGGGAGGAAAGGAGGAAGCAGTGGTAAAAGTGGTAAAATATCACAAAATAAAAAAAAGTCTGATCTATCATCTCATATTCATCTTATGATATCAAACCCAATTGTCTTCAGTGTATAGCAAAAACAAAAGAATTGGCCTTGCCATTCCAGTACTTTTGGAGGAGACTTAATCATAACTAATAATTAATCATAATTAAGTTATAATACTTAATTATTTACTAATTATTATTGATCAATAACAAAAATTGTTAGTATGGCAAGTGATTCTAAACTTTTGAACTGCAGTGTATGTCTTTACTAAATATTTTTTGAAAAGACTAAAGTGTAAAAATTACAGGGTATACTAATGTACAAGCTTAAACCCATTCAAGGTAAGGTTAAAATCTGTTACTGCGATACCAAAATCAGGCCTACAAGTGTGACACCATGCTACTAACCATGTATGAAGGAACTCAGTATGGTACACTCACCGTGTGTGATGGTCCTGCGCAGCTCCAGCAGACTGCGGAAGGACAAAGAGGCCACATGGGGTTTTCCCCAGCGGTCCGTCTCCTCCTCTACATCCTCTTCAAACTTGATCCACCGAGCCGTCTCCTTCCAGCGCATCTCCTGGTTCTTATCCACGATCAGCTCATTCAGCTCCACAAAGACCTAACCGCACGGTGCCAGAGTCACATCATAAACCACTTCAGCAAATCCTAACCACAAGCGCTAAGCATTTTACCCTCAGCCTCATAGTCCAAAACAAAACCTGTGCCATACAGAGAGTGATGGTGTCCTGCTGAATGCTGTGCTTCCTCCAGCTATCCAGGGTCAGTAATGTTTATTCATTAATATTCATTCATCCAGAGTGAGTTATAGTCACTGTTACTTCTCAGTGAAGTAAGAAAAAGTCTTGTTGACATAAAACAGCTATTCCTAATACTCTGGATGTATTTTGAGGTACCACTGTACAATAAGACTGTCCATTCAAAGGGTTTACAAATGGTTTAAAATGTTAATTAGGTCATATCTTAAAAAGCTTTGCTATGCAGTTATAACACATAAATAAAAAGGGCACCAGTGAGCTCAACTCCTAGTGAGCCTACATTCATCAATACTGTTAAACCTCCGATTTAGCTGGTTACTCAACTTCAGCTTCATCAGCTATTCATATACATCAGATACAACCCTTTTTATTTATGTGTTGCCCTTTTTATTTATGTGTAATAACTGCTTATTAATTACCTTTAAGGTGTTATGACCTAATTAATGATCATTAACACACTAACACATTGAACCATTCATTAACTCTTTGCAAAGGTAGTTTTATTGTCTCACTCTGGTCTTTACAAGTCTGACAGTTATGATAGTGGAGTGAATGACCTTCTGCAATTCACTGACCCAGCAGTTCCCTCAGTAATATTAGTCCTGCTCCAAGGACACTTCACAGTAATGTAAAAATAAAACCTTTGTTATTGAGTGGTGTCTGTGGTGTAACCATGATAACCTAATGTGACCATCCAGGCTATGACCCTTCCAATTTAGGCTATTGGTACGAATTTGGGGAAATTAAACACATACATTGTCAAATCCCTTGCCAATTACATTAAACAACCTTCACACTAATCCAGCCCGAATAGCACTTGATCCCTAAGCTTCAAACATTCCTGACCTCATGAGTCTTTTTGTCCATCTTCCTTCTCTTCTTCAGGCTGGACAGAGGTGGAGAGCTGTTGCTGGTCCGAGTGACCTGGCAACGAGATGACTTCTTGACCAGGTGTCGTCTCACCCCAGGGTTGTCCTCAAACCGATGACCTGCAGAACAGCGTCAAATAAGACGTTATTACAAATAAAACATGTTGCTTGTACACAAAATTTTTAATGAAAGCTCAGTTAATTGGAATAAAAAATGTGTTGATCTGAGCAGAAGAACATTGGTTGGTGTACAAACACAGAGATCTTGGTCAAGCGACTGAGGCAGAGGGAATTATTCAGAGCGGTTAAGCCCACAGGCCTCTCCAAAAAAAACTGGCCATGATTTAATATTGTATCAATTCAACCCACAGAGCAAGGTTTTTATTGAATTTGGGATAATTGAAGGCGTGTATTCATGGGAGCCCTACACTCTCTGTAGCGGTAGTGTGTGCCAGCGGAGAGCCAGGGGCCTGGGGGATTGGGCCTCGCCAGGCCGCAATGGGGCCCTGCTGCTTCGGCTTGTCACAGTAGCCGCAGGACGTGCTGTAAACAAAAGTGAAATCATATGTTTTTCCTCCAACTTTATTCTGTTCCCTCTCCCCCTGACCCTCAGCTGTGCTCCTCCATCCCTCCCCTCAAGTGAATACTCGCAAACTGTGCGGTTTACTCGCTATGACCCCTCCTTCTTTCGGCCCAAAGAGGCTACTAACAACTTGGTAGCCATGCCCTTTGGCTGGACTCTGGTTGAGGAGTGGCAGAAGAGCTACAGTTCTGAAAAGAATAAAGATTAAGCCAAGTTTGGTCAAAACCCCAGAGGGTGAAACAAACTCAGGACATAACTCCACATTAAACAGTCTAGAACAGCTTGAGGGACTCTAGTAATAGCCTCTAACTCACATAGACCAGTCTCGCTAGCACATTCTTCATACAAATCAGATATGATTGTCATACACTGTGACAGGAATACTCTACATAGAGTGTATAAGGGCACAGAGTATGTTGTTACCTAATGCTATTTATATATGTATTTTATACTATTTTCAGTCGTGGACAAAGTAGAAAAATCCTTTACCTCAGTAAAGTACTTGCTATTATATGTAAGTATTAAAAGTTCTGTGGGTTAAAGTTATGTTTCATTTTGAGGTTTCTAAACCACTTAACTAGCCAGGCCAAAGATGGGTCCAGGCTTTCTTTCTCCTGTAACTTATAAATAGCCCATTATTTTCAGTGTAATTACTAAATAGTGAGCCTTAGGATGTAATAAACCTGGGAATTCAAGGGGTTAAGAAGATCTCTGTGGTTGTGAGCCTGAATAACTAAATCAGTATTTAATGTCTATAGTCTGTCCCTTATTCTATGTCCTTTTTCGCTGCAGCATAGGCCTCTTTGAAACTATTCAGCAAAATAATGTATCGTTATAAGTGTAATCACTATCATTTTGATACATACATTTAAAAGCAAGTATTTTAACTTGAGTAGAAATATAGGAAATATAGATAAAGGATTTCTTCTTTCATTCAATTACAGAATTGTTGTACTTCACCCATCAGTGACCGCATCACACTGTAAAATCTGGTTGTTGATGTTACTCAAATGATTAATGCAACATAACATTGCAAAACCTCACTGCTTCACAAGCCCAGACCGAGGCAGCTGAGTTGTCCAGTTAAGTTGTGAGCTATGAGTCATGGCTATTGTTTTATTCACCATCTGAGGAAACTCATCAGCTGCAAATAACAAAGCATTCTCTGTGCTTTCTGTTGAGGCTTTCTGTTGATTGTCATACAGAGACAGAAAGGAAAGGTGGACAGGGTAGCACTCCAAATAGGCTGGCTGCGGTGCAAACAGAGGTGCCCCTGAGAGAGAGTAGAGGAGCTCAACCGCTGAATAAGTGCTGAGAGGTAGAAGCCTCAGGGGCCGCACACTGATTAACACAGTCTAGACGCAAGGCAAAAACACACCACACTCAAGGACGCCATTATTGTTCATAAAGATGCAAACAGACCCCTCCTGTGTCCCAGTGAGCCTTCAAGAGCTACACTGTTGCCAGAAAGCTCTGGATGATTGGGCAACTAACAGCACTTCTATATCTAACCTAGCATGCTTTCTTAGCCTGTTCTACATTTTACTGAAGGGCAGCATTTGTAAGCCTGCATAAGCCTTTTGTGACAGCTAACACAAACCTGCATAAACCTTTAGAAAGTGGCTGCTTTTGTCATGTCATTTCACTTCAGCAAGCATTATGACAACTGACATTTGCTGGATTCAGCCTTTATACATGTCTATACAGGTTTACGTCAGTTGTCAGTGAAAGAAAAATGTTTGGGCACTTGTAGTCACATTACATGCTTTGTTGATTATTAAGTGAAAATAGGTACACATCCTCTACAGGGAACAAATGTCTGCACAATTTAATGCCTACTTAAAAATTATTTGCTGAATCTGATATATTAAAAAAAAAAACAAAAGTGGAAAAGTTACAGCACAATTTATATTTTATTTATATTTTATTTTTTTACAAATATGTTAACATCAGCAAATAATTAGAAATTGTGCACTAAAGTTAGCAGAAAAATTCCATCTTTTTTGTTCCCTGTAGAGGATGACATATAAAATATGTAATATGACCAAGAGTTTTCAAACTTTTGCATATGACTATATGTAAGTGTTGGGTAGCCTTATACACCCTTCAGTTTCTTTTTTATGATGTCTGTTTCTACTCAGCCTGTTATCATTTTGAGCTGCACAAGAAGGATCAAAAGTGTCATCTACAGGCCACATTTACTATTAAATATATGAATTACTAAACAAAATATATGCATCTTAAAGAGTATCTCCAGTCTTTCTAAACTTGTAAAAGTGCATTCATCACAACTTTTATGAAATGCACATGGTGAGATACATCAGCATCACTCAATGGGATGTGTTCATGCCTCAGTGAGCTGAAACCTGAAGCAGATGGGCCTAGGGCTGTGTGTTTGTGTGTATATGAGTGTGTGATTATATGTGTTGTCTGTGTGTGAATAGGCTGAGGTGCCAGGTCAATATCTCTGCCCACCATGCCAATGCCACATCACTATGGGTCCCGGACTGCTTCGATTGTAATATCACTGAGCGCTCTGCAAAGTCTAGGCCTCACATTAATTAGCTTGTGTTTCCCTAACAGGATCAATGAAACAACTCAGTTCAAAATTCCCACTGATCAATTTCCAACGTCAGTTAGGTCTCTAGAGGGTGGTGGGTGCTTTCATGGTGCTGTAACCACAGTCATCTGAACGGAAAAAGCTATTGGATTCTGTCAAGAGCAAAACAGAAAGTGTAGAAAAGTTACTGTGTCCCTTTCTGACATTTAAAATGCACAAAATTGTTCTAAGAAAGTGTTATGTTGGAGATGACTGAACACTGCCTGAGTTGTCTAGGCAACTTTAGTGCTCTACCAAAGCCACTGAGGTGAACTGTGCAGCTCATACTATACTCACGGATAGGTTCAATGGGGGAGCCCAAGTGGCTGTGAATGGACTCCAGAAGGTCATAGTCGTCAAAATCCAGCACAAACTCCTCAAAGTCCTCAAACCCATCCACAGGGAAGACTCCAGTAGGATACTCCTCAACCCCACTGTGGGTTTTCCCTGTGTCCATCTCTTCCTGGTGTTCTTGGCGGTTGACCGCTGCATGCTCCACGTCTGTCATCTCCACACCCGAAGCCTCCACCCCACCCTTGCCTGGGGGGGTGCCCTGATCATCCAGAATGTGCTTTTCTTGAACAGTGGTGCTCAGAGCCAATTAACGTTAGTGTAGCACAGTGCTCTGGACCTCCAGAGTTGTGCAAGATGTATGTAGGGGGGTTTCTACAGGCAGGTTTGATTGTCTGTAGTTAGCTGGATGCAGCGGATGAGCTGGTCACCCTTAGCGTGCCCCTGCTGGCTCCAACAACAGTGATGTGAGTCTAAGCCTCTTAGATCCTCTGCATCCGGTGGGTGGGGTTCCTCAATTCCAGAGGGAGCTTGACAACACCAAGCATATCTGGCCCTCAGCAGAGAGATGAATGGGGCTTTCAAACAAGCAGAAATTAGGCCAGCAAAAGGAATTGCAATAAAAAAGTATTCTTCACAAGAAGTTGCTCCAGGTTGGCATTCCACAATCGTTCCTCATAAATTTGACTCCTGGGTTGCTCGCAGATGTAGCCGGAGGGGGTTCCTGAGTTGTAGACTTGGTTCTCTGGGAGATGTGGTGTTGTTTCTTCCACGCAAAATCGAGCAGCAGGGACGCTGGATATGCCCGACGGTTCTGAGATAACGTTGCAACAACTGATCTACTTTTGGGTCTCCCACCCAAGCTATTGGCTCCCCTGCCTAGTTTCCATTACGTCGCTGATTGATTGTTCAACTGCTGGTCTCGTGGCTGCAAAGCTGCCCTGCTTTCACCCAGCTTCCTCACTGCTCTCACTGCCATGAATCAGAGGCCTCGAGCGCTGAGACTGTCCGAAGATGCAGCAATAACAGAGGCGCTGAGGGAGGCTGGTGACGCCAGGTTGCCAGATTTATGATGAATGCACAATGTGCAGGCTTCGCCAGCTGAGCATTGAGGAGGCGTGGGCACCAGCTCCTACATCACACTTAGTCAGACGACGTCCAGACGCACAACATGTAGCCACACACTGGAGAGCGCTGCGTCTACATTGCAGGTCGCCATGGCAACCGTGATTGCCTCTAGTGCTCTCCACACTTGCATCTCTGACACTCCGATACCTGAGATGTGCCGTCTCACTCTACACACCGGTTGCTGCATTAAGCAATGCAGAGCCACTGGCATATATAGACACTCTTTATCACTTCTGTATCTGAATAACATATTAAAAATATGGCATTTCCAGCTTCACTGGTACTGAGAGTTATTTCCTTCTTAATATATGTGCATGATCTTTTACATAAAAGTGAAAACACTCTAAACATGCAGGAACCTGAAACCTATGCTTAATATTCAGTTACTAATATTAACACATATTATTCAGTAACTAATATGGATTATTTGTCCTCTACTGTGAAACTAATATGTAAGATATGTAACAGACTCTACAATTGCTTAGATTTAGAATACCATTAAGGAAAAAAATTCTCATATTAAAACTTTCATGATTAGTTAACTTGTCATACCTTAATTAGGTCTATCAAGATCATGAAGTTATAAATTCAATGAGCAATATTTTTAGTTTATTGTATGCAGCGATTAAATTACAAGCCTAACATGGCCAAATTGGCTGATTAGCTGTCTTTCCTCCTGTTGATATGTAGTAGCCTCTAACTGACGACAAAATCAACTCAAGCTCAAATAAACAAACATTACTCACTGCTGCCCTATAAATGTGTTTGTCAGAGTTTAAACCTTTTGGTGTTTTCAAAAGGCCCATCATGTGTCTCAACAAATGCATTTTCTTCTTTTCTTTATTTACATGAATTTACCTCAACACAGCTAATAAAAGCACAATTAAATTCTGTTTGCTGCAAATTGAAGATAGGACAGTGAAAGCTAACAAGCGTGGGAAATATCTGCAATTGAACAATTATGTAACAAGCCTAGTATTAATGCCTTCACAGATCTGGAAACAGCTATACATATAGGCATACACTGGATGAAAATAACCCATATGAAATCTTTAGTATGGAAGACAAGCAACGTGTACAGAGGAGTTGTTGACAGGCCTCCCTCAGTGCAGGACTAAAATTCAATGGCTTGTTCCAGGTCCAAATCTATAAGTCACTGCAGTGCTGCAGTCAATGATTCCTACTCTATGAAAGCAGGAAGAGCCACAGGCAGGGGTGGTGGGATGGATAATCGATCAGAGCAGCTATGTTAATTACAGCCTGAGGACCCAATCCACAACTCTCTAAGCTAGATGTGTGCTCTCTCTTCCTCTCTCTCTCATTCATATGGGGAAATAGGGCAGAGATTGACTGAACATACTACTGTGCAGTTTGTCACATAGCACACACATCCTCCACCAACGTCACTAAAACTTTAAACTGATTTTAATACCAGGACAGTATGAATGAATGTTTGTTTACCATTGAACTCTTCATGAAATGACCTTTTGGATATAAATATAATGACATATAATGTTCAGATTGTATACACTGAGCGCTGGTAAGTAAAGTGTTATTGAATTAAATTATCTAATAGTTTCCTTATCTCATTAAAAAGGCACTAAAAGGTTTTAAATTCAAATTAACACTTAATTACATTGACTGACTGCCATGAGTCTGCCAATGCACTAATGAAGAGCTGCTCTAATGGCTTTAAAAGTCACACATGCTTCATATGCTACAAGAGCTAAAAGACACAGGGAAACAAACAATTCCACTTGGTCAAACCCCCATATGGCACATGTAAACAAAGCTATCAGGAGCTTCACTTTTAGGAAAACATGCCATTACAGGGACAGTATGCTTTCAGAGAAGGAAACACTTTCTGAATTGCTGGTTCTAGAGCTACAGCTCTAACCAAATCCATAACAACTATATTTGGCATTTTGTGCTTTAAAGTCTCAAACTATAGCGTCCTCCTAACGTTCAAAGAAGACTGATGAGTGGTTTATGACTGTTTCCTGAGGCCAAGCTCTGAAGCTTGGAGGAGTAATCTGGGGTTTGTTTTCTTATGCTTTATACTCAACTGAGCTGATTTTATTAAAGATAATTGTTGGAAAAACAACAGAAGGCTCACTGGTGCATGTCCCAGTCCCAACGATCCAACCACATTTCTACATCTCCAGACTTGTTTACTACAATTTCTAATGGAGTACGAGTGAGACTGGCCCAACACTGGCCCACTGTTGGCCTTTTGCTGGCCCAATACTGGCCTTGCTCTCTGCAAAAATGAGTAAAAACGTTTATGAGTATGGACATGCACACAGCAAGCGCTTTCAAAACAGCCCACCAGAGAGCTGCCAAAGTGGGCCCCTCAGTCCACTATAAAACAGCGCAGAAAACACACACTGCAGAAAATAATGCCTCCAAAAACCATTAAAAAAGATAGCATGTTTAAAGAATTGATGATTTAAGAAAGGAAATTTTCACCTGATATTACTTCAACATGTGATATTGAGAAATAAGCTGAATAATGTAAATGTGCTGCAAATGGAAAATAACATAATTCATTTCAAAAAGATGAATACCAGATTTGTTGGACAGATTTGGGATATTTACACTTGGCCTGATATCATTTGCAATGTGAGGCTTTGGCTAAGGCAGAGAAACAGCAAACACGACCAAAAATAAGACATGGCAAAGTCAGTAATTGGAGGACATCCCAACCAAAACACAAGCCTTTTGCTTTGGTTCAGCTTGCGCAATGATCCCAGTCGCAATGTACTAAAATAGATCAAGAAAAAAACCCATCAAAAACAGCATGTAAGTCATCTGTTCTAATAATCATTCCCAGTAGGAGAGGAGAGGAGAGGAGAGGAGAGGAGAGGAGAGGAGAGGAGAGAAATACTTCTCAGCTCTTTGTTAAAACTCCAGTGAGGAACAGATTGCCAGTACACTAAAAGGGATAATAAGCTTTTTACTTTTATATTTTATGGAGTATATGATTTTATTATAGTCTCTATTGTTTAGAGCCCCTCTTACTCTTCATGTCATCCAGGTCAGCAGTGGCCAGCATCTGGGCCTCCGCTTCATCTGTGGGCACTTTCTGGTAAACTGCAGTCTCTATGGCCGTCATGCTGCCAATGCAGATGCGTTCCCTCAGGTCATAGCTGGTGCGCTGGGCTCCAGTCAGCCGGTGGACAGGCTTTCGGCGGAACCAGCCCCGCGTGGTCATACTGGCTGGCTCTGGAGACGGGTTAAACCTGCAAGACACACATACGGCTTACACAGAACACCAGGGCATGAAGCACAACAGTGCATGCATCTGCCTTTTAGTTCTGCATAATATCTGTAGTGTGCACCTGTTATAAGCACCTAAAAAAGGCTATTTCAGGCCTGTTTCATTACAATTAATATTGTCAACAGGTCTTCAATACATAACAAAATACAAAATACAAAAATGGTAAAATATTTTATAGCTGGTAAAAGTACACTCACAAAAAAAAACTAATAAAAAAAGAAGTGTATGCCTCCAAATAGGGCTGAATTCCCATTTAATTGCAATTTATTCTCTATATTTTTGTCTTTCACACTCCATATTTTAGCATTAAAGAATCTCAGTCTTGTGCAGGGGTGGCAAACTCCAGTCCTGGTGGGCCAGGCAAACAAAGTTAAATGATTTTCCTGCTTAAACACAGCTGGTTTACTTAGTTGATTACCTGATTTAGTTGGTGTGTTAAAAGCAGGAAAATCACCCAGCTGTGCAGGACACAGGCACTCCAGGACTGCAGTTCACAACCACTGGTCTTGAGGCTTAGCAGCCAGCAGAGGGAGCTATAGTATAGCATTATTGCCAGGTCATCTATGTCTTAGGAAAGCCACTGGCTGTTTTCATGCAACCTAATTGTACAATGTTGCATTTTTTAATGTTTCACTGCGCAACTACTTAAAAAATTCAGAGAGCTGAGTGCTTCCCTGTCAAAAAACAATGTGAGCAGACGAACAGTACTGCAGAGAGCCAATGTCTGATTTATGATAGTACATTGCATACAGTATACTGTAAATAGCGCATAATGTGTTTAGTCATTTTTGGGTTTGGAGATACAGACAGCATGTCTGTGGGTCATGATCACTCTACATCACCAAATATCACATACATTGCTTAATTAACATTCAAACTAGTGCAAACTGTCTAGAGAGACATTATGAAAGGATGTTTATATCTCCAGGTGAGGCATTATTTCATATAAAATCCTGGTTATTCACAGGTAACTGGGAAAAACGGTACAGAACTAGATTACCTGTGCTAATAAAGAAAAGAAAAATACCCATACACATATAAAATACCCATACAATGCTGCCAATGTAGTTCAATGAAAGATGACACAGAGTGCTTAGTTGACAGTTCCCATAAAGCTAGTTTAAGAGCTTGTGTGGGTATTTTGCTTTTATCCTGCACCTTACAACGACAGACGCATATTATAAGATCTCTTGTTGTTCTCATCATAACTGAATGGAGATTAATTTGCCAGAAAATAGAGCAGACAGTGATGATTTAACTGTCACAGACGCAATGTACCGTCTTAGTGTAAAGCTGTAAAACTAAACGCAGTCTGTGTGAAAAATCAGTCGTCGAGGTGATTTAAAACTTAGCAGCTGTGATTATGAAAGTGCTGTGAAATGGCATGAGTCCACTATCAACACCTCACAGATGTAAGTTGATTCTAGGCCTGTCACGGTATGAAATTTTATTAACACTTTTTCTGGTTGTTCTTTGAATGTAACTATGAAAGAACAAGCCTAAAGTGGCCAGAATGGCTGATTAGCCATCTTGATTCCTAGGACATGAACAGCTTGAGCTGAAATAAACAAACATTGCTCACTGCTGCCCTCTAATGGTGTTAAAACACCAGGCAAAATTAGAACTTTTGTTGTTTTCATACGACACATGACGTCCTAATAAATGCATTTCCTACTTTATTTGAAGCATTTACATGTATTTGGCTCAACTCAGCAGATGAAAATCCAAATGATGTTCTGTTTGTTGCAACACAAACATGACTCTGAAAGCTAACAGTTGTAGAAAATAACTGTGCTCTTCTCAAATAACTCCGAAAGGTGATTATGTAATAATTATGACAGTCCTAACTCATTTCTGGTCGATAACATGAGGCTACATGTAGTATATGTCAACAACAGCTGCTTTGTGCACATGGCTATACATCTATACATCTATATGTACAAAAGTACAGTAAACAAAGTGTAACCCAAACTAACATTCAAATGCTGTTTTGTACACCTAGACATTCTAGCGCAACCAACAAATGGGCAGCTGGTTGTGGTGCATCTCAGCCTACCTATTCGACACTTCTTCTTCCTCCTCTTCTTCTTCTTCCTGCTTCTCATGTGGCTCCTCCTCCTGTGCTCCCATGGTACTGGCAGTGGGCTGCTCTGGGCTGGGGGGTCTTTCACTCTCTACGTGGAAACTGGTGAGAGGAAAGGGGGGCACCAACTCTTCTTCACTCCCCAAACTAAACTGAGAGAAGACAACTTACATTACCCTCTCATCACCTCAGAATCTCCTTCATCTAATTATCTTGACAAGTTCTCGCTCTGCTGCTCTGTCCAACATACTGTCAGCAGATCTGTTTGTCATATGACAGCTCCCTCCTGCACACCTTCAGTACCCGCACACACACACGTACACACACAACTCAGCAGATCTGTATCTTTCATCTGTTTGCTGTTAAGTTCTCATCTCTCAGACGGTTTTTGTTCTAATTTGTCCACTTACAACCCCAACCAGAATGTTTTTGGAAAGTGAATATTAAAGGGAATAGCAAATATAAAGCTATCTCAATGATACTAAAGATATGTGACTTAATCATTAACCAAGGTCATATTTAAAAAAAGATCCTAAGCCATAAATCAAATGTCAAAATCTAGAAAAACTCAGGATTGTGTGGATGTTTGAGTGCACAATGACTAACAGCGCACAGCTGCATCAATGTAAACAATTTCAGGACAGCAGGCTTTTTATAGCTTTTATTTTCTGGCAGAAGTTAGACTTTTAATCTGTGAATCATTTCAGACACAGACATGAAGTTGTGTTCAATCGGGAGCGACTAATGTAAACATGGTGCAAAGTCTTACTGGCTAGGTAACAGGATAGCTTTGGTCAATCATTCAAACATTGTCAGCATTTGCTAAAGTATGTCACTGTGGCTAGGTGGCTATGATAAATGACAAATCCGTCAAGCAAGAGGAGCTTTTGTCAGCTATGTTTGACCATCCAACAAACTTGCACATTCTATTAGGCAGTTCAGACATACAATCACAGTAAAAAAAAGACAGAAAAGGAACTTTCACTTCTGTGAAACTGTGGAACTGATCTTTCAAAAAGTAGGCACCGCAGACCTTATTTATTAAGTTATTGTTAAGGCATGCATAGTGATTTTATCACAGTTCAGGTGTTTTTTTATGCTACCTAGCTCACTCACTGGTTCTCAGGCAGACACAACCAAAAAGACATTGGTTTGTATGGTGTGAGGCTGTGGAACAGAGTGGCTTACAAAAAATCTGACTTAATTCTGACTGGTATGAGGGAACATGCCACTCAAATCCAACCGAGAAAACACCAAAGTGCAAGAATTTCTCAACCTGAAATTTCTAGTTCTCTGAAAACTATGACAATTAAGCAAATCTGGTCTTGTGTCCTTTGAAGTAAAAGTGATGAATAAAGGTCCTTTACATCTAGAATCTTAAAGGAGCACAATCTAATTCTTAAGTTCCTTTTTGCCATGATTTGGAGCCAGGTCACTGCTGGAAGCTCGGGAACAATATTAGCCTAAACACAAGCTTAAAACATTTCATCCATTTTTTGGTGGACTGTAACTATTCATGATAATATATCAGCTGTCACATCTAATTACCTGCATCTGTTGCTCAGTGGTCTCAGTGGGTGTGGTCATTTGGCCTTGTCCTTCTGGCTCAGACTCCGCCTCCTCTTCATCTACTTCATGGATAGTGGGCGTGACCTCAGAAGGAGGCATGGACGTCTTCTTTTTCTTGCGCTTCTTTTTGCGCCGGCGGTCCATGCTGAGTACCCTCTTCCTGAAGCGCTGCGGGGGGAGGTGGGTGGACAGGGGGTGGTGGGTGTGGTGGAATGTGTGGCGGTGGTCTGGCCAAAAAGAAGGACAATAACGAGAGGAACAGTCATATAATGCATCTATGTGATCTATGATTTTAAAAATGTCCAGGACAGGATTACTGTACATACTGTAGGTATATGTAAACTACATGTTCTAACATTTGTAAGCGCCTGCTCATCCAACATATTAAACAGACAGGATACCTGGATACACACTAATTCGCGAATTCAGCTACTTTGATGTGCATCCACTGCTGACACAAATGCTCAATTGTGCGCACAGAGCTTGTATAATCTCCATAGATAAGCAATTCCAACAGAATGAGACGCTAAGGATCAGCCACACATGAGCCCAAGCTTAACCACACTCAATAGCAAGCATCGGCAAGAGGGGTATAAAGGTCCTCAGCATTGGGCTGTGAGGCAGAGTGTTCTCTGGAGTGATGGAGCTCCATCCAGTACCTTTGGGTTGAGTTGGAGTAGCATTTGTGATCCAGAATTAATCATCCAACATCAGGACCTGACCTCGCTAGGCTTTTTCACTGAATGCAACTGAATCTTCATCACAAATTTTTCAGTTCAATGTTAAAAAAATTTAGTTCTTGCTGCAAAATGACTATTTATATTCTGCGTAATGTTTCTGAAAGAAATTAAACAGTATTGAGTAAAGAATGAAGACTGGTGTTTTTTTCTGCCATAACATCTTACATGCTGCCCATCTTGGATGAGATACAGACATTAGGATGTAACTTGCAGACCAATACCTGATTTGTAGTGCTCATTTTTTCTGTGGCATGTGCTTGTTTTTTGGCTCTTTTCCACACATTTTCAAATGTAAATATGCATTATGTTCAGAGTCCAAGTCCAGCATAGATCTGTTCAGTGTCTAGCCTCGGCCTTCGAGCAACCAATTTAGTCACAATAGGCTTTTCTGCAAAAAACCTACCGTGAAATAAAGAAATAAAGTTTTCCTGCAAACTGAAATATTCATTTGGGTGGTTTTATGAAATATGGTTACAAAAAGATGTCTCAAACTCAAGCATAGTGTTTCATTTCTGTCATTTTATCTATGAGCAAACCAGCGAGAGCACCTGCTACTGGATGTTCAAAGCATTCTTCAAGCCCCAGTAAGCAAAAGCAAATCTATTTGGGTTTTCCAAACAGTATTCAGTGTTGGTTTAAGGAACGAATAACATGATTATTATACATTTCCATAGAAGTATATGCAAATTATTCTTTTGTTCAATATGAGCATGAATTATTCTGATAAAAAGTAACGGAGTATATATGAACTCCAAATCACACAATTGCACATCTTTGAAATAAATGTATATATATATAGTGTGTTCACATGTATAATAGATTCACAGTATTTTTTAAAAAATAATTCTGTGTGATTACACTGCTCAGGCCCTGAAAGCATATTGTACAAAAGCATATTGTACAAAATTCTATCTCTGCAGCTCTAAATTTCTCTCCCGGATTTCCTTCAGCACCTTTTCTTATACTTAGTAATGACAGGATAAAAAGCTAAGGCCTAAGCTAAAGCCAAGGCCCTAAGGATGACAGGGTTGATCCCAGCTGATAAGTCCTGTTTGTGCCATCTGAGCTAGACACTTAATCTAAGACATCTTGCTACATAGGAACCAAAAATCAAACACTTCAGTGCCATAGCAAAAGTATGCACGAGCAAATGGCACAGCAACACCTTCTGATAAAAGTGCAATATTAGCTGAAAGTTTATGACTCATTCTGTACAAACATATCTTATAGGGAATGCTTCTTATGCAACTTGCATCACATTAGCAAAAGACAGAATGAATGTTTCACAGTCAGTCACACCCCATATGGCCCCTTAATGGACACTCTTCAATCCTCTTTGCTTCTTTGTCTTTGATGCATGAAGAATGCTTTGCTTTAGCTCAATGTTCCAGCTGTCAAAGCGATTGTGCTCACGCATCAAATGCTGACATGACATAACAACGACATTACAATCCAAACAGAGCGCTGTGCTGCAGCCTATCATCTTTTTAACTGACAAGAATTTCTTTCTCCACACAGAGCAACACTAAAAGCTTATATTAAACACTAACAGAAAGAAAAATGGATGTTGTATTTTGGTTTATGTTTTCTTTCAGTACAGTTCTTAAGTCTCCCTCTGCTTTACTACCAGTGAATCACAACCTGGTTCCCACATCACACATTTGTCCCAACACGAAAGACGACAAGTAGGGCTTGATTTAGGAGGCTACTGGACAAAACTGGTTTAGATGTTGCCTCAAAAGATGGTAGGGGAGGAGAGAGAGACATACAGAAACACAGAGGGAGAGAGAAAGCCATCCATTATTGGAGCCTCTGGGGTTCAGAAGGACGCAGGGATTGGACAGTTGTCTTCCTCAAGGCCAGAGGTTTTAAATTCTGTAAAAACCTAGGCTGAGCATTAAAGGGGTACATTTCCCATGAGAGGCCATTCTCTTTGACAGAGGCTGATTATGGAAAGTAATGGCTGGTCATTTGCAAGTTTCTAAACAAGCTGAGCCAGCAAAGCCTGACACCATTTGACTGTGAAAGCAGCCTGCCACACAGTATCCCAAAGAATACACACATACCAGGAGTCACTTCAAAGGGAAATTCAACCAATTTTTCATTATTTGTGTATAATTCAGCTGTTGAGACAGCAGAATTATACAAAGTCAACAAAGTCATTCAGAGTGGTCTGATGTGAAATTATGCATTGTAGAGAAATTTACTCTCAGATTTCTTCACAGTGGTGGCGATACGAACCAGGTGTCGTAATGTGTACAACGCAAATATATTTTATTTTGTATTCAAAATGACCAGTGAACCTACATGTGTCCTCTGAGTTTTTATATGTAATGTTGACAACAGTAAAACAGTGGTAAAACCATAAACCATTTTCATTGGGGATTATTTTGCCTACATGAATGTCCAAATAATGTTTTATGCCAAAACCTTCTCAGAATGTATATAAAACACTGTCTTAAACATCAGGCAGCATCTAGTGTAATAACCTTCTGTGAAGGAGCTTTTAGAGGCATTAAAGTGGAACAGTCAGCTTTGGCTGTTCCTCTTTAATGCCTCTATCTTTTTGTGTCAGATAGTGCTGCGTCATGCCTTAGGTTTGAGAAAACATGTTTTTTTGTCGTCAAAGCCACTTTAAGGAACAAAAACAAGGAAAGAACAGACCAGTGTTGTTTCTGGGCATGTTTCAGAGAGAGGACCCATCCCCCAAGGATCACCATTGCAACTTTCCCATTCACTCACATCCACTTGCTCAACCCCCTCCATCCACAACCATTCACAAATGCACTTCCTTCAAACTCACAACAGAAAAAAGCAACTAGGAATACATAACTAGCCTAGAAGCAGCTGGAATTTAATATGGGAGAAACCAGCAATGCGTTTACATGTTCAAGTTGAAGTAACCAAAAAAACAAACCAAATCGAGTCATGTTGGCAACCGCAGTACAAGAAAAAAACACACTGGAGTCTATGAACTCAACTCGTGAATGCAAACAACTTTATTTCTCAATATTTCAGCTAAATCTGCTGAGCTGAGCCAAATATTCTGCAATGTTGTCAAGCAAGCACTCTTTCTAGCAGTTAACGCAGTGTTAGCTCAGTTTCTACAGACAGACAACCTCAGCTCAGGTTTTCTGCTTCTGCTGAGTGTCCATGTAAAGAATTACAGTCTGGACTTGATGCTGTTTAGAAATCCAAACTTTAAATCCATCTTGAAATCTTCTGGCTTAAAGAGTTTTCAACATGTGTCAGTACAAATGCATTTTGGGTGTTTTTTAAAGCAGCAGCAGCTTTTTAACTGTTGCTTCTTTCACAGACTTTCCATTGTATGTAACAAAGACTCTATCATGCACATGCTTCAACAGTAAGCAGGCACACTGACTGACTCGGAGTAAAACGTCTGTTAATTCCACAGAAATCTGAGATCTTTAAAAAGTTGCAAAGCTAAATGACCCAAGGTAGACGAGGGAGCGTGGTCACGCCAGAGAGTGTCAATATAACCACGCCCTGACCAACTGTAACAGTCCAAATTAACTCTAGGAATCAAGCTTTATATGTTCTGAAATAAAAAAAGCTTATATCTTCAGAAGTATGCTGTAAATTTCATAATGTGTGTTCTGACTGTTTATTTAGAGGGCTGGAAAATGTATCATGGCTGTTTGATGGTGTGGCTGGTCCCCTTTAAACACTTCAAATGCTGTGAGCAATAGTGACTCAGCAAGTTTCTCTAGAATGGTACGTTTCACAACAAACTACTCTGAACGACCTTTTTGTCCTATTGATTTAATTATGCAGAAATTTTGAAAAATTGCCAAATGTGTAATTCCCCTTTAATTTATCTGAAACTGCTGCACTCACATTCAAAGTCCTTCTCATTGTAGCTGCGGCCCATTTTGTCTGCACCATTAGTGCCTGACTCGGTAATGATGTCCCCGAACCGCTCCACAGACAGAGCCCTCTCCCAGTCTTCATCCTCCAGACCTTCTGTGGAGCCCTTCTCCTCCTCAGCCAGAACCTGCACCGGAGAGCACAAACACAATCACAGAGTCAGTATCTGGCATTTAACAAGTGTTCGGCTATGAAACATGGGGTTATGGGTTTCATCAAAGCTGACAGAGCCCTGTGGCTGAAACTGGGTCCACGGGTAAGATCCTCAACCCTGAGATACTCCACAGTCTCCATGGCTCCGTATACATACAGTATCAGTCAAAAGTTTAGACACACCTGACTGAATGCATGTTTTTCATCATTTTAAAGACATTTTGATCTAATACTCAAATGCCAGAAATATGCTTCTTTTACAAATGCAAGTACTAAAGTTGTTGATTATGTATGCATTTATTTCAAAGACAAATTAATACATAAAAAAATAAATATTACTACTTTGTCTAAAAAATATATTTTTAATGCTCTCCAACAAGTAGCTTTGAGCAACCCTAACAGGGTCTCAGTGTACAAGTAACTTCCCAAAAGCATCCCAGACTCCTCCCTGCGAAGCTGCTTGAGAAGAGAATGTGCCGCCCCTTTGTGAATGCGATAGGACACCCTGCCCTAGAAGCATGTACAAAATACTTCTGTGTTGTTCTTCACTCATGATCGTCACGTGAAAGCAAAATGTCACAGAAACACTGCACTTCGCCAGTGCTTTGTGCTACTTCTGGCATAAACCAGTGATGCGCAGCACTAACTTAATTAACACTGAGTTAGCTAAGACAAGGAGTCATGTTACATTTTTTCTGCTGAAAAAATAATTAAAGTAAGTATTAAGTTGCCCCCCGCCTTCCCCATCCCTTCAGGTTTCTAGCATTGGAAAGGAACGGTACCCAAACACTGTGGTCAAATGGGAGATGTCGCAAAAACATAGTGATACATTTATCACGGTATCACAATATTACAATACTTCAAGGCATTTTCTAAATACATGATATCCATGGCAATGTTTAGTTCTGAAGTTAAATATGTTGGAACAGAAAAAAAATAACCTGTTAGGTTACATTTAAAAAATAGGTCTTTAAATACTTATATATATTATTAACAACATTAGGGTAAAGGTTAGGTTTAGGAGTAGGGGTAGGTTTTGGGCTGAAGTTAAGTTTAGGTTAGGGTTACATTTAATAGAATCTTTCACACTCAACTTCAACTTCAGTTGCATTTAATAGATATTTAGCTGAATGATAGTTAAGGACAGACTGAGCATCTACAATCACACATATTGCTATATGCTTACAACTTACTGCTGAAAGCCAAAAATCTTAGATGCTCTTTGTATTATTTTATAAAATAATTTCTACAGAGTATATCACTGAAGAGACACCATCTGTTTATAGTTTATAGCCCAGATTTCTGGAAAAATGGGTCGACTTTCAGTAGAAAAAAAATTGAGTTCAGCTTCTTTTATTATAAGGGTTTAAAATTACATTACCCATCTATTTGACTGGAAAGAAGACAATTACAGCTCTCATACGACACCCACCTTTTCAATGTAGCGTATGAAATATGGAAGTTATGAAGAATATGACAAAGTGCTTTTTGGAACCACCGGTGGTCTCAAGGAGTTGAAAAGGTTAATGTTTCACATGCTGCACTGCATTAAATTCAATCAAACTGGATTGTTTATGCTCTATTTGTACTGTCCATAGCCACGATAAGCTCATAAAATCATCTTGTGACATAATTTATCATAAAAAATATAAAAACTGTCATAATGCCCACCCCTACACAGCAGTGGTGAAATTTGTCACTGCAACAGCCCTAACTGTTTCATTAATGTAATCTGATTTGGTCTAAAGTATGAAGTAAATATCAAAATTTATTAAGAAACAGTGTCAATGTTTGGGTCCGTTTGATAAATGTTACAGAGCTGTAGCCGGAATTCCGCACCTCCTGGCTCAAATACAACACATTCCTTACAGTTCACCATCACCCTAGGCTCAGTTACAGTAACCATGAGATTAAAAATGACATTAGCATGCTTCAGACACTGCTAGAATCTGCCCACAACTAAGAACTGTTAAATAACAGCATTATGCTCTAGTGACCCATCAAGTGGCAGGTTTGGAATAAACATGATTCAGACTAGCATTTAAAACATCCTCAAACCCACTCTACTCCCTAAGGCAGGTTTAAAGATACAGACTCAGACTCAGAGAGCAGCATCATAATCACCTAGAAATCAAAGTTACTGACCCAATACTATATGCCCCAGTAGGGCTTACCACTAGCCTAATACATCATCATGCGTAACCCTCCCAGCAGTGGACTACTCTGGTACCAGGGAGGAAAGTAGCTGTTGGCCTCTTGGCCCTGAATGCTTTCATGTCAGCGTTTGAAGAGGTCCAGGAGCGATGGGGCGGGTCGAGGGAAGCAGGATGACAGGCTACGAGGCCGCCAGATCAGTCAGAGTAAATGTCACCCGCCCAGTGGGAGGCACACAACAAGCCTGGAGCCTCACCATCAACAACCACAACTGCTCTCGCAAGCTCTTCTGTCATGTCAGACAAGCCCTAATGTGCAGGACAGGCAGAGTCTGCCGTTCACAAAAAGCCAAAGAAACGCACTCGCTGCCCTTTGAGATCTAGAGACGTTAATCCTCCTAGATCCCCCACGGTGCATGTGCAATAAAACATCTCTGCATCATTTAGTTGAATTATTTTTTGATTGTAGGTAGAGAAGCATACTTTATTATCATTTTAAATATTTTGGGAATGCATGATGATATCAGAACAATATTGGTATTGGCAGATTAAAATATAATTTTATAATTTATATATATATATATATAAAATGGCATCAGACAGATTTAAGGTTTCTGATATCTCAAACCAGTATCCGCCACAGAGAACTCTCTGGGCCATCTAGGCCTACAAAGGAGGCCTACTGATTTCTATAAAATAAAAAAGTACATGTCTGTTACTTTTAGTTCATTTTAGTTCGTCTTATATTTAGTTTATTTTATAGAATTATCATCTAAACTCTGAAAGTACTGTAATAATATTCTTGTTTTCATAGTTTTGGTTGGAAACACAGGGGTTCAGTTCTTGAAATGCCAAACAGAAATGCAATCAGGGGATTGTTCTTTGTGGTATCTGAGCAGTTACATCCAAAAGAAGCTCTCCCTTTAGTTAGTAAGTAAGGGCTGAACTGAATGCCTCACATGCCAGATTAACTACTAACAGAACTAGGCCAATCACGTTTTGATTTTCAGTGGGTGGGAAAAGGTCACTGTAGGCCTTCTGGAAGTCCTAGATACATCACTGACTGTGACTATGAGTGGTAGCCTAACTGTGTTGTTAGAAATGGAAATAAAGGCAGCTCTATGCCAGGGATTTACTGAAGGAGTCACTGTAAAACTTACAAGGTAAAATATATGTTACAACTGTATTTATATTGAAAGCCTCAAATAAAGCATGGAATGTCTTTTACAAGCTTTAAATGTCCATATTCAATCTAATGGCCAAAAAACGTTCATGTGAATCACCATTAGCTTAAAGCTAACAAAGTCCTGTCATCCTATAGGGGTGTATCAGAAATGAGCATTACTATAGAGATGCTTTCCACATTTTTGACTTTTATAGCCTCAAGTGAAGGCCTAACTCGAACAGTCATGGTTCACCTCTGGATACTTGATGATGTAGTTATTGTACTCCAGAAGGTGATGTTGGGCTGCTGTGCTAAATACCAAAATTGAAAAAAATCAGAAGTGCCAACTCAAACGTGTCATTATGTATGTAAATGTAATTCATGGTGTAATCAATTATGTATTATCTATTACAGATAAATTATTACATTATGTGAATGCACAGCAAAAACGCAATAATAATGCTAGACTTCAAAGGGTTAAAATGAACTGCGCTGGCATTGCAGAGGAGATGAAGTGCTGGAGCGCTGAGGAGCTGTAAGACGTTGAAGGGCGTTTATCGACGCCATGGTAAGTGCCACATCCTCTTGTCTCCAGACAAATCGTGATTTAACAAGGCTCGCTCTTAAACGTCTCTCTCCATCAGTGAGGGCCTCACAGTGCTGGCCTCTTAGAGTGCCTGCTGATAATTAATCAGAGCAGATGGGCCAAACACGGCAAAGCATGAAAGCGATGGCAGAACTGGAAGCCACTAATTAAGGCAGACAAAGTCCTCTTTGTCGTTCGTGTCCCTTGGCTTTGCGTGAATTAATCAGGACAACATTTCATTAAGCTCTGGGCGCCTGCCCCCCGTGCATCCGCTCTTTCATGTCCATTCAAATGCTTGACTTTAATAAAGATGACCGACCTGTGGAGTCAAACGATAAATCACACCCTCTGAAATACACAACAGGTTTGGACGAGGGCCAATACGGCACCACAGAGAGAGAGAGAGAGAGCAAAAACATTAAGGATGCCCCCGACTTGCTCCTTATCTTTTTAAGCTGCCACATCCTCTTTCTTCTTCCAGGGTGCACATATTCTCCAGCCTTTTTGGAACTCTCACCATATAAATCCCTAGCAGTGGTAATGGATGAGGTGTATTTGTGGCATTTAGCAAGTTGCCAGAATGATCTCATTCTCTCTCCCAACTGAAAGTAATGAGGGAAAGTACAGCCATTCAACTTTTTCATCTCCAGAGACAAGCGTGTTGTAGCACCCATCACACTCCCTCATTGTGAAAAAGATCTACTGTAGTAGTATAGTAAGTTTATAAAACAATAATCTGGTTTTACACTATATTAAAAGGGAATTTTCCACCAATTTTTCAAAATGTCTGCATAATTAAATGGTTTGTTTGTAATGGATGTACACAAAGTCATTCAGAGTAGTTTGATATAAAATTCTCTCTTTTAGAGAAACTTACATAGCCAGGATTGTTCACAGTGGTAGCTATGGGAACCGAACGTCAGAAGAGTTTAATGCCTCTAGAAGCTTCCCCACAGAAATGTATCATACAAAATTGTTACAAATATGCTGCCTGATGATAATGTATTGTTTTCTGATAGTTCTGAGAAAAAGGTTTGGCCTAAAATGTAAATCCATTCATGGCAGAGAGGAACATTCTTGGTACAGCGAGGCAAAATATCCCTAAAGTAAACTTTTCCAGATTTACCATTATAAGTTGCCTGATGACTTAGACACTGTTTTTGTAATGAAACATAATTTTAGAAACACATTTGTGATGTAGAGGTACATTCTAATGTAAAACAGTACCCAGATAAAATTTCTTTACCACCATTTTACCATTATCAGCATAAAATAACAAAAACTCTCAAGACACGTAAAGGTTCACTTTGGATAAAAAATGGCTATATTTGAGTTGTAGACATGTAGTAATTCCTGGTTTCTATCACCATCACTGTGAAGAAATTGGAGTCTATATGTTTCTCTACACTCTCCGAAAAAAAGGTACTAAACTGTCATGGGGGCAGTACCCGTCTTGTCACTGGGGTGGTACCCTCAAGAGTACATCTCAGTGCCTTTAGTCAGGGAACATTATTGTACCATAATCCACTAAAATTATATTTTCTAAGTTGCACTGACTCCACACACACCCTGTCTATCTCCAGCCTTTTTATTTTATTGTTCTGTTTTAAAACATTAGGTTATGAAAATGTAAAAATACATACTTTTCCACCAGGTAAAAACTTATTTAAGGTACAATTGGACCTTAAAACCACTGTTGTACATTTGAGGGTACATTTACACTGTTTGTACCTTGATAAACAAAAAATATATCTGCACAGCAAATGTATTTCTAACAATGTAGAATGAACCATTTTATAAAAAACTTATAAGTAAAATGAAAATGTTAAGGCAGACAGGTTACTTACTGTTTTTAAAGCACTCTTCTCCTCTTTGTCTCTATTCAGCCAGTCTTATTCTCTCCCTCTCTGTCTCTCTTACCCCACTCCCTCTATGTGGTTATCTGATGCTTTATTTTTTCTCTTTCTCACTGTAATTGTTTCCCCTTAATTACCATTATGTAACAACAAAAGAACAAACAAACATAAAACAATGAAGGGCTTTTTAGCAGATCTCTTTCTAAATGCCACTCCCCCACTATCGCTTTACTGTGAGGAACCCAAAACAGTGCTTGTTTCCCTTTTCCCTTTCAGACGCAGCGCTGCCTCATTGTCCAAATGTTAATGGCCTGGGTACAATCAGGAGCAAGCTTATGGATTGCTCCTCTATTCATTGCCGTGTTGAGGCAAACACGGTGACAGGGCTGGGAAATCAGCATCGGCTGACAGATGTGTTTGCTTGCTCTTCATTAACATGCTGGGTAAACTGCAGATAGAGTTACAGACCCAGGCTGCCCCCTCCCCTTATACAGGGGCTGTTTACCGAGGTAGCCAGGGCACTGGTGCCCTCTGACACGGCCGAAAGATGATAGAGGCTCCAGAGCCCTGCTCGTACGCATTGTGCTGATTATACAATGGTGAAGTTACATGAAAAAGTAGGGCACTGAAGGAGCCATTGTAAGAGCGTGAGAGTGCTCTCACTCAGAACAGGTATCCCCCACAAGGCCGCTGGTGTGGGTATCATATCACCCACCTGAGCTCTTTCTGTAGCGCTGTAAGTACTGTGTGCTCTTTCACAGTGACAGCAGCAGGTGCTCTGGAAAGCTCTAGACATTCAGAACAACACTGCTCTCTGATTGTTCACATCTCTTTGAGATCCTTTCCCCACACTCACCCTCAGGATCAGAACCAGAACCAGAAACAAAATCAGGATCAGGAATAGAATCAGAATCAGACTCAGAATCATTGTTTGGCCAAATATAAGTCTGTATTTACAAGAAATGTGTATTTGGAAATTTGTATTATGCCTGACTAGGGCTGGCACTATCACTCAGCATCAATAATTATCAATAACTGGAGTCTGGTGAATTGGAGAGACCATTTCTATTGTGGCCTGCACGTTGGACCCCCGGTTCAAGCACCTACAGTTCCTCCCAGAGCAAACCATACAGGAGGCCAGGGCCCATCTGACTAAGCCGGCTCAAGACGAGGAGCAGGAATGTCATGAAGTTACAGGTTAGTTTAGAAAAATATATTAATCTGCTTTTATTAACAAGGTTTTTAGCTAGTTCATAGGCTACCACTGTGTCAATAATGTAAAGTATTTTCTTTCCTTATAGCTAACATTAACACTAACCTCACAGGCACCACTGATCATGCAGATGTGGACACAGAGCCAGAGATGGGGATTGGTGCACAATCAAGGCTACAGACAGACTTTGAAAAACAGTTTGGACCTCACTAGAAAAGGAGCACCACCACCTTTGGCACTGAGGTTCAAGAGTACTTCCATACAGCATACATTCCCATAATGGAAAATCCTTTGCAATGGTGGGAACATAATGAGAATCGATTCCCTTGTCTTGCCAAGCTTTCCAATTCCAGCCACCAGTACACCAAGTGAGAGGAGTTCTTCCTTAGCCGGGAACACTGTAACCCGACAGCAATCAAGACTACATTCTTCTCATGTGATGCTCTGATTTTTTTAAACGGAAACCAAGAACACAAGGCAAATATTTAATGCGAGGACACTGAAAGTGAGTAGAATGTATTTTCATTGGCTGCACGAAAATAAGAGACTTTTTATTTTGTTTTACCAGATTATAATGGCGTTAATTTCACTTTTGTTCTGTGTTTAAATATCCACTAAAAGTGTAAGGTGTAAGGTCCTGTGCAGATGTATTATTTTGCATTTATTTATTTTCATCTTTACAAGTGTGTCCGAAGGAAGCACTGAAACTGGAAGTTTAATTTATAGCCTGTATTTAGCTGTTATTTGAAATATGTTCTATATACATTCTTTGCTGCTGTTAATCAGCATTTAACTACACTTTAACTGCATTTAACTGCACTTTAACTGACTTTTTGCTGTAGCTATGGAAATTATAACTTTTTTTAAGGTGTACTACAAGTGCCTATATCTTACTGTTGCAGTTTTGGTGTATTTTGAAAAAAACAATAGCTTATTCTGTTATAGCAAAATGTTTAATTAAAATGAAATAAACACACACACATTCTCTGCCTTACTGATTTGTCGAGATTTTTTATTATGGCCCTTTCCATGTTTGACAGCCCTGGTTTAGATCTTAATAAATAAACTCTCATAATAAATAAACTCTCATTAGACTAAAGTGCCTACAGTGTCACGCAGACATCTATTCTTGTATTAGTTCATGCAAACACACAGTCAACAACAGACATGCAGACATTCATTCTTGTAATCTGTGTTAACATTAACGCATTAGGTATATAAAGTGCAGTATTCAGCAATCAGATGAAGGGTGACACTGTCACTGTCCACAGAAAAACAAGTACCTCCAAAATAGCAACTTTACAGGAGAAGGCAAAAACTGTCTTAACATGTAATATAAGTTAATGTAAAGAAGCTTTAAACCTAGTTATTGTGGAGCATTTCTATTTGTCCATCATGAAATTTTTACACAATGTAAAGGACAGCTAATGTGATCAAATGATACAAAATAAAAATTGACAAAACTGAAGATACATCTTTTTTGTTTGATTGTTTGTTTGTTTTTTGAACAGCAACGATATATTAAACTGAAAAATGATGGTGCAAAGTGGCCATACTGCAGACAGCACTTGTGTACATTAAATGTTCATGAGTGTAATGGCATTAGGAAAGAGAATTTTCTGGTGTCCTCATTAGACTGAAGCGCCAACAGGAGTGGACTACAATCTCAGTCAAAAGTTAGTGTATGGCTCTAGGTCACAAAATGCTTTAAGCAAGGGCTTTACTCCAGAGGAATGCACTTGTGTAGTGCTCAGAATGGGGTAGATATTGGACAGGTGCATTAGCCAGGGGCAGGAAGCTCTGTTGGACCAATTTCAACCATAAAAGGAGCTCCTATCCTTTTAGAGGCTGAAACTGCACATCCTTCTACCCTGTTACACATGATGCTCAAGATAATGATCAGCATCCAACTGTCCAATTACTTATGGTCCCCTGAAATGAAGAAACTACATATTAAAATGGCTATGGCTCCAACAGAGATCATCTAATATACATGTAGATATGTTAAATTAATAATTAAAGCTGACATTCAGCACTTCAACTAATACACCTTTAGTCATTGTTACTATGCAAATCTATATTATGTGCTGGATTGCAGAACCAAAACAACAAAAAAGTCAACAAGCCAAAAAATGTCCAATTATTTATTGACTGCATTGTTGAGTGTATTTGTTGGGGATATATGGCAAAACTGAACCCAGATCAGCACTTTGAAAGGGTTTTATATATATATATATATATATATATATATATATATGTGACCCCTGCTCTCATTACTGCAGCTGCAGCTGGCTATCAGTGCCAGTGCCACACTTTCGTTGTCATGCCAACGCAATCCCAGCTGAACCTCAGGCTGAGACTGTGAGAGGTTGACTTTTATGCAAAACCTCTGGACTGAAGGTTGCAGGTACTTCAGCGGCACAAACGGAGACACCAGAACATTCAGCCAGACCACCCAGACCACACAGCAGGTACTTAATAAATGCAATGGCACTTATGGAGCCAGCAGCACTGGCAGAAGAGGATCATGTAAATGATCTAGTTTCGCTGTGTTATTAGAGTGAGTCATTTACTGGTGACTGGCTCTATGAGCAGCATTAATCCCTAGGGGCAGAGTCTGAAGCTATTTCTCAAATCACTCTCTATCCTTCATACAGAGCACCATAGGTACCAGCAATTGTGTAAGCATTTTTGAATGGAGTGGTGAATATGATTCAGTACAAAAAGAAAGCAGAAAACGTCCTTTTAACAGGAAGTTTCAGTGTGTCCACCCATTGTCGATTTACAGCTTCCATTCTTTTCGGGAGACTTGCTTTCAATCTTCCAAAGAAATTCAAAAGATTTTTTCCATATTTAAAGTTCAGTCTTAGAAGTTGGTTGCATTTTCTGCTTCTCACGATCCAAGTAATCCCAAACACATTCAGTGATGTTGAGGTCTGGACTCTAGGGTGGACAGTCCATTGTTGTGAGAACATCAGCAGCTTCTTTATTTGATTTGCAAATTTAATTCTTTTGTCCATTTGCTTTTCTCAATAAGGGCTTCTTGACAGATGCAGTGGAATGCAGTGCATGGTTATTAGGAGTCCCATTTTCTTTGCATCATTTAATCATTTTCTGAATCCAGTTTTGGGAAACTTCTGGAAACTTCTTTTCACTTATTTTTCTCTGACTTTCCCCCTTATGCAAGTGGATTATCTAATCAGACTACACAAATGAAGGATGGTCTGTGGCTTTTGCACTAATGCTTGTATTTATTATTAAACACATATTCAGTTCTAAAGGAGACTTATTACGTCTGTGGTTGCAGCCAAGTGAAAGCAACAACAGCACCTTTTCCTCCGTTCTTGAGTTATTGGTAGTGCAGGATGATAAAACAGATAGTCTGTGTGTTTCATATATTGTTCTGCAGTGAATACAACAGCGGGTACAGCAAATGACTCGTTTATTCTGCGAGACAAATACTACAGGTTTACTGTGAGTCATGTGGCTGGCTTCTTTGCTTGTAGATATCATTTTACTTCTCAAGACAGTGGACCATTCCAATGTATTCTAAATAATATTTTTCAGACATATACGCTCAAGGGCAGCACTACTTATTGCACCTTTTAAACCACAATGGATCACTCCAATTCTCCACAGGCTGAGCACTAAAGCTACACTGTCTGCAAGGGCTGCCGATGACTCATCATGAAAATGACAAAATTTCATTACCAGTCCTTTGGGTGCCAGCCCACGATGAAGTGAGGTTTCAAAGACAGAAAATGGCCAATCTTCCCTTTCTGCACAACAACAGATCTGTGTCAGAAGAGGATCAAACGGGTGCTAACAGCTACTTAAAGAAAGCAAGACACTCTGATCAGATGCACAGCTTTTCTGCCTTGTGCTTCCAACAGGTTTAAATGGATTTTTGAGCCCATTTTATATCGATTCTAACAATGATCACTCAGATCTTTCCCAGTGTGTCTCTGTCCATTCAATTACATCGAGGCTCGTTACAATTGATTTGATTACCAGCTGCAAATTAAAGACAACCGTCGCTTTCTAAATCTAGTCCTGCTGTGCATTCTTTGTTCAATCGTAGCAAACCGTCACATCATAAATGGAAAAGATTGATGTTTAGTCTGAGTAATTACAACTATACAGAATGTAGCATCATCTCAGTATGAGAAGCGGTGATAGAACTGAGTGCTGAAGGTAGTGGCTGTGGCAGAGAGGGGTCTAGCATAGGGCTGCATAACACCTACATAAACTCATCATGACAACTGACTTAAACTAAGGGTATCCAATCTTAACTGCAAAGGCTCAGTGTGGAGGCAGGTTTTCATTCCAACGAACAAAAGCACACATGTTTAGTTCTTTGAAGACTAAGACCAACTGATTAAGTAAGTGGAATTGGGTGAGCTCCTGCTTGTTTAGAATGAAAACATTTAGCCACACTAGCTGATAAGATTAGACACCCCTGACATAAACCTACATAAACATTTATAAAGGCTTATTATTAATTATTCTAAACATCCATGTCAGGTGACTGATTTTTCTGACTCTGCCTTGTATTAGGACACCTCTTTGGGTGAAATGACACAAGTACATTAAACAACTGACTTTCTAGCTTAGTGTATATCACAGTGAACTAATGCTGATGATGTGGCATAGAATGAAGCTTAGAAATGGCAAAATGTATATACGAGTTGTACAAGAAAAGTTTCTAAAACAGATGAGGGAGTTGTGGAGAGAGTATCACTGGTTTTGAGAGTGTAAAAAGTCTTTTTTTTTTTTTTAATAAGTTAAAATGTAAGTTAGAGCTTTGAGGCAAGAAGTCCTTCCAGTCATGGAGCACAATGTCCCCTTTAGCATACTGCCCCAGAAATATTAGTAAGATTTTCATCATAAAGACACAAATTTGAGTTGATTAGCATGCTAGCATTAACACATGATCGTTAGCTAGAACTAGGCTACATTTTCTTGCCGGAGATTAGTTTTTGTCAGTTTTGCAGTTAGATGCTTTCACGTACAATGTAATTTTCTCCTGTGAATTAACCTAAAGCACTTACTAATGAAATGCTCATGTGACTACTTTGTTTAAATTGTCACAATGCAATAAATACAAAAGACCTACAATAAATACAAAACAGCACACAGGCAGTACACGGTACTGAGAATATGTAGATTGTGCAAAGCAGGATGTAACATACTATGACATATAAGTAGATTGCCTAGCAGATATGTGCATAGCAGTAGTGTGTAGCAACCAGAACAACAATAATGGAATACAGTATTTGGTTGGTACAGAATTCTAGCAGCTGATATTGTTAAGAAATAAAACATGCAAAATGCAGTCAGATATATAGTCAGATATATGAATTAAGTGAAGTATTTCAGTATTAAATGCAATAATTATATTTAATTTAAATACAATATATCATAGTATATAGTCTATTGAATGGAAGGCAAAGGTGCTACCCACTACAATATACTATGTATTTCATACACAGATATGATTTAGCTTTACAATAAATGGACACTGTTCTTAAGGGAGGCCTCTTCCCCCATTAAATTGCTACATATTGCAATTGTGAAGTGTCTTGTGTGCCTTGGTCAGATGCTGCCAGCACACAAAAACCATAGTGATTGGTTAAAGGGGTCATTTGAGTATTACAGTCTTCTGAAATATCAGTATTGCAAAAGACAATCTTGCAATAACTATTAACAAATAACATATTGTTAAGCCATAGTCTTAAACCTAGCTGCTGTCTCAGATAACTGCACACAGCTCTGCGGTCACAAAACACCATGACAACCACAGATACTGAGCTCTGTCTAAGCACTGATAAGAGAACTGCCAGTCATGACCTTGCACACTATGAACTCTACCAGTACCACACCAAGCTGGCATTTTAAGAGATGTACTAAGAGTTGTCTAGTCAGGAGGCAGAGGATAAAATCAGAGACAACCGGACTGTGCTTTGAAGAAATAAGATTTGTATGCCTGGATGTCCATAAAGGTTTTCAGTCATTCAGCTCATTAAATAGTCTAGTAAACGCTTTGCCTTTCAGCATAATTTTGTAGGCTTGGCTGTCATTCAAAAAATATAGGGGAGAGCCAAAAGAAATGCAGCATCTTCGTCGTGTCGGGTCTCCACTGCAACATGCACTCAAAATGGTTTAGTGAGAAGCGAATCCGGTCATGCATATCCACTCACAGCTTTGCTGAATCAAGTCATGCTCATTCAACTATGCACTACCTCGACTGTGACTCTGTCTCTGATTCCACATTTCACACATTGTGTTTATCTGCACATAGCATTTCAGTGCATGATGTTCAGGATGTTTTTCCATTGCATTACATTAAATTACATCTACAGTGAGGATATACAAGTATTCAGACATCATTGTTTTTGTTATTTAATATACTTCCAGTGCAAATATCTACTAGAAACATAATACAAACCACAAGAATAAAATAAACAGGACAGGACTGAAAGTACAAGATACTCCACAGCTATGAAGTTAAGGTACAAAAGTAGTACTGTTTTCAATTCGGTTTTAACTTTGTACTTATGAACATGAACAAGAAAGTATATATTTATAAGCATAAAAAAACATGTTTTAAAAATTAAACTCATAGGGAAAAAAGCATTCAGACACCAAAAAATTAATAACATAAGTACTTTGCTGCACAGCCGTCTCACAGTTTTGAGATGTAAGTAATTAATTAATAGCTTTTTGCATCATTGTGATTCAATTTTGTCCCGTTCCTCTTGGCAAACCTTCTTCAATTCCCCAAGGTTACCAAGGTCACTCTGATGCACTCGCAATTCTAAAATCTCCAATAAATTTGCATGAATATTCAATGTAAATCATATCAGGATATCGGCTAAGATTTGCAAGCATCTTCAGGTGCTGAAATGTCCATTTTCTCCTCCTTCTTGGTCAATGAGATTCTACTCTAATGTCCCTCAGTACATCGCTCCATTCATGTACCCTTTGATGACTTATAATGACCCAGTACCATCTGCACAGAAGCAGCTGAATATCATGATGCTCCCACCTCTGCACTTCATGGTGGGTGTGGTGGTCTTGGGATCATATGCACAACCCTTCTTTCTCCAAACATGACAAGGTGAATTTCTGCCAAAACACTTCTGTGCTTCTTTTTCAGCAGAGGAGTTTTAAGTGGGGTGTAGGAACAGAGATGACTGCAGTGCAGTTCACTGCTTATTGCTCTCTGTGTAACTGCTGTTCCTGTTTTTTTCAGGTCATCCTGCAGCTCTTTTTAAGTGACCACAGGCTTCTCTCTTACCTCTTTATCATTAATTTCAGAGAAATCTTGCATAGTGCATCTGTCTGGAGACAATTAGTTGTGGCTCCTTGAACTTTCTACTTTCTTGTGGCTCTGTGTTTTTTTTTTCATTTGATTGTTGTTTACTGTTGTTCTCCCTGAGAACAGTTGGAAGCTCCTTCACCTCCATCATGATTGCTAATTGTTGTGTAAAATCTTCCCAGACAATGGCAACATCTTTTATAATGATACCATGCAAACATTTTTCGTTTTTGCAACATTAATGTGTCAAACTTGATGTATTTTTATTTTGCACATATGTATATTTTAATATACTGTTTTTATCTTTTTTTTCTGTATCGTTTCTGCTTTTTTACACAAATCTCCTTTATGCCTATGAATGTATAATTTCTTGTACAAACCTAACATACAAAGTACAAAAGTCAAAAGACACTATGTGTGTAAATCTGAAGTGAATATATGCTGTGGAAGAATATGAAATATCATAAAAGTGTCTGAACACTTGATTCCCCTCACTGTAATCTTTTGTCCTGCATATGAAAGAGACTCCTAGTCACATCAAAATTCTGAGTGAACGACAAAACAGAGAGCTGATAAATTAATCATCAATCCTTTTGCAGTTATAATGACTAAGCTAGAGCTATATATATATCAAAAGCTTCTGGCCTTTCCTGAGATGTTCCTGTTTCCAAGATGTTTTCCCATAATACAGCCAAATCTCCACAGCTCTTGTAGTAGTCATTTATGTCCAGCTGCAGGAAATTACAGGAGTTCATTCAACAGCAAGGCATACAGTGTTGCCACTGCTATTGTTTAAAATACATCATGCAGTCTGCATTAAGAAGCAAGCACATGCAGGAAGCTGCACTAAGCCACTGTCAGAGCCAGGCATGCTCAGAAATCTAGGCCAACACTCTACACTCATGTTTTATTCATCTCAATGCCTATAATAAAGCTGAAAAGATGCACTCTTCAAGCCCAGCATCAGATTTTACCACAAAAAGGTCCAAAGCCACCTCAAACCTGAACAACCAGAGCTTTTTCATACAGAGCATTGTGAACATCAGTTTCAGAGGGTGTGGTCTTGTGGATGTATTGTTCATTCACTATACCAAAAAATGAACTCTATTTCAGCTATTGCATACTGGGACTTCAACACCGAAGTCTAGAAACAAATCTGGCAGGCGGTGAGCTCGTCTGACTTCTATGAATTTGCATTTAAGCAAATATCTGCATACAGGAATTTTTCACTGCTGATGTTTGCTGTTCTGCACCATATGAATGTATAAGTAAATTAGTGAACACTTGCTCACTATTCCAGGGTTCTGCTATTGGTTAACGCTACTTCACCTGTGGGTCTTATTGAAATACTGGAAGAAGAAAGACCCTGTTATGGTCCTGAGGGCTTGCTCCTCAAAGGGTTTGGAGTGAATACTTCTTTTACAAGTATGAAAGAAATGTGATATCAGCATCATTACATATGTACATGAATAATTGATGCATCCCTAAAATAAAGGTAAAATAAAAATCTAAGTAACCAGGGGAAGACAAGGACTGTATATACACAGACAGGTAACAAGACACTAAGGACAACCAGCTTGTTCAAGCTCAACTGCACCTCAACTTTTAATGGTCGGCAAGAGAAGCCAGTTGTAGTCAGAGGAGGAGTTAGAAAGCCAGCCGTTAAGCCGGACAATTTTACCAGCTGCAACCCAGGCCAGCAGATTTCACGGCCTTCACACAACAGATGTAACATTACTTTGAAGAACGTAAATGTGAAAATATGAATATGTGAAAATAATAACACTAAACATTTTAAAAGGCATTAAAAACAGTGTGTGTCTAGTTGTTGGCAAAGCATCTAGTCCATGAGGATTAAGCTCAGCTGACACAAGTCCAACAAAAAAAAAAAAATCGAACTGGTATGCATTATGTCATGGTAGGCACTAATCGACATACACAGGTCTGTGTTAATTTGAACAAGCCTATTGATTACAACTTGGAGCTGCAAGTTACACACATGACAGACATGTCAAGGGGGGGACCACAGAATGGAGATAAAAAAGGGGTGGAGCCTGGCCAGAAACATTATAACTACTTTGTCTACTAGGATCTATTATCTGAAGCTAAACTACAGTCTTCCCCATCCACTAGTCTCAAAGAAACTGTCTTACTCCAACCCCCAAGCCACAGCCAGTTAACCCTACATTTGGTGCAACTTCACAGCTGACATGCCAGTTTCTGGTAAATGTAAATGGAAGATTTGGCAGGTGTTTTCCATCTGGCAGTTTTCTGAAGTCTTTGTCTATTCAATATCTGAAGAGTTATCAGCGCTGTGCTGAACTGCAGGATTGATGCCCTGCCCCCCTCCATCTCTGACAAGTGAAGAGCCCTCTGAGAGACTGACATCAATATGAGAAGTGTCAGAGGCACGCCCAGAACTGACAGCAGCAGAGAACTGGGGCTGAACATCAACCAATTACCTCTGGCTTGTCTGGCTTTGATGAGCCAGCTCCTTTCAGATGCTGAACACTCCTTTATTAATCAAAAAGCCCACCCTTATACTCTCTCACACACACATCGAGCTGCTGAAAACGATGTGCAACTCCATTTTTTTCATTTTCTTTTAAAGGAATTAAAAGATGCTCCCATTTCTGAAAATCCTACAGCAGCAGGGTATGAGTGCTGCAACACCTACTTTTACCATTTAATGGAAAATTTAAGTGAACAGTTGATACACCAAGAGTGAAAAGATTACACATAGCATGGCATTCATGGCAAATACTTCAGTCAAAGCAACATTTCCTGTTCAAAGTATATTTACTTTAAACTGAGGACTTTCACCACATGAACAGCATCAATCACAAGGTCAGACACTCATATGTCCAATAGTGCTCTATCAAAAGCATAACAAGCATCAACTTCACCACTGACATCACTGACATATTTGAAATATACCCATACCTACTGACATATTTGGAATGTTAAAATATACTGTCTGACCTCAGGTATCAACATTTATTGTGGACACTACAGTCTTCTTTTCACTGTGTCAAAATAGCAAATTCTCAGTGGCACTAAGCTTTTGTCTTTCTTTTAGGAGATGATACAGTAGACACTGAGTAGTATGCTCCGTGCACTTTGGTGTGAAGGGAAGATGAAAGGAGCTGACAGCTGAATGTGAAGAAGAAAGAAGAAAGATGTTTTGCAATAATAGTGAATCATTCAGAAAGAACCAGGCACACATGCTGCATCAGGTGAACACAAAGCTCAGACACTAACACACACACACACACCAGGCCCTTTGCCTTTGTTTCCATAAAAAGCCTGTACCAGCCCCATTCCGGCACTAGCAGAAGCTACCCACATGGTCTGGGATCAGAGTTACTCTTACAATGGCCTCTACAAATGCAGAAGAGTTGTTAATTTTAGTTACCATCTTCAAATAGGCTGGAATAAATTGTTTGCAAACATTAACAGTCCCTTTATCAGCATAGTAGTTTTTCAAAAACAGCCAGCTTTCATCTCTTGGCCAGACTTTGAAAATGTTACAAGCAGGAAGAGATTCTGTTTATAAAGCACTCATATTGTAGTTAAAGAAACACTGACCTGCAATTTTGGCAGCTTTCCTTATACCTTATACTTCTGAGCTTTGCATTTGCTACAGATCAGACGCAATCGCAAAGAACTGTTTTTAAATGTGAAACTACATGTAGCTTACACAGGCTGAGCACAGAATCAGAGCATAGGATATAGCTCTCACGCATGTTATGGCCTATAACACACAGGCACCGGGCAAAGGCACAGGCCTGTTTTCCAGACACAGTCAAGCCCAATAACTGACTGAAAAATTTTTTTTTTTGAAGTAAGAATTTTAATGAAGTATGGAGAATTGCCAGATTTGGTGAGTATCAATCTGAGATTTTGGCTACATTCAGACTGAAGGTGAAAGTGGCTCAAAATCAGATTTTTTTGGTTAGGCTGTTCACATTATCTTTTTATCACATTATGTGTATCTGACATCACTCTGAACAGATCACACTTCGGAATAGAGCCACATACGCAGAAGAACAGCAATCCAACAAACTGTCCTCTACCTTTCCCTAAGATTAATAGACTCCTTTCATGCAACATCAAAGCGAGCTGTGCACAGGCCTGGATCATCCCATGGGTTTTTTGGGTGCATGCTCAGGGGTCCGAACCACTGGGAGACCTCCAATGAGCAACTATGATAAAATCTAAAGCTAGCCTTGATTAAGCCAAAAAAGAAAAGTAATAAATTCAACATCGCCATTGTGTTATGTCATTGTGTTATCCTGACACCGTCTACATCTTTCCTGAATGTGTAGAGGATGACCAAGAGTTAAAAAAAATTGTGCCATTGTCGGCAGTGATCTGCAAACTGTTCTTCTTTGTATATAAAGTCATCAAAGGTAAGAAATAAATGGTCCATAAACAACAGTTTAGCTTTTTAAAGTTTGCTAGTGTGTTTTTTACCACTATAGAGTATTGAAATGTTTAGGATGATGACTGCACTGCTGTGAGCAAAAAGCTATGACCTCATATCGTGCCATAGCAGGACACAGCATGTTTGGAAAAAGTAATTTTACAACTCGCTATTGTCTTTATAGTGTTAATGCAACCAGGGCGGATCTACACAGTTTCTTCCTACACGTCTGGACAACAACGAATAAATGACTTTGATTTCACATCAGGCTATCATACTTAACAAAAATATTTAACTCATTAGATTTGTTTCTAGAGCCTCTTTTTACTGGTTTACATTTTAGTTTTGTGTACCACCAGACTATGCAGTTTGGACGGATCATTTAAAAAACATTAGTTAAAAAAAAAAAAAACATGGTTATTATGCTGCCATCATGGTGCTGCACAGCCATCATGTAACCTGCTGTGATATCATAAAAAAAAAAAAAATTGTGATGCTAAAAACAGCAGCCACGTAGGGGCCCACCAAACATGTGCCCAAAGACCTACAAGTTAAGGATCAGGGCCTGCTACTTTAAAACTTGAAGGACAAACAGTTGACATTAAAATGACCATGTTGAACAAAGTTTACAGAAAAGAATTTCTGTGAATTTCTGTAATTGTTTTAATTAATGGAAGCTGATGAAACACCAAAACAGTGATATATAATGCAAAGAGGCAGGATATGTGTGAAGCTCCTTGGATTTGTCTGCTTCTCTTTTTTTTCCAACATATTCTCAAAGTAAACCTGATCTTAAATAGCTATTAGTTTGATTTCTCTTATTAGAAAGCCCTGTGTTTATTTGTTTACATTGCTGTCTCATCTCGTTCATCCTCCAAAATGAAGGATGTATAGTATATCTAGCATATAGTAACCAGGCTTTTGATGACGGTGCCATTAGGTGACTGCTCTTGCATGCAAAATCACAATGGAGATTGAGTTGGATTGATGTAAAAAGTTGCATGAACTCTGATCTGATTGTTCAGAGAGGTCACGTTGGTCACGCTGTCTGCCCGACACATAATGGATTTCAGTACCACATACAAAAAGGCTCAAATTGAAATACAAATATGTTTCAGTGGCCGCTATTGCACAGATGTTTTTCCACTATTCTTCACAAGGTGTAAATTAGCTGTGGGGTCTCAAAGGCATTTTGTAAATTCCACTAGAATATTTTGCATAATTAAATGATTAAGGTGTAAACAAAGTCATTCAGAGTGCTTGGCTGTGAAATGCTCCATTTAGAGAAACTTTGCGAGTCAGAGGACTGAGGTCTGAAGCATGGAGCAGTAAATAAAATGGCTATTTTTCCATTACAATTTCTGGGTCGTTTCATCACTGTAAAGAAATGCTTGTCATTACTGAACTTTCGTCACAAGTCTCTATTATTTCACTGAACCTCTTAAACTGAGCACAACTGGCAGGCCTGGATCATCAAGTTATGGGTCCCTGGGCCCAAATGTTTGGTGGGTCCCTATCTGGCTACCTTTTTCGGGTGGTCAGTGAATTTTTTATAACAGCAAGTTAAAGAAGGCCTATGCAGCACCGCAACGGCAGCATACAAAGCACACTGTTGGCATGTCATCACTATGAGCGCATTTTTTTCCAATCGAGACAAAACGAGAACTGTGCTGTCTCTTAACATACATCTGACCCACACAGAACTCAAGGGCTTACAAGTTAACAGCACTGATATCTACAAATTGAAATGGCCCCGTGTGTTCTGAGCCACCAGCGAGAAGCACGTAGGGTGGACTGTCCACAGCATGGTACTGTCTGCCCTGCTGTCCGCAGCCACACATCTGGCACTCCGCCAGCAGCACTTCCCCCACCATTCCCCCATCGTCGCTCAGGAGACAGAAACAGCCCTGGCTCTAATTGGAGATATTTGAGTCATTCCACTTTATCAGCATGAATGCAGCCTCTCACTCACTCCCATGATGGGATGATTACACAAAGGCCTCTGAGTATCACTTAACCTGGCTGAGACAGACCAGAATGGAGGAAACATACATACAGCCCGTCTACTTTCCTTAATCAAGTTTGAGGCGAAACATCCAGATAGCCTGATAAATTTTTGTTGTTATATTTCTTTATTTTTTTTAAATATAGCAACTCCAAAAAAGTCCATACCACTGCTATGGCAACCACAGCAGCAAGAAAGAGAGTGTATACCTAAAATACAAAAAAGATAGTTAAGCCTTAAAAAGTCCTAAACAATGCCAGCAATAATAAACACATGGTGTAACTTGATACTATTATTATTTCTCCTTTATGTTTCATTGAAACAAGTGTAAAGTGCATATTCTGAACTTCCAGTCAACACTACATTTGTGTCTGTAAGTACTAGACATGTTTATTGTCATGCATGGTCTCAAGTTTTTATTGCTTTGTATAAAACAATGGCAAAATACAGTACAACAAAATACACCAATGTTAAAAAAAAAAAAAAAACTGAATTTAACATTGATCATAATCGAAAACAAACAATTCTTCTGCACAGCAATGTATTTCTGATGTAGGCTATGAAATTCAGCATATTAAAGCTGCACTATGTAAGATTTGAGGGATTTGTACACTGTGCAGTTGCACAGAATATGCAGAAAAATATTTTGCAATGTTGGTTGTGCTTCAGACCCCTTCCCTCACTGGATGAAGCTGATGGCGAGTGCGTTAAAAGAGTATTCAAAGAGAACTCAGTCAAAACTTAGTGAAGGATATGTCTTCCAAGTATGTAAGTAAATTATCTACCATTGTCATCATATGTGTCAGTGTCATGCCACCAAAAATGGGGCTGTGTATTGGCAAGAACATATCATGATACAGGGATTATGATTTAATATACTGCAACATATTGTGATGCTGTAAGCAAGGAGATATATTCTGAATTTTTTAGGAAAACTATCATAGTATAAAAAATACACCACCATATGTATAAAATCTGAGTGAAAGAGAAAGTTTATTTTTCAGAACAGCGGGATCTGCATTTGCATTTATCACAGTTCCAGTAACGTCCAACATTATGGCACTACTTTTCATGCCTGAACAAAGGAATTAAAAAATCTAATAAAAGTTTGTTTTTACTACCTTGCACAACGTGGGCACAGTGATACATTGTAAGGAGGGTATGTTGTAACGAGGCCTCGTTGTATTCACCATATTATGGTAGCCTTGTTTTGACACATTGTGCTGCCTTATCAAAATGTTCTACCGTAGGGCATAAATATAGGTAGCTCCCTACATAAAACCATCAGCAGGACATTTTGATAGCCTGAATCACACAAAGCTGAAGTCAACTTCCTTTTCGCTAGCTTCTTGTTCAAATTTTCCTGTTCCATCTTGAACAGTACAGCAGTTATTATTACAACGTCTTAGGTACCGGAATATTGCGATACTCAAGTGTATCAATATCTTCTTACTCCCCTAACCAGAACCATGTACTGAATGCACGTCTTTCCCTTGTGTGTCACAACTAGTTAGAAACAAAACTCTTGTATAAATGCTCTGTTCTACTAGTGGCAGTGCTACACAGCTTTTTTTGTTTAGAACTGCCGTTCAACAGAGTGTTCAAAACCAGGAGAAAGAAGCTATGCACTATAAAATGATTACTTCATGTAAGTAGTCCACAAAACAAATGAAAGCCATCTGTTTAGAGTGGCGCAAATCAAAAATGAAGCACTTTTATTGCAGGATTGTACAGTAAATGGTAGCCAAATCAAGAGAACTTAATCAAATTGAATTACAATCAATATTATGCACCCTATAAACTTGTCCAGTGAAAAAAGTAGGCCAAAAACAAAACAGAATGTCACATTATGCATAAATTTTAAAAGTGACCTTACTGTAGTATTAATTAGCAGTCCTGAATGTCTAACCTAAATTATGTGGCTATATTATCTAAGGAAACACAAATATCAGAGAGTTATTGTCTAGTATGCAACATTAAGGTATTCGGACAGGCTTGAGGGGCAAAAAACTGGATCAGATTATTGGTCCATTAACTCACTATTAAAAGTTCAATGAACTCAAAATTTTAAGGCAACCAGATTACAGTGTGCAGAATATAGATATGATGTAAATGCATTTAATCACATAACTACTTGTAAGAATTACGTATTGATGGAAGTACTTATATTTAAATAGTGAACAAAATGACAGTAATAACTATAGACATGTCTTACCTGATGCAGGTTGATCAACACATCTGTCTCGGGGGCATGGCCTCCTGTCGCCATGGGGACAGGGAGGGGCACAGCAGCAGGAGTTTGGGGGGGTCTGAGATCAGCCCTTCTCTTTGACAGTTGGGTTTCCAGTCAGCCTGTGGGGTGGCATAACCTGTAAAGACACAAACACGCACACGGTCACTACAGCAGTCTCCTCTGCAGTTAAAGCCACCAACACAAACGATGCTGAGAGCAAGGGCACGTGGCTCAAACCACTATTGCAACACTGGGGCATTTTTTCAGACCAAACCAAATTCATTATTTCTACTTTCTGACCCAAAGCAGAGGATGTGACAGAGCAAGTCTCTGGCACACAGTCGGCTGCAAAACACCAGCTGTGATCATAAGAAACTCATTAATTCCCACAGACTGTTCCAGTTTGGTTACATTCACGTTACCAGCTGTATTGCTCAACCCTGATTTTTGTTTGGATCAGAAATCACCACAGGGAAAAACAGTGATGCTTTGCATCTATAACACTGAGTGCACTTGTTTATTCATCACAATATAATTTATTTCTTTTTGAAATTTGTTATAAATGGGATCAAATGGAAACTAGATATTGTTTTTGGTGACCATCAATATACTAAGAAGGTATAGCTTTTCTGCTGGGAACACTGGTGTAAATGTCACCATTGTGACAGCAATAGTGCTCCTGTGGTCTTACAGTGTTATCAACAATGTATTCTATATAGTGTTTTTAACACACGTGATTGATTCATGATATGACAGCGTATGCCCGGACTTCAGCCATGAGCATTCAGCGTCCGTCTTTCCAGAATGATCAACATGGTTGTTGGCAAAAGGCAAATCAACCTCTTGACAGAATGTCCTGCTGCAGTGTTTTGCCTCCACTGGTAGCAGTGACAGAATTTTCCATTGCTGTCTCATTGAAAAATATAGAACATCTAGTTTGCAGTTTTCCATCTAAAGCCATAATGTAAACTAGGGTGGTATAATAATGTAAACTGGGGGCTGGAGTCCCAGAGTTTGGTACTTTCTCTGCTCTAACACAACAACTAAACATTTCAATTAGCTGCTGAGTTGAATCAGATGTGTTTGAGCAGGAAAATCTCCAAACTGTGCAAAGGACCTTCAGGACCAGAGTTCCCCACCCCTGATGTAAATACATCACAAAAAAAACAGATCTGTATCACATTGAGGCAAAAACAGATTTGTGAGTGTCTTCTTTAAGAAAGCAAGGTAACTGATGGAAAGGAAGAACGTTGTGACTGTTTAAAGGTGATTTTAAAAACTATGCATTCTCATACAGCTGCCTTTCAGCCAGTATGTTCCTCTGGAACACAGGCTGCACCTGGGCAGATGCTGGGTGTCTGAGTGGAGGCTGCACCTGGAGGCAGGGGCTAATTTAGGGCTGAGTCCTGGACAAGAATAACAGCAATAGTCTGGCAGGCAAGCCATTGTCCCCCAGTATTATTCATCAGCGTGAAGGATTAAGATGACAGAACATGAGGCTAAACTAACATTGGTGAAACACAGACATGCACAACGTTTGATGGCACACTCAGAGAAAGGTCAGGCCCTGATAGAAACTCGGCATGCTGAACATCTGTTCCTGTTTCCAGACCAGCCAATTTGGGTCACATTACACACACATACACACCACCATCGCACACTCTGTCATTGATGTGTGTATGTATTCATGCTAGGGGTGTCACAACAGAACACATACTACACTTACATGTCGTACTGTATCAAATTGTACCACAGCATATCATATTGTATTATTGTATCGTGCCTTGTATGTTAGCTTGTGGCTAGAGTGTTAGATTGGGACACTATAAAGCACCCATGTGCATTTTTATAATATCTAGTGTAAAATGGAAACGTTAACATATCAACGTAGAAAAATGTTTGGCGACTCCTGTTTTTGCTGCATTAGAAGACGTATCAAAACAAGACACCACATTGCATCAAATTTAATGCAGAATGTGAATCATTACATCACTGATGTAAAGCTATTCACATATTCAAGCTGCTATGGTCATAATAAACCTTAGAACTTTTGTTTTTATTGGTGATGGCATATCAGTATCAGTGTCAGTGTCAGTGTCAAATATCAGTGGATAGTTCTAGAATGCATACCTGGCCTCATAATTGGCCTGAAACATACTAGGAGCTGCAGCAGAAGTACCTTTAAACAGTTGAATGTACACTGTCTACATTTGAACATGCATATTCCAATGACAGCCCTGAAATCTAGCCAGAAATAGCACACGCTCACACTGTGTGATGTGATGATATTTGTTGTGTATTTCTTGCTGAGGTAGTACAGTGTTTAAGTAGTTTGAATATCATAGCCTACTTCTAGACGCTCATCTTAATTGAAGTGATACAATTTAATTAAATACTTTTAAAGCTTAGTAGTTTCTAAAGAAGTACATCAGGTCAGTATTAGTATCTGCCAATACTCAAAGTATCAGTATCAGTATCAGTAGAAGAAAAGTAAGTTTAAGTGTTATAATTTTATTTAGAGTTTAATTTTATTACCATCATTAGAAAACCCTTGCTTGGAACATTTCACGACAAATGGATCAAAACAAATGGCCCACAATAACCTGGAGTAAAATTTTGTTATATTAACGAATCTTAAAATTACAAAAATGTTTTCCTTCTCCTAGAAAGTTACTGGCTCGTAGAGGATTTTAATTTATTTTAACACAGTAACAATATATTTGTGTGTTTGTTTGTGTGTGTGTGTTTGTGTGTGTGTGTGTGTGTGTGTGTGTGTGTGCGCGCATGTGTCATTGCTCTCAGTATGATGAACACTCCTGATGAGAGAGCTGCTGCTGGTGACTCATGTCTTGCTTCTGTTCTGTCTCTGTGGCAGCGGCAGCAGCTAGCAAGACAGCCTTAAAACAAGCTTTCTGCTGGAGCTCAGTAAACCAAACACCAGTGATAAACAGAAGCCAGACAGTCCAGATGACAATCTATAACATATATATTATATATATATATAATATATAATATATATATATAGGCTATTATATATATATATATAGGCTATTCAGTCCACTCTGGAAATGTCAACATTGGTGCTGTGGAAATACACTTAGCACTTAGTGACTCTAGACTTTAGGCTATAACACATTTGTGTCAATAAGGGTGATGTAAACATTATAAATCGGTACCCAGCATATAGGCCAATATGAAATTATTGGACTACGTTGCAAAGATGGAATGTAAAAATCTCAGTACAAAAGTTAGGAGAGTTTGTGAAATGCTAATAAAAACAGAAAGCAAGGTTGAAATTCTGTTTGACCTGTAAAATTGCACAAAACATGACATTTGATGTTTTAATTTTATTATTTCTGTAAATATACACTTATTCGGAAAATGATGCCTGCAATACATTTTAAGAAAGTTGAGACAAGAGCGTTTGTATCACTGTGTTACATCACTTTAAAAAACACTGAATAATCATTTAGAGACTGAAGACGCCAACTAATCCAGTTTTGAAATGGCATTTTTTGCCAAACTTTTGCTGTTCAATTACTCAGCCATGATGCTGTACCACATGCAGAATCTAGTTTGACAGCGTCATATTGAAATAAGCATGGACTTTCCTGGAAAACATGCCATCTAGAAGGCAGCATACATTGTTACAAATTGCATTTAAGAGTTAATGGTGCTTTCAAACATGTGCAAGTTACCACGACATGGACACTAACCCGACCCTGTCCTGTGACAGATCTTTGCTTTTGAACTTTACTTTGGTAACAATCCAAAGGATCATTTTCTTCTTTAGTCCAAAGAACACAATGTCCATTATGTCCATCTAATGTGAATTAGTCTGTTTCAGATGAGCTTGAGCCCAGAGAAGCCGTGGTGTTTTTGGACATTTGACATATTACTTCCACTGTAAATAGTACAGTCTTAACATGCAGTGACGAACAGTGTTTTCCCGGTCAAAGTATTCCCGAGTGCATCTGGTGATAGCCACATAAGCATACTGGTTTTTAAAACAGTGCCATCTGAGGGGATCAAAGGTCACAGGCATTTAGTAGTGGTATTCAGCCTTGCCCCCAACACACAGATATTTCTCCAGGTTCCCTGAATCTGTTGATGATATTACGCACTGTAGAGGGTGAAATACCTAAAATGCTTACAACTCCTCACTGAGGAATGTCATTCTTGTTGTGTTGGATTTTTCACTGATGCAATATTTGGCAAAATAGCAAGCCTCGATCTTTGCTCATAAAGTCTTTCCTGGATGCTCCTTTTATACCCAAGAATGATTGCATGACCTGTTTAAGATGTTTTTTGAACATTTCACAGGATTCCTAGTCTTATCATGGCCCTGTCCCAAATTTAGGAACACATTACAGGCATCAATTTTAGAATGAGTGTATTTTTACAAACAACAATTAAGTGCACAAGGTAAAACATTAAATATCTTTGCACTGTTTTTGTTTAAATACAGCTCAGAATGGATTTACAAATCACAGGCTTTCTGTTATTTTATTTGCATTTAACATGCTGTCTCAACTTGTGTGGAACTGAGGTTTGTAATTCATTTTTCAAACACAGCATTGAATTTATAAATAAAAATAATCCAGTTACATGAAATGATTCATTACCAACTGTCATTTCTGCATTTCAAACCTGCTTTACATCTCCCTTCAGCTCTGGATCTGCTCTTTTCAGGCTTTCACTCATCTCTCAATGCCGCCAGCAAATACACACAGCAGGGATACCGTCTAGCAAGCATATTTATAGGCTAGGCTATTCTTTCAAATGATTCATTCGCTTTCTGCAATTAACCCAAGTGGAAAACTGCTATTAATGTACCAATGTGTGCACAAGGCATCTTGGGAGCACTTAATAAAGCCAATGTTACTAAGAGCAGAAATATCTCACTGGTACTTGCCTGGGAAAGCAACAGGTGCCTCCCATCCATGTAAACATGCCGAGGATTTCTGATCCGTAATTACCCAGGGCAGCAGGAGAGAGCAAGATACCCCAAAAAAAAGGCTGAGAACAGCTTTCCTGGATGCCCCCGACTCTTTACCCACTATTGTCTCCTAGTTAATGTGTATTCTTCTGGCTGAAGCCCTTAGGCAACTCCTCAGCCTCCAGCAACTAAGACATCAACAACTGCACAAGCTTGACTACCGCTGAATTAAAAGTGGAGGTACAGCTACGGCTGTTTCCTGTATACGACTGCCGCTTGAATTTCACTTCCTCTTTCCTCCACCGAAGCATTGGAGAGCTACGAATGATTTATGAGACATGTCAGCATGAGTTCCCACCACAGAGCTGAGTCTGGAGACTGGCTAAAGCTACCAAAATCACATGATGTGAATGACAGACCCAAAACAGAACTGTGAGTGCTGTGTAATAATTCACATTCACAAAAAGACAAAAAAAGCACTGAACATCAATGAACCTTTGCTCTATAACTTAAAAACATGTCTATCATGATCTTAACTAATTAAATAATAAACATAAGTTTATTATTCAGTCATGTACCTTAAGACTTATTATTCAGTAACCACTACTGAAACTAATATTTATGTTTTGCAGTTATGAGAAATTGAAGGGCCAAAATACAATCCCTTAAGGTTAAATTCAACCTATAATTGAGCTATTTTTATTTCATGTCCCTGGTCATATTAAGCATGATTTATAATATCACTTAACCCTTTAAACCTTTTAACATCCACACAGCAATTTTGTATTTTAATCTCCTCCTTTAAAGCCACACTGTGTCAGATTTGGATATTTGGAGACCTTTCTGGGGGAAATGTTTAATTGTGTGGCACATACGAATTAATCTTATGTTCGAAGTGTAAGGGAACTGCCCATGCCACCAGCTGCCAGCAGAGGGCGACAGCAATGGAGGGGAGGCGCTATTAGCCTGGGAAACTCCAGTTCCCAGAAGCCCACAGGCTACACAGCGCCAACAAGACACACCTGTAGACCTCTGCATTTAAGGGCCTGGAGCAGTCAGTGTCACACCTTTGTAGACGGGTGACTGGTAAGGTATCTAGAATGTCTGTCTCTGAACAAAAAGGAAAGGAAGAAGTGGGCAAAAAAGAGAAACTGCATTGAATCAAACAGAAAAGAAAACAGCATCTTTAAGAAAATGTAAATGCTCCATAATGAAAAAGGAAAGGAAGAGAAAAAGTAAAACAGCTCCCAAAAAGAAAAAGAAACGAAAAAAAGACCCACAACGGAAAATAAAAGGTTAACCAGTTTGAAAACAAGGGAAAAAGGAGAAAATGAGTATTAAACACTAATCAGATCTTCCTCTCGTATCTAGCCATCTCAGAGTCTCCTTTGTTTGTCCTTTCTCACCGTTTTCCATTTCAAGTCTCCCGATGATGACGTCGGGCCACCATCAATCATGAACACTTACCAATCCCAATTCTGGATGTGTGTACACAAGCACTCAAAAACTATTGCTGGTGAGATCTATTAAAGGTTAAAAACAATTTTTCTTTTTATGTAATCTTCCATCAAATTGCAAAACTTTAGCCCTCCTATAAAACACTGAAAAAGGATGAGTTGGCTGGGAGAAATAATATTACCAGTAATATTGAATTGTTTCACCTCCCCCTATATCTACATATTATCACACAACAACACTGAGCTAGCCCAAAGATCCTGCTTGATACCACCTTTCACTTGGAAATACATCAAATATGTTATGAGAGGAAAATGCATTATGATTTCTGATTGACGGTTTAAAACGTTATCATGGTAATACATACATTCATTATTACCTGGCCTACTCTGGGGCCTCTAGTAGAGTAAATGCACATGTGCATTATGTTCAAAGCTCATCCCAGCATTCTTACATGAGCAGAATTAGCTGCACAGACCGGCAGTCACCGAAAATGTATTCATTAATGGCCTTGTGAATGTGAATGCCTAGGAAATAGGCCAGATACTTCCTTTAGAGCTCACATATCATGTTAAAGTCCATTTGAAATCATCTGCCATGTACATATTAGCCACAGAGGGTTTTTTTCCCAGCCTGGTAGGTCAATTGTTTGTACTAATGGATTCTTAACACCAACAATTAGGCCATGAAAGCAAAGACAGATTCAGGTAATGGTTTTAAATGATCCCCCTGTGGCCATGGAATTCCACAGCCGCCAGGCGTTTAAAAATGCTATCGCGTCCACCTCTATGTGTCCTTGAGAACCCATTCTATTTTCAGACGTGATGCCATCAACTTATAGCCAGAAGGACAGCTTAGTTACGCTAGTGGCTGATGCTAGGCCACATGCTTCTTATAGTCTGGGGAAAGCACGATGAAATAAGGTGCCTGGAATACAGAGGAGAATCTGCCCGTTAGCCTGACTCCAGCAGGCCATTGTTTCAGCATTCCACTACCTCTCCGTAATGCAGAGAGCTGGGGTTATCTAAATAAAGCTCATCCACAGGCTAACAACAGGCATGCCACCGTGCTCTAAATAAAGCTATTTGTCTCACTCAGCTCTGTCTCCAGAGCTCCAGGCATTATGTGTGGTTAATATAGCATGTGCTAAGTTAATGAGTGGATGGCAGGGTAACCACACTATCTGTTCTATGCTCTGCTGCCTTCCAGCATGAGACGCAAGAAGAGTACTGGGATGTATTACTCGCTTTTGTGTGATCTAACTCCAATGTGACCTGCCTTGTAGCATAGCCTAGGCCAAACAACTTCAACCCCTCAGATTTCTGACAGTTAAAAAAAATTCTCCATCACCAAAGAAAACATAAAAAAAGTACGGTCATCAAAGGCAAGGAAGTTGGGTTCCTGCATTGTCATGACTTTTTCCACCTGAGAAAACTTTAAAAAATGGACAAAACTCTACTTAGATCTTCAATAAAGTTCAGCAGATGCTATTACCATGGCAACACAGCTGCATGTTGCCATCGGTCACACAAAAAGGCACAGAAAAATGCAACACGTAAATACAGCAATAGCTTGCTCTACTGTTTCACCAGTGAGGGCTTAATCTTTTTTTCACATAGCCATAAAATGTCATTTCGGCCTGTTTTGGAGGTCTCTGTGCGTTCTTAGTGTTTTCGCTAAGCTAATGATAGCTTAGTTAGCTGTCCAAACATGTCATGCCAAAGCACAGGCTTGGTTCCAGCTAACTGACACTGAAATAACGCCTGTTTTGAGAACATCTGAAAGGACATGTTCTGCGTCATGTGTAGCTCTTAGTCGTCACTAAGTCACTATCATGCTTAGGTTTTCTGAGGTTTTTGCTGGCTCTGATTTTTTCCCCTCTCTTTGTTAGCAGCTTCTTTTGATGAGTTCCCACACCCCAATCAGTGAGCCCCTCTAAATAAATGGAGGAATGTGCTTATTTAGCCGTTCAGACAAGGAAAAGAAATTTGAAGTGTCATAATTTTGAAATCATCATTTTGAAATCCTGGCATCATTTTTAAATACCGTGCTATACCTTACTACAGTCATATCGCCAAACCCTACCTCAGACATTTACTCCTAGTGCTGTAAAAGGCACAACTGTGCCTAATTAGCCTTTACTCACTGCAGTGTGCTGTCACTGCTATAGTAATTAAAGTTAGCCAGTTAAATGTGAGGTAAGCAATCATGTGCTGTGTTTAATATTCAAAAACCTTTTTCCCTAAATTCAGTTAAGGGTAATGGGTGGGTAATATTTTAACAATTTAGCTATAATGAAGTTGGCTAGTTGGCAGTCATCATCCTCACTATAGTGATGTCTCTGGGACTTAAATCTTGCTAGCTGGCCCCCTGACTTGATGTGCATTAAGCAAGGAGCTCAAAACGAAGCAGGTTAATAAGTGTTGTAGATTATTAGCACATATCATTTTACATTTATATTTATTAATTTTGCAAATGCTCTTATCAAAGACACCTTTACAAAATCCGCAAACAGTGGAAATCCAACTGTTCCAGAGTACTGAGAGAATCTGCGGAGATTTAATAATAATAATAATAATAATAATCTTTATTTATATAGAACCTTTACATGCTGGTGACAGCTCAAAGTGCTTTACAGACAGGTAATAAAGCTTATCAGTAATACAAAGCATTGAGTACTAATGTAAAATCATGTAAGAAAATGACACAGATCAAATTAAAAAGATAAATACCAAAAAAACGGAATATTAATTAAGTTAAAGAGACACATTTTTAAATGTTTCTTAAAAGTGTGCACTGAGTTTGAAAGCTTAAAAGGTGGAATTAAGTTCCACAGTTTAGATCTGCAGATCTAAGATCACATGCTGGAACTTAAACAGACATTTTGTGATGTAAGCAGGTGCTTTAAGGTCATTTAGAGCCTTAAAACTAGTAACTGTAACATCTATCCTGAGCGATACAGGCAGCCAGTGCAGTTCTTTCAAAATGGGAGTTGTATGATGTCTCTTTTTTGTCTTTGTTAGGATGCGTGCTGCCACGAGTTGTAGAGGATGGACTGTTTTCTTAGGAAGCCCAGTAAAAAGATCATTACAGTAATCAACTCTGCTTGTAACAAATGCATAAAGTTTCTCTGTGTTGCTCTGTGATAGAAAAGACCAAACTTTAGCAATATTTCTTAAATGATAAAAAGCTATTTTTGTGATGTTTTACATGCATAAAACAGAGCTCAGAGTCTAACATTACACCCAGGTTTCATACTTCAAGTTTGGTATATGAAGCTAAAGAACTGAGCTTCTCATTAACTTTTTCTGAGTTTTAGTATCAAAGATCAATACAGTTTTTTTTCATTATTTAGTTGTAGGAAATTTTTTGTGACATCCACTGAGAAATGTTTAACACACAGCTGGTCAGTCTGTCCACAGAGTCTTGATTATCAGAGGGAATGGAAATGTATAATTGTATGTCATCCAAAATGAAAATTGATATTATGTTTCCTAATGACATCACCTAGAGGTAACAAATACAAAGAGAAAAAGTACAAATGTACAAAGAGAAAAAGCAAAGGCCCTAAAACTGAACCTTGGGGGACTCCACAAGAAATGTAAAATTTTTTTGATGAATGATTTCCCAGTGAAAGCATGAACTGTCTATTAACTAAATATGATCTAAACCCTTCTAAAAGTCTGCCTGAGAGGCCTACCCAATGGATTGGACAGTGGATTAGAATCCTGTGAACAGTATCAAAAGCTGCACTATGATCCAATAAGACCAGAATAAAAGGATTCTGTGCATCAGATTTCTAACCTACAGTTTTTTTATTTCCCCAGACGCAGCCCTTTGAGTTTGCTGTACGACATTACCTCCAGCAAACACTAAAGCTAATGCTTTGTATCTCCCACCAATCCTGCAGCCTCTCAAGGATACAAGTGTGATATTCACAGCTTGCCGAAGCCTCTGGGAGCCTCCTAACAGGTGTGATGACAGCCCACATCCCGGATTACGGCACCTCTGTGTGCACTCAGGAGTCCTCCATCAGCTTAGAGGCAGCAGCAGATCATCCTGAGTGATGCATGGGTTAGCACACAAGCACCTACTCCATCATGCAGTAACAGCACCAGCTGAGCACACTGACATTATATCATCAGGCCCGTGACCTCGCACCTCTGCTTACAGCTTACAGATAATGATAAAAAGGAGAAGGCCAGTTATTGGCATTTCCTCTGCCTGACCCAGTTAAGACACTGGTCACAGAGTTCAAGCTAAAGGTGCACCTCTGCTCATGCCTTTGAAGAAGAAGAGAAGTGTGCTACATATATTTTCTGCCTCAAGAAACCATAGAAAAGCATTTGTTTACAAAAACTATTCCACTTCCACTACATCAGCATGAGCACACTGAGCCTCCTGCTTCACTACGTCAGCAGTTTTGACAGAACAGCATCTTCAGTCCAGAGTTACTGTTGATTTGCTATACCTTTTAAAAGTAATTGCATAATTACATTCCTTACACAGTTAGTTACATAAGGGATTACATTTACATTTGATTTACCTTTCAACTTTGATGTAAACATGATAAATATGGCAAAATTGTAAAGAATGTTTTGTTTACACAACAATAACTTTTTAACAAATTTGAATAATAAAAGCACAAACATGCTATTATGTTAAAGTATGGGTGGGGAATGGCATGGCCAATATTTAGTTATCATGATTATTACATCACACTATTCTTTTCTGAGCAAATCATGGATATTGGTAGTACTTAAAAAACACAGACAAACAACTACACTACAAGTGCACTGTACCACAAAACTGTAATCAGTAATAGTAATAAAGACCTTCAAATGTAATTTACCATCCAGTGTCAAAGTGTTTGTGGCTGCTTAGCTTAGCCTGATTTTACAAGACCTGAGACTTGACAGTATTTTTCCTCCAAGCTATTTTGGCTGATGCCTGAATCCTGATGCTGTGGTCTAAGGAAAACGTGCACTGGCAAGGTATCAGCCTAAATCACAGAGTACATTCAACCAGAGAAGGTAAACAGCCTGTTTCTGCAACAATCTCACCTTTGTTAGGTACAATTAAAGTGTAATTAATGTAAGACACCACATCAACCCAGTTTAAAAGTTCAGTTATGTTAATGTGTGGGAACACCAGGGTCATGATATGGTTTGCATGAAATAAATCAATAAATTAACAATGTTTCTTACATTAGTTACTATCACTGGGAGATGCTACCAATGGCATACATTGAATAAAATTCATATCTTTTCATAGTTTTTTAAAATAAGGCTTTACTACTTTTTCTTAGCAAATATCAGGAAAACTAAATATCATGATGCGTATTGTGAAAATGTGAAAATTATTGTTATTATATTTTTGCCATATTGATCAGAATCGGTTTTATTGGCCAAGTGTGCTTGCGCACACCAGCAATTCCTCTCTGAGTGCTCATGAACAGTGCAATTGCCATGATACAGTGCTTACATGAACAATCAAACAACAGACATGATTTGCAACTAACACACTGCTTACATATAACTACAACAAAGACCAAAAATAGTGCACAGCTTAATTTTTGCCCACCCCATTTGAAAGATTTCAAACACTCAGCAGAATTTCTCTGTTTGCCCTTGAGCTACAAGTGAGAAATAATCAATATCAGTCAATGCTTCTGTTTTCACTGATGACAGCTGCAACTTCTGGCATGGACAGTTTCTAAACTAGAATTGGTAGTTAAACAATAACAAAACATCCATGAATGCCCAGAGGGTAGAGGAAACACTAAAAGCGCTTGTTTTCTGTGGTTCTGTAACCTGACCGTGCTGAAACAGGCACTCACTAACTCTAAATGTGTATAAGTGCTTTCAACATACTCTGCTCCATTGCTGCATCCTGCTCTCCAAACAATGCTTCGAATACATCCATAACATTTCCGAAATTGCCTAACATTGAAAACAAAGCCTGAGTGATCCTATTTCATTTACAGACATGAACAGTGATTCTTAACCAAGTCCTCCCATTACAAACTGAGAAAGGGGCCCTGTGGTGGTCTGCGCCACACAGTTTACATAAGAAGTAACTGATGCAATCGCTCGAGAGAACTGAAATCATTTTTAGCATTTTATTTCTACATATTTCTTCTTCTACACTTACTTCTGGCCTAAAAATTCTTACTCCTGGAGAAAACAGACAAATACACTGGCTGAACCGTGAGACCAGGTGGCGTACGCGGACTGCTGTGTTATAAGCAGACAGCTGGTGCTATGAAGCATTTATGACTCACAACTCATCGCCCTCGGGCTGCTGAAGTGACCTAGACAGACACTGTAGGAATCTACATTTTTATCCACACTATTTTAAAGACTAATGGGTCTCAGGAAAGACAAAGATGAATCATAATGAAATGCAAGACAACAATATAATAACTGGAAAATGGCATAATAACTGAATTGGTATCAGGAGATTATTTGGACCCACTGGGACCTGCCAAGTGCTTAGATCAGCACTTAAAGCTGATACAATGATGCATTCATTAACTCATTATTTAATGACTCTTAGCATAAAGGGTTTGAGGTTTGTAGGTTTGGTATTGTGGTTCTTGATGTGACCTTGTAAACTTTAAAAATACTCTAAAAGTAGTTCTTTGCAGTCTGAAGAAGTCTGAAAAATAAAGCCTGGATTCTTGAGTATCCCTGTCCTTCCTCTGTATTGCACTCACTAATAAGACATGTCCCCAAGACTATAATCAATACAATATAAAAGCTCCCATAGAGACGTCTGTACAGCCATTTCTTGTAGGTACTATATATACTGCTGACTGACCATTAGTATGCCATTTCCATATGCCTATGCATCTAAAACATTGTACTACATATCAGTATCAACCAATATTGATGCTGTCATTTTGATTCTCATTCATACCAGTACGTCCCTGAACACAGTACATTTTCATCTGTGAATGAAATCCTTTCAAATGCCAGACCCAAAGAAAAACACTGATGTGCACATTTGCAACACTCTCTGGTGGGAATCTCAAAGCTAGCTGCGTAATGTTTCTGTTTCGGTGGCCAGGGAGCTTTAACACATTAAACTAAATTTATGAATGGTGCCCTGTTCTATCGTTTTACTAGCAAAACTAATGATCAGCCACCCTGAAGGCACCAACCCTCTGAAAAGGCTCTGGTACACACCACCACTCAAGAGAGTATATATAATTTTCCACTCACTTAACCTAAGCCTCACTGCCCTATGTGTTGATGTATGGATCTATATTTAGGAAAATGTGTGGGTAGCAGAAACATCTGCAAAGGCCTTAGACGCCAAAGAAGGCGGGGAAAATGCACATTACACACTTAATACTGTAATAAAGAAGTAACAGCAGGTTATAATATGTAACGATTAACCATCACTGCAAGACAAAATGTGTAACTATGGTACTGGATTTGTCATCATTTAGAGGTGCCATGTTAATCTCAGCGTATGGTATTTTTATGTATTTTTGTATACTGTGTAATGATTCACAAAATACTGAATTCTATATGATACAATATAGTGGTGTCTTGATACAGAAAAAGTAAGGTCTGTCTGAAAATGTGCCTTTCCTTAATGGTGGTTTAATGGTTTGATGTAAAATGCTTAATGAGCCAGAATTGGTCACAATGGAGTTGATAGGAACCAGATGTCCAAAGAGTATAATGCTTCTAAAAGCCCCCTCACAGAAAGTTATTAAATGAAATGGTACTGGATACTGTCAGTGGATACACTGACTAGTGCCTAAGACATTGGTTTACAATTGTTTTGATTAGGTTTTTGGTTAAAAACATTTCTAATATCCATTTTATGGTGGAGAGGTACATGTAGATACATGCATTGTTAGGTAAAGTAGCCGCATAGAAAACTGATTTACTACTGCATTACCATTAACATTACATCTATAAACTCTCATGAGACACTTGTAGGTTCAGGGCTCATTCTGGATGGTAAAGAAAATGGCTACATTAGTATGAACATTAGTATCAACCTATTATCACCACTGCATAGAAATCTGAGAAGGTGAGCGTCTCAATGAATGAATTATGCAGAAATTTTGAAAAATCAGTGGAATTCCCTCTTTGATGGCTGGCTCCTTAGATCTAGAATAAGCCTAAACCCAGACCAAAAAGAATTTTAAATGGCACGTAATGTAAAATTATAGCCAGGCCTGTTATGCTCATTGTTCATCATCACCAAAACAGTCTTTAGTCCAGTATCAGCCGCAATTCTTTATAAGGTATAGGCTTATATATCGTCGCTGTCCAAAGAAAAACATCTCCAGAATAGTAACTTAATAGGATAAGACAAAAACACTCTTACCTTTCAATGTAAGTTAATGTAAAGAGATTTTCCAAGTGATTTTAGAGCATTTCTATTGGCCCACTTATCATGAAATTTGCACACAAAGGACAACTGGCATGTTGAAATGACAGAAAAATAAAAATTGACAAAAATTGGACAGCGATGCAATGTATGTATGTATGTATATATATATATATATATATATATATATATATATATATATATATATATATATATATATGACTGATAGTTGTGGAACAATGAAGATGTGTTTAATCATTTTCTACAAACCACTGCAGTTCCTACTGCTCAGAAAGGCTGGAGTGACCATGCAAATAGAAGATTTAACTGCAACAAATCAGTGGAAGACAATGCAAATCTGATTAAAATAGGACACCTCACCTCAGGGATTTCATCACCTAAGAATGATGCCTTAACAATAGCCTACCTGGTCTAAAAATAAGAAGAAAGAGGCGTTAGATTGTGTAGACTAAGGCTGCTTGTGTAGCAATTCACGCTCACCATTTCATAAGAATAAAGCTTAATAAATGCCCTGCGCTCGCGCTGATCAGCTGCCTGATGCTGCGTTAACCCTTCAGAGCGTGGCGGAGAGTCGCGCGCAGAGGGAGGGAGGCGATGGCCTTTGTTGTGGCCACAGTGAAGGCTGAATCAGGAGAAATGTGGCTGCACGGTGCTGCTCTGCGACCCAGCATGGAAAAACCTGCACGCATTAGCAAAAGCAAGGCTGCACAAATCGACGCGGCCGAGCCGGTCAGTGTCTCTCCTGCAGCTGCTGCTGCTGCACATGCCTCACCTGCTCGCGCTTCCACATGCATCACATACACTCCACTACAATGCAACCCGCACTCTGCGCTGTGCTTCTGCAGGACGAAGCTTTTCTGCATATAAAGGATCAGTGAGGAGGGAGCGCCTCCTCACTGCTCCCACAGCCGTCCGCTCCTCGCGGTGAGAGCGTGCAGCCTGCTGTGCGCTGTGTGAGGCGCGTGCACCGGCCTACCTGTGCGTTTTCTTGGGGAGCTGCCTTGGCGGAACGAGTGCGCGAGGCAAGCGGTCAAGCAGCGATCATACTGAGAGCTGCTCTCCTTCCTCCTCTTCCTCCTCCGCCTCCTCCTTCTCCTCTTCTTCCTCCTCCCGGCAACTCGCGTGACGCCGAGGGTCGTCTTCCGCCTCGCGAGCAGGGGCGGGGTGGGCTGCTCCTCTTCCTCAGGGCAATAGATTTACAGTGGTGGCAAGTTCGAGTCTTCGATTCAACAATTCTGTTCAGTGAGTCGATTCATTCGAGCAGCCTGATTCAGTTAGTCGAGCCATCTATATCAACCGATTCGTTGCCTTTTCTCGTCCGTGTATTTATAGACACTCAGTCATTAAGTTAAAATCTGAATGTCAGTCTGTGTCAGAGACACTTTAGATGTTCCGGGGTATTCCTCTCATTCTATTCGGCTCACTCAGCTCTTGCTCCGCCCACCGCCCACCCACACCTGTCCATATAATGACCACCCAGCACCTGCTCCTGGTTCTATAGGACTGCTATGTGCAGTCCCTTGTTGTTGTTACCCTATGAAAATGATGTGGTTTTAAAGGGAAAGCCCACCGATTTTTCAAAGATTTGCATAAATAAATTAAAAATTATAGTCGTTCAGAGTGGTTTGATGTTAAATGCACTGTTCTAGAGAAACTTACAGAATTGTTCACAGTGATGGTGATAGGAACAAGACATCTGGAGAGTTTAATGCTTCTAAAAGCTCCCCCAGATATTATATGAAATGGTATAAATACGCTGCCTGATGCCTGAGACATTGTTTTACGATAGTTTTGAGAAAGTTTTGGTCTAAAACCTATTTTTACCATCATCAACATTACATGTGTTGATTGGTTCACTGGTGGTTTTCGATAGTAAATAAAATGTATATATTTATGGCGTAGACATCATGATTCCTGGTTTCCTATTACCACCACTGTAAAGAAATCCGAGTCAGTAAGTTTATCTATAATTAACCATTTCACATCAAACCACTTTGACTTTGTTTACATCTCAACCACTGGATTATGCAGAAAGTTTAAAACTTGGTGGAATTTGCCTTTAACTGTAGTCACATTCTTTTCTGAGATAAGGGCCCATATCATCAACTTTTTGAAATTAAACTGTTTGATGCAGTATGTATACTAGACTATTTTTCCAGACTTAGTAGGAATATGAGTACATATTTTTTAGTACTCACCAATACCATAATAGAGTCCAATATCATAATGAATTACCTAATTAGAAGTAAGCAGTTGTTAGTGAAAATGAGTGCAATGTACTTTAACAGCTCAATCATTAATATCTAGCTGATCTTAAATGATGTGCATTAGATAGCTATGTTACATAAGTTACACTGGAATAAGTAACACTGCAGTGAAGAAGAGCAGGTTTTGTTCTACATCAGAAAAGCACTTCTGTACAGCTGTAATTATGTTTCATAGTTTTGATGCCCCTTTTTGGTGTCTTACATCATCAGTCTTTGTAGCACAGTAACAGCAGGAATCACATCTGAAGTTGACACATCTGAAGAGCTCAGTTGTGGAGTTTTACGTCTGAAGTATTTTCTTTGGCTGTAGTTAAATGTCATCTAAAGCTATTCATACATTGTGTGATATTAGAAAGTTTATTCTTTGGTGGTTCACATTGTAGTCTGTCATGTAAAGCCCCTACACACAGGTCTGTCCTTGAACAATTTTATACAGAGCTGTTTCTTTCAAAACAACATGCTGTGCACCAAGTACTGAGCAAACACACTGAGAAACTGAGCTACACCAGCTCAGCTAACCACACTGCAGTGAAACATACATGGTAGGACAATATGGTCCCTCTACAGCCTATTTTACAAAGACATTAATGCTTGTACCTTGCAATAAATTTACATTTATATCTTGCAATTGTACTCAAACAGTAAAAGTCAGCATATACTAACTTTGTAGGAAATGTTAACTTTCCACCTCAATTTTCTTAGCCTACAGGTATCACAAGCAGTAGTGATTGTGTGAGTTTAAAACAGGCCAAAATTACAGTGTGTTCCTAGCAGGAATATGCCAAGGCAGAACATTTGAAGTGACCAGCAACTTTGTGTCTGACGTCCGTGGAGTCAGCAACATGTCTCTGTGTGTCTCCTTCACTGCCAGTTTGATTGATTTTGTTCATTAGCATAGCAAAGTACACTAACTAGGTTTATGTCACATGGTGTCTGGTGTCAGAATGTTGGTATCACTGAATTTTTATGAGTACAAGGATATGAGCACGGTATCGCCCCAATACTAGTATCGGTATTGATGCATCCCTAAAGTAAACATACCATTCACTGCCCACACCGTACAATCCATATGTGGAAACTAATGTGCAAACCAATCCTGTTTTAATTTATTTGCTTTTGTGATGTCATAACAACCAACCTATTTACATGCACCTATTCTGCTCAGCGGTTTGGCTCTGCCTTGTTAGCCACATTGATATATAAGGTATAAGGAGTCTTTTAGCCCAGACTGCTTTTTGAATGAGATACAATAGAGGGCAGCAATCAGAACAGTGGTCATTTACTTAAAAGACCAGCCACAAAACAGCCTGTTTCACCATAAGGGGAAAAAAAAATAATTGGAAAATGATAATGTTGAAGAATAAATAAATAAATTCTTGCTGTTTTAGGTGTTTAAATGGTTGCAGTGTTGCACTTACCTCCGTCCACCACTGGACCACCACCGTTAAAGAAGACTTGGCCAAGCACTGACCCAAACCGAGGTAAATTTATGAGAGTACTACTGTGTACCTTCCTTAGAAACAGCTATTGTGTGATAAGTGTGGGTAGACAGGGCGGAGTCACGTAAACCAAAGAGACACAGAGAAGTAATGCAGAACATTGAAGCTTCCAAAGTGGCGTCTCCCCCACAGTCTTTGTCTAAATCCATAAAAGTTAGAATATCTATAAAAATGTTCCATTAGCACACACTATTCTCATTAAACATTCAGCTTGTATTGACACATGTACATTAACCTGCATGTATGCACATCATTAAGCCGTACGTAACTGGACCACTCCACTGGCTTAGAAGAAAAGGAAAACTTTAAAGGGAGGAACATAGAGAACATAGTAGTTTAGTCTATTACTTAATACATCTTCAACAGCATCACCAAGAAACAGGTAAATTTTGCTGCAGTAACAGCCTCTATTCTTCTGAGAAGGCTTCGCACTAGATGGTGGAACATTGCTGTGAGGATTTGATTGCATTCATCCACAAGAGCATTTGTGAGGTCAGGTACTGATGATGGATGATTAGTTCTGGATCACAAACACGGCTTTAACTCATTCCAAAGGTATTAGATGGAGCTCAATCACTCCAGAGAACACAGATCCACTGTTCCTTTGCCCAGTGCTTGAGGGCACTTGGCATTAGTCATGGTGACTTTAGACTCATGTGTGTCTGCTCTAGGGCTTCCCATTCTGTTGGCAGTGCTTTTCTAGGGAGATTGGACAAGGTGTGTGTGCGCGTTGAACACCTGTGTTAGCAACGGGTTCTCCTTAAAGCAGGCGAATTCATTAATTAGAAGTTGTGTCCAGATACTTTTTGACATATTGATTATTATGTATGATTTTATTAGTGAGAGTGGTTAGCAAGGTACTCATAGAATGAAGTAAGTACAGAAATGCAGCTAAATGTAATTATTTTATAATGGTCTATGTATTGGTATCTCTAGTGGCAGATATGCACATGAAAAATATTGGATATCAGCATCAGCCAATTCCCATACAAGTGCATATATATGGATCTGAGTACAGATAAACCCAGTAACAGTTATGTGGAGCTACTACCATCTCTGGTTTACTGTCCTGCAGCTGTCTTAAAAACAAGATGGCATTTCACGTGCCTTCCCAGCATTCTCACAGAAGAAGCAGAAGGAAGTGGGCTGCCAGGTAAGAAAGCAGGAAGATCTGATAGCATACATTTGAGGATGCCAAAGGGCTACACATGCCTAAAATAAACACAGACTGACACACATTCTGCAGTTGATTGCTGCTTTACAGCGCAGCCTAAGACTCATTTAACTTTGTTATTATGCAGATAATTAAATCAGCACACTGCATTTTGGGAAATCAGACTTAATTTTGCGGCAGCTGTCTTTTATGGCCTACATGGTTTTACAAATTGGATTATAATTATTAGGCCTACTTGTTATTTTTATTAATGCTGCAGGAAAAGTGGCTTATTTGGTGTTATTTATATTTGCGATTTTTTATATCTGGCATTTATTTATTCATTTATGAGATAGCCTAATCTGCAGAACAATGCACTGAGAATGATGTGCATTTTCTTTTCAAAATGATGAAAAACCAATTTTAGAGCTACTGAAACTCTCCTCTAGAGGGAGACATACATCCAGATGTTGCATTTGCAAATTTGTCCCACATCCAAAATCTGATCCATTTTCATCCATTAAAGAGCTTTTAGCTCCTGTAGTCTGTTCTACCTAATTTGCAGTTATTAATATTCTGTTCATTACGTAAAGCTGGATAAACATTGTCACAAATAAAGACAGCAACAGATGTGGTGGTTGTGCTCAGACAGATTCCGCAATAATTAACTTTTTTTCCTTCTTTTGCATAGTGCATCATCTCTATAGTAATACAGACCAAATATTTGTAAAGAAACATGTTCATCAGACCTGACTGTGTAAAATCATACTCCCCTGAAATGACTTTACAGACACCATAATGAAACATCAGTGTTCATCAGCGAGGGGGAGTAGAGTAAGGTGCAAGTGTAGCGCACCTGACCGTCCACTCTGATGCTGAATAATGGAATCATTCCAGCTCACTTGGACATCTGTTCTAAAACAACTCAGAGAAAGTGTTCATGTGCTGCCCCCCTGTGGCAGAAATCTGCTGACCTTGTGCCTTTAAGAACCTCAGCATGATAAGAAGGCCTAAACTGCTGTACACTGACGTATATATGTAAATGAATTGGTTTTTGTGATATCACAGAAACAATGAATTCAAAATGGGATGTTTTTACAGTATGAACTGGGAAGTCAATGTCATGTTTTGATGCCTTAACAATGTTTACATACTACAGTAAACTCTTTTATGTAAAAAAAAAAACACAGATTAAACAGAGAGATTATTTTTCCCATGATATGGGCCCTTTAACTCAATGTGAGTTTTATACAGAGCATGTTTTGTTTTTCGGTATTTTTTGTAAATATGAAAGTGCTGTCCTGATGTTAGAGGTTGTCGTGTCTTTCTTTCAGACTTTGTGGTCCTTTTTTTCAGTGTAATTACAAGGAATAATTCATATAGTATAAGTCATAGTATGGCTTACATTATTTTTGGCAGCAGCTCTAAAGATAACAGTTTCTTCATGATAAGTCTATAAAATATGAATGAGGCTTAAGAAAAGGAGCGTACTCTGCTGAGTGAGGGTGTTGTTTATACTCTCTATAAGCCATCGGATAACTGTTCAGCAATGACTGCTGGAACATTCTCTCAGTGCCAAAAGCCTGTGACTCAGGAATCTTCTGCAACGTCAATAGCAGATCTAGTGTTCACTGCTTTCCTCTGCATTATGAAGGAGCTGTGTACAGTTTACATTACTACATTGGTAATGGAAGTAGTGAACAAGATGTGTTGTTAGTGTGTTTTGAAAGAAACCTGTGTGTGTGTGTGTGTGTGTGTGTTGAATTGAGAACTGGAATGAGGAACTTGGCAGCTACTTTCCTGGATGACGTCTGGATACAGATACTGTTCCTTTATTTCTGATAAAGAGATGCCTTTTCAGTTCTGTTAGGGAGGAATAGTGATGCCTACATGCTTTATGAGCTTAGGATCATGGTGATATGTTCCTGCTGGGTCTCGACCCGCTAAGCTCAGGCAGCTTTCTACTTTAGACTCAGCTGAGCTTCTTATCCTGGCATTTATTCCCTTTAAAGTCATCTGCCAGGTCTCTGGATCCCATCACTGATATTCTGTGGGGCTCTAAGCAGAAGGGCCCAGCTTGCCTTACACTAACATTCAGCTACACACAGTAGATTTTAAAAGCTTCAGCAACACTGTGACTGATATATTCTTACCAACACCACAGACATTACCATACCAATACTGTGTCAACGTCATTGCTGTGCTGAGAAAGGTCCCATACCCAGATAATATCTGGTCAATGGTAGTCCTATGGTGGTCCCTTTCCATTGATGGACAGGGTGGAGGGTGGCAGATAAGCGGTGCAACAGATGGGCAACTGTCACTTACAAAGTGCGTATATGTAGTAGGTGTAACTGATACATTAGCCAGTGACTGTAGGTACAATATACCTGGTCAATATACATTATATTTGTTATTTTGAGATTGTTATATGAATATTAAGATTATTAAACATAAGTCTAGATGTTTTTACTTGTTTTAGGTCATGTTTTTAGATACTACAGGTTTCAATATTTTCATAGAAAGCCTAACATCCCTTTCCCTGACTTTGTTCTATTTTGGTTTATCAAGCTACTAACAGGGGGAAGTAACATGTCTACAGCCCCCCTCATACGATATCATCATGATACTTGAGCCACAATAGGACATTTAAAGATTTGTGAAATACAAATTATTACAATATATTGCAATTTGTTACTCTTGAATGCAAATTATTCTCTTATCAAACTTTCTGTTTGATCTAATGAAGGTTGTCTAACTTTGTTCTTCTCACCACAATCTTTTTATTGAAGCAAAGCAGAGCTGTGGTGTTATTGATACATTACAGTAGTGTTTCTGATTTCTGCCTGAGTATTGGGATCAAACCCTGTTCATTTGTGTGCAGGGCAAGCCGGGTAATCCACTACACTATCTAACTGTTCATAAATCTATGTCCATGGACAAAAAACTTCATCTAAACAGAAAGAAGCCTTGCCATCTTGTGGATTAAGACAGAAATGCATCTAGGTAACTTATTAATCTAACAATGGCCTTCATACATCGCAAATAATAAAATACAGTAAATATAATAACTTTTCCCCAATCCTAAATGTAAAGCTGTGCACTAATTTCAACCTCAGCTCAAAACACAAACCTAAACCCTAACCCCTAACCCTAACCTTGTCCTAATTCTAACCCTACCACTGTTAAGCATCAGCTGATTCCCACAGACAGTCTAAATGGGACAACATAAATAAAATGAGATCTGTTTGTTTAAACTGTCAGAAAGATAATGAGTGCCGTAAAATCCCTGGAACGGAAAATTGGGAGATGCAGCACCATGAAACACAGGGGCGTCATGTCTACGACAAGCTTAACCGCCTGTCATAAAATCCATCCCTGAAAATGTCTTTGTTAGGGTTTGAAAATGATATCATGGCTCGGCACTTTACAGATCCAACATTCCATCACAGAACGTGCGTCATCCGCAGGGCCAGAGGAGTGGCAGCATTATAAACGCTCTAAACAGAGCCTGCCATCAAACAGACTTCTCCATAACAAATGTGTTTGTGTGTGTCTGTATGTTTGTGAGTCTGGATTTGTCACTGAGTGAATGACTAATTTGATGAGCATAATAAGGATTTCTATTTACGTGGTTTTCTCTGTGATAATGGAAGCTGAATGTCAACTACACCCACCAGCTAGTGTCATCAGGGCTTGATATGAGGCAGGAGGCAGCACTGTTATATTTAAACAGGAAAAGTGAGTGCTATCAACAGAGAAAGGGCACGCTGCTATCAGAGAGATACTTTTATCTGCAGCAAGAGATTCCTTACATCAATGCCGTTACTTACAATAGGCCTTCTGTGGCTACAGCCTCAATGAAGACACAACAGGTTTTGTGCTTTGTGCACAGGGGTATGCAGCCATTCCAAAAGCAGGAGCACATCTGATTCTACTTGTTTAATCAGTCGGTGTCAGACTTCAAACAGCTGATCAGGTGTGCTCCTGCTTTGTTGGAATGAAAACTTCTACCACACCGACCCTTTGCAGACAAAAATTGGACACCCCTGCCATACCACTTATGCCTTGAAACACCTCTTCCTATGTTGTGTTTAATTATTTCTAACATAAAATCAAGCAAAGACATTCTGTCAAAAAACAAACATTTTAACTGATATAAAATTTGTGTATGATTACATACCATATTGTTTCGTACTGTGTTTTTGTTTGTTTTTGCTATTGTTTGACACAGAAAAAGACCAAAGAGTTGATTCAAACCTGTCAAGAATGTACGTTGTATATAAAAAATGCTGTGCATGAGTAGTAACTATGTAATTACATATTAATAATGGTTAAATAAAGAAATAAGACAGAAGTAACTCTAGACATAGACAGTTAAGCCACTTTGTTGCTATAAATATTTTTTTTATGATATATTTAGAGGTGGTAGAGAGTCCAATGTGGCTGTAATTCTGTCCTATGTTGTTTCCCACCATGCATCAAGACAGGCTAGCTGTTGAAGGCATCAAAGGTGACAGATAAGAAGGCAAAAAGGTTGCTACTGCTTTGGCCATCAGAACTCGAGAAAGGTCAGAGCTTGTATAGGACAGGACGCCCAGTGTGCTAATCTGTTGTATTTTTAGGGAGATATAGTCAAGCCACCGCGGAGCAATGCTTTTCCATTGTGTTTGGGCAGTATCAGTCCCTGTTATCTGACCCCATTCCATAAACAATAGAGCTTTATTCAGAAATCTGGAGTGAGACCTTGAGACAATAGTGTAGTCTCTGTAATTTCCCATGACGTGCCTCACAACAGGTCATATTTTCAGAGGAAAAGAGAAGAAAAGACAGATAAAAATAAGAAAGAAAAATGACTTAAAGGTCATAGTCAAAGAATATACTAGTATTCAATCAGACACTGACCGTGACTTCCAGATACTTTATTGTTTTATTTTTTTATGTCTCTTTAGTACTAGACCTTTTTAGAGATTACAACTTTTGAAATAAAATTGGATTTTCTTAGAAAGCATAACAGCTTGGCTTTGTCCTTGGCTTTGTATCCATGCATCTCTACCACTAGGTGGAAGCATTGATCCCTGTTATGAACTTGGCCATGCCACTTCGTTGGTGTCTACCACACAGATGACTGACTGTTAGTCATGCACAGATGTATCAACAACAGCAGGAGCGATTATGAGGACAAACTCAGCTTTTCTGGTTGTTTTCAATAAAAATGACTTCATAATAAAAAAAAGGTTGTCATCTCTGTAGTCTGCATGACTCATGTCTGCATTCAGTTGCCAAATCCTCTGTCAGAATAAACAGTTTGTAAGATGCTTTATTTGCACAGTCATGATGACCAGGATATATTTGCCAGGTGAATTAGTCTTTTGTGGGATGGTGGCAACAGTGAACCCATTTTATGCATCTGTACAGTTTTAAGTGGCAGTTTTGGGACTTTTAATTTTTTTAACTTTTAATTAACTACCAGATTACTATAAAGAAGATTTGTTCAAGTTCTCTATAGAAGAACTTGGGTCATGGGCTATTGGTGGGACACGTCATGCAGCAACTGGTTTCTCAAGTTGGAGCAGTGTAAGAGTGATCCTTTTCTCTGCTTGGATTTAGACTAGGATCAGTCATTGTCTTCTCGTAAACACTGATGTTCTTGCCTAATTTGTATCATACTTTTTCCTTAGGAAAGTTAAGAAAGCTAGTTTTGTTCCTTTAAGGTGAAACTATACCCGTGTGTTTTGACGGAAGAATGAGGAAGCCATGTGGGCTTTTGACCCCCCCCCCACTTCTTTTTCTCTCTCCTTCTCTCTCTTCACCTCCCTGTCTTCTCTGAACCCATGTTGCTTGACAGTTTTTCAAAGGAGTTCAGGAAGCAACAGCAGGAAATGAATTGCTTTATAGTGCCCCTTTTGTTCCCAGACAGTCTTGATATGTTACCTGCCTTTATGGCTACTCCACTGCAGTCAGGAGGGAAAAAGAGGCAAATTTAAATTGACAGATCAAATTGATTTTCTCAGGCAGAGAATCGTCAGCTTGTCTGATATAAGTAAAATAATTATGAATACAGTTTCAAAGTGCTCAAAATAAATACATAAGACATATATTTGAAGTATAGTATATGAGGATATGAGGTGAGGTGATTAGTGGAATTCACATGTTTCCTTACAAGCATCAGACTTAAGTTGTATTGCATAATCAGACCTCAGGGGAAAAACACACTGTACTCATTACATGGGGCATTTAACCAGATCACTGAAGGGCTTTGGGTGAGTGCAGAGTATACTTTCAGTAAACCTACCACTACTACTACTGTCACTACTACTAATAATCATAATAATCATAATAAAATAATAATAATGATGATTATTATAATTAATAATCCACCCATCCTCTAAGCTACTAAGGCAGGAAACACCCTGGACAGGTCACCAGTCCATCGCAGGGCAGACACACACTCACACCTAGGGGCTTTTTTAGCATGTCCAATTGGCCTGACTGTATGTCTTTGTCTGTATGTGGAAGGAAACTGAGCACCCAAAGGACTCCCATGCAGTGAACATGCAAACTACACAAAAAGGACCCTGGTCACCTGGCCGGGAAATCAAACCTGGGCCCTTCTTGCTATGAGGCAACAACGCTACCCACAGCGCCACCACTGTGCCAAGAAAAATATACTCTGGCAAGGATGAGAAAGTTGAAAAACGAATAGAATATGAAGAGGGAAAAAACATAATTGAGAAAAACACAATCAGATTAACTTGGGCACTCTTGGCTCTTGGTGTGTGAAATGTTCTAACTCTGTGTTGAGCTGCTGACCAATGAGGGGTGAATGGAGAGGGGTGAGAACCTCCTGCTGTTCACCCTTCTCCACAAAGACAGAACATCTGCAGCTTTCTTGATATCAAAAAAAAACATACTGATATCTGCCATAATAAAAAAAAAATTAAACACAACAAAAACACTTTTACACATGACGATAATCCAATTTGCTTAAAATTTTGTAAATCATAAAAGCATTTCCTCCTTGCACATATACAGATATAATGTGTTTAATCAATATTACTGAAGAAAAAAGTGTATAGTTCGTCTGAGGGACCTGCAGGATGAGTGGATGTTGTAATTTACTTGATATTGTAAAATACTTAATAGAAAGGGGAAGATAGAGAACTCAGACTGGAGTTTTTTGCACTAAAAGAGCCTGTTGCCCATCCCAGCCCTCCCCATCTCCACCCCCTTGCCAAAAATCCAAGTGTTTAATCAAGGAGAACGAAAAAGAGACAGGGAGGTGACAGGATATTGAAAAACATCACAGTGGGCAGAAGAGTTGCAGACATAGTCAGTAATTACCACTTTTAGGTAGTAGTAATTTTGGGGAGTAGTAAATAAACCTCTTTCTCAACTTTAAATAGACAGTCCATCTCACTGATGGCTTCATTTTAAAAGTTATTTGACTGTATGATCAGATCTTGGCTTCCCCTTTGCTTATAGAATATTGAATATTTTAACTTCAGCTTTTCAAAAAGTAATGTGTACTCTGTGGCTGCATTTAATTTTACTTTAGCATTTTTTGTGTTATGGACATCTGTTCTGCAGATAAGGAGCTTAAATCAAAAACTTGATTTGTTCTGCTAACTCACCCCAATCCGAAAAGAACATGAAGTACTGATCACCAAGTAACTGAAGAGATAAATTCAGAGGTTTGTTGCTGTCTGATAAATGAATGCTCTCAAACCAGACCAACTTTACCTCTTTAGCAACAGTTGCTGGCCAAGACAAACCTTGGCATGCTTTACTGCTGTCCAGACACTGTATATTGATGCTGTGCCAAAAAAAATCTATGTATCTCCAAAATGGTGAATTTACAGAAGAAAACAAAACTGTTTTTAATTGTATCCCAAGCAATTGTGGTCCCAAGTAATTTGGTCCACTTCTCATGAATTTTTCACACAATGTAAAGGACAGCTGACTAAATTTTATATATATATATATATATGTATATATATATATATATATATATATATACATATATATATATATATACATGAGAGAGAGAGAGAGAGAGAGATAGAAAGAGAGAGAGATTTTTGTGTTGCTGTTGTTGTTGTTGTTGTTTTTTGTTTTGTTTTGGTTTTTTTTCCCCAGCAGTGATAATAGGTCCTGGGGTGGCTGCAGCTCTGAGCCCTCTTCACTGAAACACATGTCTATGTTTACTTTGCTTTAGTTTGCTTAGTCGGTTGAGATAAGCTTGTGGACACAGTCCTAAGCCCTATTTGAGTGGGATTAGTTTTACCAGGGGAAGTGCTGTAATTTGAGTGATTACCAATGAGCTCTGTGATTTCTGTGATGATCCAGTATGAATCTGCCATGTCTGTAGTTTTACAGGTCTGCTAAGTAATAATTCCAGACTGAATTACCTCCTATAATTTGCCAAACTCCCTCAGTAATAGTACAATCGATATCTCAGTATCACAAAACCTGAGAATAGAAAATGAACAAGGCTAAAGTAATGTTCACCAACTTCTTATTCAAATTTTCCTGTTCCACTTTAAATGGTGCAACAGTTACTTAATGGTGCAATTACTGCTGCAACATTTAAGGTGGAATGTGAAATTTCGAACAAGAAGCTGGCAAATAAAAAGCTGACTTCAACTTCAGAAAACGGTGCCTTCCTTTATTTTCTATTTTTGTAACCTAAAGTAAAGGCGGTCAGCCAAAATGGAGCTCGATTTAACCCTTAGTCCTCAAGTTCATGCCAAGACTACTGACAACATTTTTGGGGATGGCCAAATTACAAAGAGAAGGAAAATGAAATATCTCAAAAGTACCTCTCGCAAGGCAATGCATTTTCTGTCTTTGGGAGATGTTTGGTAAGTGAAATTAACTTACTTTCTTAGCCTAGTGGGAGTCTGCCAGTTAGTTGCATTAGCATGTTGTTGTTCGGGAGTGTGTCGCATAATGCTGATATAAACATCCATGCAATAATGTTTTGTTCCAGGCTGTTTGGGGCAATTTGGGGAAAGTAAAGCGATCCTTTATCCTGTACAATTCAGCCAGTCAAATCATGTGCAAATTATATTATCGGACCTCCTCTGGTAAACTAATCCAGCTCAAATAGGGCTTTAGAAACAGCAATGCACCGCCACATTCAAGCAATGGCCTTTCCAAACAATGCTGAATCTTGTCTCAATCACTGCTTTATTGCAGTGATATTACATTTGGCTGGCAGGTGTCTACAAACCTTGTACAATTTAAGAATAAGTCTGTAACTGCACTGTTTTCTGTGAAAATAATGAATAACAAATCTTTGGAGTCATGGAGAAATGCTTGGATAACATTACTTCTGACATCAAGGGTATTCATTGGAAGTTTGTCCCCCTTTGCTATAGTAACAACCTCTACTCTCCTGAGACTTTACAATGTTGGAAGATTATTTGGAGGATTTGATTGCATTCAGCCACAAGAGCATTAGTGAGGTCAGGTACTGATGTTGGATAATTAGTTCTGGATCACAAATGCCACCCCAGCTCAACCCAAAGGTAGGATGGTGCTCCATCTCTCCAGAGAATGCGAGGAGCTGGATTCACTAATTAAAAGAGGTGTCTGGATACTTTTGAACATATAGAGTAGCGAGAAATAGAAGCCAGAGCTTTTCATGATACCTTTGCCTCTCTTTGCCCTACTAACTTTCATTTTTATCAGTTAAGTGATTAGTTGCACATCTCACATACAAAGGAAGAAGGCAATGAATCATACCTCTTGAGGGATCATTGAAAAATAAAATAACAGGTGGGAGCACGGATTCTATCATAGTGGTACCTGTCCAGGCAGGCTGTTCTGTGGAAACGGGCTTGAAGTCTTTACTGATGTATTGCGTATCCTAATTGGTATATTATGTTTTCCTGTAAGGAGTTGCCTACTACTGGCCCTGTTGTACAAGCAGAGACATATTTTAGCACTTGTTGTGGAATCTTAACTGTGAGTCACTAAGGATACTTTCATGTTTGGTGATTGAAATTGGCTGAAACATATCAGATCATCATCTTGCGCTGTCACATTGGACATGGTTCTTTGTTTTATGTTGCAAGAAACTGTGAATTGTAATTGTGATCATTGTGGAAGTTTATTCTAGAGCAACGTCATTTCAAATTTTCCATTCCCATAAGCACCAGGGCTGATTCCCAGATCTGTGGCTAAACAAGTCACTGTTTATCTAGTTCAGCCAGTCAGTTAACTTTAACACAATAAGAACAGTATTGTAGTGGACTGTAACCGTAGTCCATGATTTTGCAATCATTACTTCCACCCAGTGAAAGGTGTGGCAACTGCATTAAGCATTTGCTTAAACAAAGTCCGTTCCTTGATTTAAAACGATAAAGTGAGCTTTGACTTCCTTAAATCTGAATCAAACTTACAAGCAAAAAAGGATTAAATCAAAATGTAGGAACTTTCTTTGGCACCTTTATGTCTGTTTGTTATATACAGCTTGTATAATCTCCATTGCCAATAGAACACTGGAACACTCTGAAGCAGCCTCACATAAGCGTAAGGTGACCATGCCCAATGCCAAGCATCAGCTGGAAGGTTATTAAGCCCCCCAGCACTGGGCTGAGGAGAAGTGGAACTCTGTTCTCTTTAGTGAATGAGTTCCTTCCAATACTTTTTAAAAGAGTTGGAGGGATGAGTTGTGATCCAGAACTCACTAAAGCTCTTGTGGCTGAATGTAATCAAATCCTTACAGCCATGTTTCTAGTATAGTGTAAATCCTCCCCAGAAGAGCTGTAGTCTTTAATTTTATTGGATAATTTTAAAAAAGTCTTGCCCTTTATTTATAGACCAACAGAAATATTCCACAGTCCAAATAGACCATTTTGGAGATACGAGGTTTGGTTCAGATAGCAACTGTTCATACGCTACATGGCCAAAAGTATTTGGACTCCCACAAATACAAGCTTGTTGCACATCCCATTCCAAAACCATAGGCATTAACATGAAGTTGCCAACCCCCACCCCCACATTTTGCAGCTGTAACAGCCTCCACTCTTCTAGTAAGGCTTTTCACAAGATTTTGGAGTGGATCTGTGTTAATTTTTGCCCATTCAGTTAAAAGAGCAATTGTAATGTGTGGCTTGTGTGCAGCTGCTCAGCTGTGGAAACCCATTTCACGAAGCTCCCTATGCACAGTTGTTGTGCTGATGTTGCTTCTAGAGGCAGTTTGGAACTGTAGTGAGTGATGCTACAGAGGATAGGCACTCAGTGGGCCTGCTCTATGACTTTGCGTGGTCTACCGCTTTCTGGTTAAGCTGTTGTTGCTCCAAGATGCTTCCCTTTCACAGTAATAACACTATAGTTGACAGGGTCAGATCTAGCACAATTAAAATTTCACAAACTGACTTGTGGCAAAGTGCTACATTTAAAGTCACTGAGTTCATCAGTACAACCTGTTCTACTGACAATGTTTGTCTGTATCTTTTGAATTAGTTTGAAGAAAACAGGTTTGTTTCCTGACTTGTCCTCGTAGTTTAATCACCAGCACACAAACATTTACATATATATTCTATGCTCATTGTCCATTTTATCAGCCCCACTTAATATATAGGTGCACTTTGTAGTTCTACAATTACAGACTGTAGTCCATTTGTTTCTCTGCATACTTTGTTAGCCCCCTTTCACCCTGTTCTTCAATGGTCAGGACCCCCATGTACCCTCACAGAGCAGGTATTATTTGGGTGGTGGATCATTCTCATCACTGCAGTAACACTGATGTGGTGGTGGTGTGTTAGTGTTTGTTGCGCTGGTCTGAGTGGATCAGTGCATATATATATATATGCACATTGCATTGAGTTTTAAGTGTTTTATGGCACTGGGCTGGAAGGTCACAAAGTGGGAGTTGAGTCTGCAGTGAGGAGATTACATGCTCAGAGAAAAGGCTATTGGACATTAAGGAGCCCAGCTCTTCCTGTTCTCTGATAGGGAGCCCAGCATAGACTCTCCAGTGCAGCCCTGCCAAGCCTTAACCACAGATATGGCATTGACAGTTATCATAGCATGGCATACATCACAAGGCAGTCTGTTTAGAGTTCAGTTTGTGGCAACTGAGATGATTATGTCAAGCCTGTGAAGGGAAACTTTTTGAGACTGCAGCATACTTCATGCTTAAAGATGCTTCAAGGTAATATAGAACAAGCAAACAGACATTTAAATCAAAAATAAAGGCAATTGCTCAAACTATACTGGCAGTCAGTATCACATCTTACTCGCAGATGTCTTGCTTAATGTTGAGCACAGATATAGTTTTTGGGATGATAACAGCAGCACAATAAAAATGATTGTTTGGAGCGATGCATTAGAAGAACCATGTTGGTTCCCTAAAGAACCTTTCAATGAACGATTCTTCAAATAAAGTGGTTCTTCAATGGCATGGCTCCAAAGAACCCATCTGGCATATGTATTTTTAGGACTACACTTATTGCTATGGAGGAGGACAAGATTCTTCTTGAGTCAGTCAACCCTGTATTCAAAGCACATCACACTTCGAGTGCCACACATTGTAACATTAATGGTAATACATCTGGAATTATACCTAAGTTGGTATCTGCTTTCCTTCCTCTCTGGTTGTTTGGAAAATGGCTGAGACAGATGACTGTGTCCTGCATAGAGGCAGGCACACAAACCCTGGTTGGGTTCAGCATGTCATGCTGACCCTTCTCATTCCCAGAAATCTTTGGACGGATTTACAAATAGAGTGTCCAAACATGCCTCCTCCCTTCCAAATCTCATTCCATCTCATTCCTCAGGCACGCTTTCTCAACAGAGCTCCATTACTTAATTTGAGTTTAGACAAGTGATCTTATTTGGGGACTTGTTTGATAGCTTTTTGCTCAATTATGTAGCCAACAGAGATCCAAAATGTGTAACAGTGGACTCAATCAAGAGCAAGGTCTCTGTGAATCGCGTCCAAGCCAAGCTCTGCTGAATAAACTGACATTTTGAGAGTGCTCTGAGGTTGCCAGCCACTGGATTTTTATGCATCTGAGTCAATCCTAAAATATCCAATGTTTTTTTTTCAGAGGGAAAAATTATATTGGCTAACCCGCACATTGGTGAATGAGTGCATAATGCATTCCTAACTATGACTAGAGGGCACAAATACCTGCTTTGCTCAAACCCCAAAACAGTTTTTACTCTGTAGTTTTCCTTTGCATGGATTATACCTTTGCATTTTGCCTTGAAGTATTTGGCATGCGTGGCTAAACTGTGTTTACAGACATCGGTGCTGTTGCAATGCAGCTGTTATAATATTTGTCAATGAGAGGAAATGATTCCTTCATAATAGAATCAATCATGCATTCGCTGTGTGAGTGATGCAGATCTTTTCTGGCTGATGTAAATATTTCACATCCAAAGGGATGTGTTCTACCTGTTTTTCATTCTGTTTTTATGGTCTTAATAGAAAAATATGCTTCTGTTGCTGATGGAACTATGGAGGCACAGTATCATGTGGATCTATCCTTGGTGGATTCTCACAAACTAAGAACATTGCTCCCTGAAGCAGGGGGCCAGAGGCCTCTACAGCTGTTCCTCTTCTGCTTTTAGTGTCAGGCCCACAGCTGCAGGCTGCTGGAAAGAAAGAATCTGGGTGGCTCTGGCTCTTCTCCCTAAAAAGCAGCCACAGATTCAGCATTCAGCATTCTCCTTCTACAAGGGAAACCAGCCTGAGAATAGGAAGGGTCTTTCTCTGCGTTGCTCAAGTGCCCATCAGTTCCATGTTGTTATGGGATTTAGCTGAGATATTCTGTTATAAACTAGATTGTGGTTTTCTCTAAGGGGTGACAGTTCTTTGGACAATGTACTCCCATAATTATGATGATCCACTGTCAGTGTTTGGCCAGACCTTTTGTCTCCATATGTAATTATCACAGTCGAAATGAAAGCAGTAAATCAAATAATAAATAAAGTAAGATTAATAATGTTGATTATGTAAGTAGTTGAGAGTACAATTTGTGCTTTTGTGGACTGGCTCACTTGGATTTGAAATGAAAGAAATGACAATGAAGTTGAAGAGCACATTCACTGCATTGATTCAAGGTTATTTGCAATTGTATTGTAAATATATGAATCGCACACCTTTTTAAAGAATATTCCTCCATTTTCAAGGGACATATATTGGACAATTGGCTGCTCTTATCTTGGCCAGCCGTGTGTCATTCCATCAGTTCACACACAAAGAAAGTTAAAAAAAATATATTAAATCCACATATGTTTCCATTTGGAGTCTATGAAGTGTCAGTGCTAGCAAATGAGGGCGACAAATGAGAACAAATTCGCTACATAGCAAAAATGGTAACACTTACTTGAACCCTGCTACATAACATTTACACAACTTTGCCATAGACAATTAAAGACAAATATCATGCTGTCATGAGCTGTCATGAGTAATATAACAGTGTCACGCTAGCAGAACTGATGATTGCCATGACTAATTTTTGCTGTGTAGCAATCATGGCATCATTTGTGACACATCATGATATTTACCAGTAACATAATACTGATATATTACTGAAAATAATCAGTCATTGCAACTCATGACAACATATGATGACTGCCATTACATGTTTATGACATGATTATACCAATGTTATGCAGCAGATTTCAATTAAAGTGTTACTGCAAAAATATTAGGGTTAGTTTCCTAAACAGAGATTAAGTCTAGTCATGAATAACACAGCATTCTGGATGGAGAGACTCCATGTTTGGTTAAGAAGCAAAAGGTCAGCTTAGGAATGTAGCCCACAATACTCCACAGTAATGGATAACTAAAGAATACTTGCAATCCTGACAAGGAAACTGCAATTAAAAAGATTCAGATCTCTATCCAGAATGTAGGGTTAGGATTAGGGTCAGATTACCATTTGTTAAATGTATAGAAAATCCTGTAGAGTTCTGGGACAAAGCCTTATTGACAGATGAGATGCAGGTTAAACCATACAAGAGTGGTGGAATGAGGAAAGTGTGGAGGAATAAGAAAGACCTGAAATGGACCACTAAAACAATTAGAGAGTTTTTCAGGGCCAGAAAGTTCTCCTTGACTGGCTCAGTCGGTAAATTGTCCTAAGACCAAGTCTGCATGCTTTATTAGGCCCAGATGCCAGCAGTGCTCATCACTGGTCATGTACTTAACATAACAACATCTGCTTTCACTCTAACAAACCTCTGAAATACATATGTACTTTTTTTGAACACCCTTTTTGTAAACCACATTTTTGTGTCTGTTTTTGTCCTTTTTTGTATTCAGTTTAATTCATTATTTTATTTATATTTATTTATTTATTTTATTTTTTTTTGAAGAAACATATTTTGTACAATCCTTTCTGGGCATTATTTTTAAGTTCCCTGCACATTCTTTTTTTGTCAATGACATATTTTGTTGATTTTGTTAATATTGAACAAAATAAAACATAACAAAAAATGTATGTGCCATAATTTACACAGGGCACATTTTATGTTAATATTTTTTTTTCCTATTTCCTATAGTAAGGTGACACTTTCTTTTGAATGGTCCTGTTTAGATGAAATACACACTCATCTGACTCTCAGTAGCATGTCAAATTAGGTTTAGGATTAGGTTTTGTGTTGAGGTTAAGGTTAGGGTTGGGATTAGGACCAGGGTTAGGGTTAGGTTTTGGGTAAAGTTGGGTAAGGTTAGGTTTTGGGTAATGGAAGTAAGATATTAACAATACATCTACTTAATGTAAGTAATGTATCAACAGAACATCTACAAGATATTTACTTCAATGTATTCAGATGCTTTACTACTGCTACTTCACTGATGTTGTTGATGTGTTACTGATAATCTGTTAAGAGTTTATTGATCATCTACAAATGACCACTCCAAATAAAGTGTTACACAAGTAATTGTGCCTTAAAATGTGCAGAAGTGTGTTCACTGTAGAGGATGTATTCACTTAGTGTCAGAAAATCACTAAAACAAGTAATTTGACCAGGGGTGTGCAAACATTTGCATACACCTGTATGTGGTTCACTCAGTATGGATGTAAATAGCCTTGAAAATAAAACTGCTTCATTTCAAATCCAATGGATTTTAATACAGAGCCAAAACACCACTATAGCAAAGTACACTGCTAACATTTCAGCAACTTTTCATATCAGTTTCAGCTTATTTTCTAACAGTACACACCTCAAGATTCTGAAAAACTTTTAATGCTAAATAAATAAATTAATTAATTAATACTCAGACATAATGGAAGTTGGGTGGACCTAGTTAATCTCCTTCTCTGAAAACCCTGAGAAAAACTGAAACCCTAAGGTAGAGAATTCTACCTATTCTAAAGAGACAACATCCATCTTTAGCTTGTTCTTTTTTCTGTCTGTGTAAGTGGAATGTGATGTTTTGGGTTCTGTGATAGTTGCCAGGAGCGTAATGTATGTGCTAGACACAGTGTTAAATGAAATAGGATTGAATGAATTACATTTGGCTGATCCATTAAGTCTCTCTCCCATACTCTCACTTCCCCTCTTCCAGTCCAGCTCAGTTTCCTCCTGAGAAAGGAGACCTGTGTGTAATCACACCTGGTTAGAATAATATCCCCCACACAGCACTCCCCTGGGAGGCTCTTAAGGGAATCGCATTTTATTATTCTACTCCCATTCTTGGACTCACTGCACAGATCAGTTTTCATAAAGGTGGAATGGTATCAGAAATGATTGGCCAGAATCTCTGTGGTAGCTCTTTTTGACAATTACATACTCTGTAAAAAAGACTGACGTGTGTTGAAGCCCTCTGAGGAATGACCTTGTTTTCCATTCAGTTCCAATTTTATTCTGTTTATAGATGTAGATTCATACTGTCTTTTTTACATATAGTAATCGAAGTTCTTTTTTATATATTATTATCACTACATCAGTCATACAAGTTAAGGGAGTTCTATAGGAGAAATCATATGTATGGTGAAGAGCATTTAATTTCTTTTGCCTTCTGTCTTAAAGGAGGGAAATCTGAACATGGAAATAGAGTAGATCACTGTTTTTTAAATAGTTGATAAAGAGGGAGCACTGCAATCTGATACATATATTCTAGAGGTGTAATCAATCCTGACTAAATTGCATAAATGTATTGCACCTATGGAAGTAGACATAAATTTGGAGTGAAATATTAAAGGAATGGTTTGGCAAAAAATCGAATTGAAACAATTTCCACTTACACTAGATGTAGTTGATGAGCAAAGACGTGTTTGGTATGCAAACTTTTCTTCTTTAGTATAAAACTGGAGGCTAACGTTGCTAATAAACACTAGATGTCAATAGTCACCCAAATCTTTTCTGCAAATATAACCCCAAAACTTCTCTCAACATGCTTAAACTGCATCCAGGTTTTCATTTAGGTTGTACAGACAGTCAGTGTGGTTTAGGATACAGTTGTGCTAAAATCCAACCAAGAATATATGCACAATTTCTGTTTTTTAAACTGAAAACATGTTTCTGAACAGAAATAACTGAAACTTTAAAATTAATCTAGCATCCATATGTTGGCGTGATGCACGTGAATCTGAAGGGGAGTAGTGTTTTGTTCTGCAGGGGAGTTGGAGTTCAGCACAAAAACGGAAATGGTTTGGGTGACTATTGACGTCTGGTGTTTATTAACAATGTTAGCCTCGTAGCTCCACTAAGTGGAAAATTGTGTAAATTAGATTTTTCTCCAAAACATTTCTTTAACATCACAAAAGCCAGCAGCTGGAGCATGTAGCTTATTTTCCACTATGATGAAACTCCAGTGAGTTGATTCTAAAAACCAAACAAAAAGGAAACAAACAAAGTTCCTGTCAGAAACCTCTCATTCTGCTTCCTGAAAGAAACAAGTCACTGGCTGACTTGGTACACATCAGTTTCCAAGCAGGACGCTGATGATGCGCAATAGCCAGCAGATCAGTAAAAAAGACAATCAGCATGAGTCTGAATTCAGCTTTGTTTACGGTCACAGATCAGCACTTTACAGACACCTTTCAACAAAGAGGCATACTGAAGTACATCAGTAGTATACTGGAAGTATATAGAGAATATTAAAACTACTTTTCCAAATGTATTTTATGGAAAAAACCTTTACCTTTAGCTTTAAAGCAACATTTTAAATTAATTGGTACTTCATTATGTGTTAAGGAAATAATTTCTGGGTACAGTACTTGGCCAATTATGCGTAAAAAAATAGGGGATTTATATTTACATTAAGCAACTGTCCTGAAACAACAACAAAACACATGCTCACTCTCAAATAATAAAAACTCATTGTATGAACTTAATACTACACATTTCCATGAAGCCTGATCCCGAAGGATAAGCGGCTTCAAAATGAAGTGTATTTTGATCCTAGCACACCCCTCTAACACATCACTCTAACATCAGACATGTACTGAAATGTTTATTTTATTCAAAACCAGAAATAAAGGAAACTAATAATGATGCTTAGATTACCTTTTTCGTAAGTCACATCCTTCTCACAGGTCATTAGATTTCGTATCATTTCAGTATATACAGTAGCGTAGATCAGTACAATGTGATTATACACTATGTGTCCAGTAGTTTGTAGATACGTGCTTATCCAGTGTTTCTTCTGAACTGAAGGGTATTAATCATGAGTTTGTTCCTCTTTGCTGCAGAAACAGAGTCTATTCTTCTGGGAAGACTCTAGACTAAATTTTGGGACAGTGCTGTGAGGATTTGGTTGCATTCAGCCATGAGAACATAAGGTACTGGTACTGATGTTGAATGACTAGTTAGGTACTGATGTTGGATGATTAGTTCTGAATCGCTAAAACTCATCAAAGGTGTTGAATGGAGCTTCATCACTTCTGAGAACACAGTTCCACTGCTACGCAGGTTGATGCTGGAGGAATTTATATCCCTCTACCTGCCACCTGGTATTTGGTGTGGTGATCTTGGGCTCATTTGTAGCTGCTCCAGGGCATCCCATTGTATTGGCAATGCTTTTCTACAGAACTGAAGTCAATAATTAGAAGGGGACATAGTGTAAAGATAATGATATAAAACACCTAACCCCCTTGCAACCACATTTGTTGTCTATTTTATCAGTCCTGGTTACCATATCAGTGGTTCTACAGTTACAGACTGTAGTCTGTAGTAATCTGTTTCTCTGCATACTTTGTTAGCCCCACTTTCACTCTGTTCTTCTATTCTCAGTCCAGAGGACCCCCACAGGACCACTACAGAGCAGGTATTATTTGGGTGTTGGATCATGCATTGACACTGATGTGGTGAGGGTGTGTTAGCGTGTGTTGCGCTTATGAGTGGATCAGACACAGCAGTGCTGCTGTGGAGTAAACACTGTTCACTCACTATCCACTCTATTAGACTCTCCTACTGTGCTGGTCCAACTTGTAGATGTAAAGTCAGGGACGATAGCTCATCTGCTGCTGCACAGTTTGTGTTGGTCATCCTCTAGTCCTTCATCACTGGTCACAGGACACTGCCCAAAGGACACTGTTGGCTGGATATTTTTGGTTGGTGGACTATTCTCAGTCCAGCAGTGACACTGAGGTGTTTAAAAACTCCTGCAGCACTGCCGTGTCTGATCCACTCAGACCAGCCCAACACACACTAACACACCACCACCATGTCAATGTGACTGCAGTGCTGAGAATGATCCACCACCCAAATAATACCTGCTCTATGGTGGTCCTTTGGGGCACCTGAGCATTGAAGAACAGGGTGAAAGGGGGCTGGGGTCTGTAATCGTCGAACCACAAGAAGCTCCTGTACGGTAAGTGGAACTGATAAAATGGACAATGAGCGTAGATACAAGGAGATGTTCCTAATAAAGTGCGTGGTGAGTGTATATTCAAAAATATCACATATATTCCACATATTTATTTCAATAAGTACATATACAAGTGTATATATATATATATATATATATAATTTTATTATGTGGGATATTTTTCACAATTTTTTTATTTATTGGCTTTTTATCCTGAAATTTAGTCATGTTCAGTTGCACCCACTAGCTTGGTCTTCTCTCATAAGACAATGCTACCAAGCCAGGAAGGTGAAGACTACTGCTGAAGCACATGAAGCCAGCCACTGCATATTTCCCAATTGCACTTAATGAAACATCACTGCATATCAAATAACAGACAACTGCACTGGCTAGCATCACGCTGAGAAATGGAAGGACAGTCATCCTACCCACCCACATGCTCTCTTGGACTCAGATAGCTGGATGGCAAAGGATGGCTGTGGCATTGCCAGGAATCAAATTTGCAGTCTCCTGAAGACAGTGCCAGTGCTTGAGTGCTCTGATTTTAAAATAAGATATCAACAAGCAAAAATGTATGGGAAAAACTCCTGTAGTGGACTGATAAAGGCTACACCTGAACTAAACGCCATGTTGTTTTTCAGGTTTTCCATCCAGCTCTGCATTACTGTAAGCCATGTTGATGCCAGTTTAAGGTGTCAGTTTCACTGGCCTAGAACACAATAGAGAGCAAGGGAGAGTTGGGTGGGTTTTGTTCTCAAGAACACTGTGTTCTATTACGGAGCTGCTCTTTTGTTCTCAAGGGTCCTTGGGTAATGTTAGGATTCAATGTAAATGGATATGCACATCAGTTTTTTTGCTTTTATTCACTCTTTTAACCCTTTATGTGCTATGCATATTATTCAGTTAACCTATTAGCTTATTATCCAGTAGGTCAATTTAAATTATGGGGTAACTAACTATTATGAAACTAACATGTAATATCTAATAACTGTGAAGAAGTTCCCATCAATGGGTGCTAGAGTTTGAGGGGTTTATAACAAACATCCTCAAGGCAGTATGACTCCTTAAGAAATATGATCCCTAGGTCTTAAAATCTATTCAGGGAATCATCCGTAAGCTACATTAAATGTATATGACACCTTTAGAAAAGCATAAAACCATCATAATATAAAACAAATGTACTAACTTTAAAAGGTGACAAGGTGAACAAGGAACAAAACTAGCACCAGGAGTAGAAATACTCAAGAACTAGGAAATAACAGCATAGAAACTCTATAACAGGTGTGCAATTACATAGTTTAATAGTTGTCACTAATAATAAATGTCACACTAAATGGTTTCAGGTTCTCAAATGTAAGACAAGCCTATATGTTCCTCTTTCTATTTCTGCCCAGACACTTCTAGGAAGATTTACCCCTGTTTTAAGTTTTCTCTATTTAGAAATAATGGCTCTCACTATGGTTTGCTGGATTCCCAGAGCCTTAGAATTGGCTCTGTAACCCTTTCCAAACTCATGTATTTCAATAACTTTCTTTCTCAAATCTTCCAGAATTTCTTTTGACCACGGCATCACATGGCACATGGTACTGTGAGGCTTGCTGAGGCCTTTAGCCTATCTTACTTTGCTGGAAAGGTTCTGTATAAAATTATGTTTAGATTCCACAGGGCTGGCCATAATCAAGCCTGAGTGTGTCTAGTTTAATTGACCCCAGTTAGTAACTATATTTGGTGGATTGCTTAATTAACAATTATTTGTTTCACACAGAGCCTGTTGGTTTTGGATAACTTTTATTCTGCAAGAAATTAAACAGTCATTAAACAGTATTTTGTGTTTACTCAGGTTGTCTTTGTCTTATATTGAATTTTGTTCAAAGATCAAAGAACATTTAAGCGTGACAAATATGCAAGAATAGAAGAAATCAGAATATTTTTTTTCATGACATTACTAATGATTATAGTTAGGGGCTAGGGAGAAAACAAGAATACAAATAGGTTTATGCAATAATGACAAGGGAGAATCCAAAGTGGAGTCATGAGGAATTATGTTCGTTGCTTATTGATTCAACCTGTCTATTAACAACAAGAGGCATTGTTTTCCAGCTTGGTGTACAGATTTCATGTGGCATCAGAGAACATACCAGCTGGTGATACATTTCAACTGGTAAACTTGAATAACCCGGATATGCCTGAATTTATCATCTGTCTTTATAACTTTGTTGAACATTCAAATACAACTTCCTTGTGGTGAACAGAGAACTCAGAGTCATCCAAATAAACCATTAGAAGCACTACAGGGTCAAGCATGGTAGTGTTTCAGACATTCCTGTCTGTTCTATCATACAAATGCAACACATGTATTAGCATCTAACTGACACAATGTGAGATGAGCTTTTGTTCACTGCTGGCCAAAAAGTGCACTTAGCTCCTGATGTTAGTGAAGCACTGATGAGCTGAAATTAAAGAAGGGATTGGTGTGTAGAGTAATGCATGCTCATACTCAGGAATACAGCCAAATGTCAGCTTTTACAGCTTTATTGTTATATGTACTGTACAAAGAAATAAAATGTTTATATTAAATATTTCACATAACTAATAGTGGAATCCAATGGATAAACATCTTTCATGTCCACTTTGACTTTCAGTATAGGTCTGTATATTAGTAATTGAGTAATCTACAAATTATTTTGACAAGTAACCAGTGTTTAAAAAAGAATGATAAAAATTGGCTTTACAGAACAATAAAAAGTCTTTTTACAGCCTCTTTCTTTTGTCTTTGTGATTCGTAACAGCAAACATCACATGCAATAACTACAAACATGCATGCATTCATGAAATCCTGCTAGTGTAGAGCATCTTATTTCAGTGATGTTCACAAAAGTGATTTTAATCAAACTTTTGTGGAGGATCTTCTGCCTGCTAAACATGGCTTTATACCCTGTTTATCATTCAAGTTGTAAACTAATCATTACAGATTCATCAAGAATGCAAATTGCAATGCAAATTATTGTCTTAACCTCAGAAATACAGGCATTTGTATCACTTCAGCTCACCAGAGAACACTAAACACACAATAACGTGGGAGTCCAAAATAAATAAAGGACATAAATGCTTCATGGAAAAATTCACAGCTTTTAGAGTACGATAACATCAGTGAATGTCCACAGAGTGAGCTTGCAAACAATAAACTAGTTGGCAAAAAGCTAAACATGCACACATTCCAGCAGGGGGCGTGCTGGGTCCTCATGGTCTGTAGCACCTCTGTAGACATTTTACGCAAACACTGGCTCCAGTGAACGAACATCTAGTCCCTGCTGAGGACTCACTCTCTCAAATGCCAGCAGCTTTTGAGAGAGAAAATGAACTGTTTCTCTGAAAGTGGCTGTAGCAGCAACTTTAAAGCACAAACTGCATGTTAACGTTAGTCAACGTTAGTTCCTCTGCTTGTCAGCTGACAAACCACTGAAACTGTGATAAGGTTGGTTTTGCTTCAAACTTAAACACGTGAGTAAACTATACACCCTCTACTCCTCATCGTTGTTGCTTTAGCGGTAGCAGTGTTACCCTGAAATGACTACTTCAGGCAGAAAAATGCGGAAATGTGAAAAGGGCCTATTGGATGTTGTTGTGCTTTCTAACATTCACTGTTCCTTTCTTGTCTTTTCATGTACTGTATGTCATTTTGTCTATTGGCAAAAAAGCATGGTTCATCCACTGCAGGAAAAATAAAAATGCTAACTTACTGTAAGAAAAAATCAGAAACTGCTTCACAGAACTATGTTTCATGACCTAAAAAAGAAAAGTGCAGAAATGCAGTTGAACCACATAACCACTGAGTCATTGAGAAACATGCTTGTCCTTTGGATGAATGCAGCTGAAACTCTGAATGGGTCTTCCACAAGGATGAAAGGTAGAGCTTTTGGTCTGTGGCTAAGCTTTTAAATGCTGGTAGATGCAGGGTGGACCGGACGCAAAAGAGCTGTGGTGCACACAGTGCTTCTGGTAAATACAGCTGCCCAAAATGATTCACTACTTATTTAAAGACAGCAGAAATAGGCCTTAAAAAAATCTCAGGTTCGCAAGCTTACTTCACATTTTGACTGAAAGATTGTCCATTTCTCTGAGGCAGACTTGTAGAGTGTTGAAGGTCTGTGTTAATCGCTCGCTGGCTGACCTCTGGCTTCAGAAAGCTCTCGGATTACCCTCTCACACTGGAGGGCCTTTGTTCAGATGGGAGTTGGTCAGCTTACTTGCCTGAGTTTCACACCAAATGTCTCTGTCTGACTTCCTTCGTGCCTCCAGGCTATGACAACAGGGTGCACTCTATTAGCTAGTTTGAGATGTTCTGGGGAAAGTGCTTCTCTTTGTGTGTTATTGTTTAGAAGCACAGGAAATGTCACTATACCTACAGCGATGGACAAGCCAGACCAAATGATATGAGTTCAGTGGTTGTAGTGCATGAACATTAGTACTGCAAATTGTAGAAAATGTAGTAGAAGATACATTTGAAGATCTGTGGACAAAGATTAAGCCTAGTCACAGACTAATCTCGATGTTAATGGTGTCACTATTAAAAATCTCATTAGGTCCAGGCTTGGGCTTGACCTGTGTCTGAGAAACCAGCATTTAAAATACAATCACGTTGTACTGATCTACACTTGGATGCTGATATTGTCCTGGAATGACCTGTGAGAAGATAGTAATTTCTATAAAAGTAGTCTAACAAACATAATTAGTTTCCTTAGTTTTTGGTATTGAAAAAAGGGAATTGTCTCTTGTTTCATGGTGCAAGAAAGGAACAAATCAGTGGGTTTGAAGCCCCAACTGTTCTGATTATTGTTCACTGACAGTGTAGGGGTGTGTCAGGTATCAAAATACCCCTCATTTTAAAACCGAATTGGTGACAAAGGGTCAAACACAGTTGCAATCCCATTCAGTTACTTTCAATAATGACACTACCTAAGACCTTCTGACAAAACACATCACTGGAAAGGACCACAAAGTTCTCAAACCCACCCATATCTTTTTCTTTTTAGTTTGTGCCCCCACTGGTGAAATATAACCCCTCAGACCATGTGAAAAAGACTTCAGTCTACTTTTTCCTACCCTAATTCTAAAGGCTGAACTGACTGTATTATGAAACATAAGAACATATACGATAGGTTCTACAAAGGATGGCTCGGTTGTGATTGACATATATGAAACAATACCAGCAGAATTAGATAACTGACTAATAATGAAGTAGCCTATTTATAAAAGAAGCCTCACAGCACTGGGTACTGAGCAGAGCACAGACAGATTGAGAGCATCTCATTGGAGTGGAAGCATCGGTAAGCACAGAAAATCTCTCATTTAAAACACTGATTCAAACACAGACTCTTGTCTTTAAATCTTTTGTTGTTTGTTTGTTTGTTGTTGACTTCAACCTACAGGCAAAATGAAGGTGTTGGTAAGTCTCATTTTGTCTGATATACGCAGATCCATTGATGCTAATATTGAAGTGCCTTATATTATCATTTCATTGTCTTGTTTCATTTAGTTCAAAGTTCTTTTTTGTTTGGATTATATTGCCATTTTCTGTTTCCTGGTTTCCTAGATCTTTTCCATGGCCTTGATTGGAGCCAGTTTTGGTAAGCATGATGAAAACTGGCCTACTCAATCATTGAAATCAAGTATTATTGAAATGTTTCTAATTCTCAATCTTTTGTTTTCTGTTTTCAGGAACTGTGAAGCTTGCTCTACCTCCACGTAAGATTTCAGTTACCTTCTTACATAATAAAGATATATGTTAACGAGTTGGTTTTCAGGATCTCATAGAATTAAAAAATGAATTCAAAATGGGCTGTATTTTCAGCATGGTTTCCATATATAGACAGTATGGACAGAGTAATGAATTGAACATTTTGAGACTAACAATGTTTACATATTACTTCAAAGTCCATATTTAAAAAAACTAGGGACGTTCAGTTTTCCATGATGTGGGATCTTTAACTTTGGACTACATGTAGACAGGCAGTAATGGCAAAGCTAATGATCTGAAAAGGAGATGCTTATTCAAGACCAATGCTAAACCCAAGAAACCTTGGGACTTGCTTTTTCCAATTTGATTTGTACCACCTCAACATAGAGATGATGATGGATCAGACTGCTGTTACACTGCCTCGATATGTTATGAAATACAAAAAGCAAAACTGAATTGGACATGTCAGCCCTCTGTCTGAACTCAGCCTTAGAGTTTTATGAATGCATGTGGGCATTTTTCAGCCAGCATGGCTTTAATTTTGTGCTATGTGGGATCCATGGTATTTGCAGGCACAGCCTCCAGTGCAAGGGCTTTGTGGCAGATTTACTAATGTTTTGCATTGTTGCAAACTCAAATTTGACATTAAAAAATGGCTGTTTTGATTTACTGAATAAGTGCAATGGTCCTTTAGCGCTCATTAAATGATTAAAGAGGCTGTGGCTTTTTGTTTGCTTTTGCCTTATTTCATGTGCATTTACAGGAGTTTCCCTGTCAAAGTGCAAAATACTGAGATTATGATAATGAAGCACCTACTATGTTTACCAAGACTGACAGTAAAGACTGACTGTGTACTGTTTGAGCCCTGTAAAAAGCTTATCTTATTTTTGGTGCTAACATGGCTGCTATTATTTGTGCTGAGAGAAAAAAAAACGTTTTTCAAGCACATTTACTTGTTTTAGATTAAAAGAAAACATGTGTAAACATGTGCCATGTCAAATTGTTCTTGATGTGATGAAGGAAATAAGAGATACATAAATGAAACAGTTTTACTAAAATTTAAACTAGTAAAACTAAAAATTTTGATGTACTGTACAACACTTTTGCATAAACAATGGCAATAATAATAACTAATGACATTAATAAGAAATGTCACAGCCTTTTTCCTTGTACTGCATGTAGGTAAGATACTCTCAAAATCATACACTTCCCAAATGACCTGATTGTGTTGAGTGAAATTAAACTTTCTTTCTTTGCTTATTATAAGTCATCATTTCTACCTAATGAGTCACAGTTTGAAACTGAAATAGGCAAATCAAACGTCTTTTTTTCATTGCAGGAAACAGGTTTTCTACAAAACACATGTGAACCAAACATGGTTATATTGCGCAGCTCATGTCTTACAAAGTGCCTGTATTCATTTATATAGAGGTTTGTAGATAAGCTGCTAAATTGGCCACCCTCACCAGCACAATGTGTCAGCAGTCTATCAGTAATTAGCGCCTCTCTATTAGTAAATCTGCCCTTTTACAGTTCACAATTCAGCTTGAGAACACATTTTTATGGTGATGACTTTATTATAATATCTTTTTCTTGCTTGTCTTTCTCACTCTTTAGTATGTTACACTCAGTGGTTTGACCGGGACAACCCCAGTGGGGGAGATTATGAAACCCGGGCTCTACTGACAATGCAGTATCCAGGAAAGATCTGCCCTAAACCCAAGACCATTCAGGCTGCAACCCTCACTGGCGTACCTGCTGAAAGCATTGGACAAGTTTTTTCATCGTCTGTCTGATATTTACTACTTTACTGAGTGTGCTGTTGATATGTGCTGTTGTTCAAAGGTTTAGCATCATATTAATTGTTTTTTGCTTTTTTATTCAACAATAACTTCCTAAATAAAATACATTTGCAGTTTAGATAACATTCAGATCATAAAGTGTTTTCAGAACAATAAGATGTTATTAAATGATCATTACACTGTAGTTTTTTTTTTTTTATCTGAGATTGATCATTGAATATAAGCTATTTTTGATGTTATGCAGCTTGCTCCACCTACAGCTCTTTCATCATTCTGGACACATCTAAAATGTCTTTTTATAGCTTCCAAATAATTGTTTGAAGCCTGTGAAGTTGTAAAGGTCATATTAGAACTGTTTTTTAAATCTGCAGCAACATTGGTTTTACATTATTTTTGAAAACACTGAAAGGTTTTTAGAACATTTACCTTATTTTTGTGAGGTGTAATTGATGTGAATAATGAGTGTAAAGAAGAATTTTTTTCAATTATTTATTCTTTTACTTTCTGTGTCAGTTTCACCAATGCACACAAACTCTCACTCTCTCTCTCTCTCTCTCTCTCTCTGTCAGGTATGATGTTTCAACTGGCTTTATCTGCTTGAACCCTCAGCCGAATGGAGAGTGCTGCTTGGACTATAAGGTGCGCTTCGGATGCCCATGTCCCTGGCCCGTCATTATCAAGCCCAATGTCTCTCTAGCAGAGATTGCAGAAGATGCAGCCATTAACAGGACCATTATCTCTCAAACAGAGACTCCAGCAGACAACTAAACAGATACAACATTAAACATTTTTCTTATTTTTTTCAACTTTTAATCTCATATCTGGAAAAGTCATGCTACTGCAATATAGTGCTCTTACATGCTTGTGTTAATGGCCGTGTACTGTTTGCAAGTCCATTCCAGGCCAGTAAAGGATGTGAACATGTGGTCTGAGTGAGATACGAGAATGAGTCTTGTATTCAAAGTCATCAACACAAGTATGTATTTAGACTCTTGGGGTGTAATGGGATGGGTCCTATATTTTCTATGCTGCTTTCTGCCTAAAATTGTAGAATTCTAATTCATCTGGTTTGTGCTGAGTTGTTTATAACACTTTATTAATCCTCAAAGGGAAATTTGACTGACATAGAATATACATAAGCAAGGTAAAAATAGTAAAATGGGATAAGTAAATGTATAGCATAAAGTACTATACAACACTATACAATAAAACTATAAATATATGTACACACACACTCTATCTATCTATCTGAACATATAATAAGAGAAGTAGGACTGGAAGATGATGATTGAGGATTCAAGATTGGTGGAAGACACATCGGTGCTACTTTGTTAAGTGTCTCTAATAACTATGTAGTTGCGTATTAACAATAAATACAATATCAATGTAACTACTGGTGATATATTCACTCTTCCAGATGAATTGCAGGAGTACAGCCTATGTAAATATACATGTGTATCAATTTCAGTTTTTACTATCAATAGGAACAGCATACTTTCTCTTATGTAATTACACATTTGTAATAGTGTGAGGGTAATTACATTTGTATGAACTGCTGCTTTATAGATTTTCTGATTGTAACAGGAGGTGTGCAGTTAACTACATTATACTGCATCTGTACAGAATACTTACATCTTTACATCTAACATCTATTCTCTAAAGTGACTGTATTTATACAGCAACAGCAGATATCAATTACCTTTAAAATATGTATTTTTTGGTAGGCACTGTGAAATTACAAGTTCATATAAACTCATGTGACTTAAACAGGTTACCATGTAAGAACACAAGTACTCCACAGTAACTGTCAAGGTTACACTGTAAAATAAGGGCACGGTCTCTATGTAGTTGTCATATAGAATCAGTGAAATTACAAATTGATAATCCAGACATTGTCCTTGGGGTCGTATAATACAACACACACTCACTTTATGAGGAACACCTGTACACCTACTCATTCATACAATTTTCTAATCAGCCAGTCATGTTGCAGCAGTGCAGTGCTTCACGTCATGCAGATATCTGCCAGCAACTTCTGTGACAGTGAATACAGCAGCAGCACTTACATTGTTGTTGCCAGGCATGCGGGAAGATATTTTAAGTTAGGGGTGCTGAACTTACTGAATAATGTCATATGACATGATTTGTCTGTTTTCTTTCTTTTTTTTGTTGCTAATTTACATCAAACAGAACAGTGTTATAAAGTGTTGTAATGCAGGGAGAGATGACAACATAAATATTTAACTGAAACATCAAATCCATAACTGAAAAATCTTCACTCTGCTCTCTTGTTCTGGACAAACTTTATGCAAATCAACTGAGCGCCAACCAATAAGACTGTTATGCGGTGCAGTAACTGATTGTGTCACGCTCATGGTCACACAGTGAGATTTAACACTCCAATGCACCCTGAACTGAATATAATGGTTAGTTAAAAAATGCCATTATTACCTTAGTTGACTTTTTAAAGTTTAAAGCAACATTAGGTGGCTTTGGAACAGGCCAATAACTCTACATACGCTTTCCTTCTTTGCACTTCAACCTGCATGTGTTTTAGGAACTCGCCCAAAAAGCAGCCAACAGTTTCAAATCCGTGATAAAAATACAGCGTTCACTTAAATAATGCAGGGCTACTGCAGATTTTGAAAATGTAAAAATAGAAACTCTACTCAGAAACAAGCACATATGGGTTGGTACTATGCTCAAATTATTATGAAGTTCATGACATTTTATTTTTATTATGTTTTTTGCAGCTGCAATCCTGAACACTGGTGGTGCTGCTGCACCCTCAGCACCCCTGCTTACTGCATCCCTGGTTGTTGGATGTGTTGTTAATGTGTAACTACATAGTTAATAGATGCTTAAAATTAAGTAGGACCAAAACTTCAATAACCTTTGAAATGGAGATGACACTCAGAGATGAAAACCTGAAGGCTCTTATAAGGAAAGTTAAAGAACAGAAGAAAAGAAGACAAAAAGAGTGAAAAGATGTCTCTAGTTCAATATGAAGAAACAAAGGATATGGCAATGGGAAAGATGACCAGCTTTAACATTGATGATGAAGCTAAAGAAGTAATAGGCAGCTTTTGCCTGCTTGGTTCAGTCATTAACAACAAATGATCAGGCACTAACCAATCAAAATTATTTTGTAAATGCACAGAACTTTTTGGCAAGAGCAAAATATATCATTTTTTCTGTATCTTTTAAAAAATGTAACAATGTAACCCATACTCGTGTTTGCTGAACTACTAGCCAAGAGTACAAAGAAATGATAATATTATCACAGATGTGTTCTCAGCCTTGCATGAGTACAGACACGTGTTTCTAATTACATTGTGAGAATTGTTTTCAGCTAGTTTCTTTCGGTAATTGTGATCAGTACAAGTAGTATACAAAAGATGATGACTCACAATGACTAGGCTACATAAGCTATTGATGCAAATGCTCATCCACAAGTTGGTTTCTCTTCAATATGTTATCCATATTATTTCCACCCACTTGTGAAACCCATATCTCTACCAACTGGAAAGGACAAGGAATGCCTAATACTTCAGTATTTTACTCAGAAAGAACAGACATTCACAGTAAACATCATTTACAAAGCAGTGTCACTGTCCCTGCCTTTACTCTGAACAACACAGCCATTTATGCTGACTACAATTATGAATGACTGATGCAAAACTAGAAACAGTTCAAAAACAGCCACCTCAAAATAAACTTTTTATGAAAAAAATGAAAAGTTGACAGAGCTGTTCCTGTATGAAAATCAAGTCAGGCCTGTTTTGGTGAGGTGGACGTTTGCTCCTCAGCGCAGTAATCTTTGTCCATCAGTTTCATTGTAGCATGATTTCATGGACAAGTTACAGCATTTCCCACAATCGCACTGCGGCAGTCACATTCTCAATCAATGCTGCACAGGTAGCACATGCACAAAAATGACAATCTATATAGAAGAAATGCATCATGCATAATTAAATTGCCTTTAAAAAGTCAACATACTGTTTTTCATTTTCTTCTTATTATTATTCTACAGTTGAAATTCTGCAGTTTCTGAGCTAGAATCACAAAACTATGCGGTGTCGTAGAACATCACAAGTTTTGTTTGTTTAACAAATTGACCTTAACAATCACCTTGGATAGAATACCATTGGCCTATCACCCACATGGGATCCTGCTGCCAAAAAGGAAAACAAAAGTTTTATAACTGTCTTGCCTAAACCTGTAACTGACATAATAAAATGCTTGCTTTTATAAAGCGACCCTTCATAGACATTTCCACCTGTAAAGGCTTCTAAAAGTAAAGTCAAACATTCAGCCATGTGTCTTAGCAAAGCATTTGCCACCGGGCCTAACCCAGAATGTCATCAAAGCTCTCAAAAAATTCCATAGCAATGGCCTAGCAACACCTTAGCAACCACATTGGACAGCATACCGACAGCCTAGTAACACTTTAGCAAACACCTGGGATACCATAGCAAATACCATAGCAGTGACCTAGCAACAACTTAGGAACCACCTGCGATACCCTAGCAATGGCCTAGCAACACCTTAGCAACCACCTGGGATACTACAGCAAATACCATAGCAATGGCCTAGCAACAACTTAAGAACTACCTGCGATACCATAGCAATGGCCTAGCAACACCTTAGCAGCCACCTGGAATACCATAACAATGGCCTAGCAACAAGTTAGGAAACCAGTGGCAATGGCCTAGCAACACCTTAGCAACCACCTGGAATAACCTAGGATTGGCCTAGCTACACCTTAGCAACCACTTGGGATGGCCTAGCAACAGCTTAGCAACACAATAGCAACTATGTGAAATTACTACATAAACCAAATCATGTTATCAAAAACAATCAACACTATTAACATGCTATATACTATAAATGTAAAGACAAATTTAACAATCCATCAGATGCACATTATCCTGTAGCCTAACTGCTGCACAATAATCAGATTTCTGTTCATAATTACCATCAAAAAGAAAAGCAAAAGCTTTATAGCTGCTTTGCCTAAACCTGTAAATGACATAAAAAATTCTTGCTATTAAAAACAATGACCAATAAATGATATATTTCACCATATGTCTCTCCTCCCAATGTAAAGTGGGCAGTCCTAATCTTGGGTAACACTTCTGTAAGCATTCCCCTTACCATTCACAAGGCTGAGGTCTCTTGCTCCGCCCACACAAAACAGTTTCAGAGTCAGAGAAACTTAGTGAGCTAAAGCTAATCCAACATAACCAAAAGCTAGCATGCTAGATGACCTGTCTGTAGCTGCCTGTTGGCCCGTTGATTTATTTCTCCATACACAAACATTGTTTGTTCATCCATTCCTTTATTCACGCTTTGCTGAGTTCATCTGTTTGTTCGTCCGTTCCTTCGTGTGTTGCTTCATCTGTCTGTTTGTTCGTCCATCCATCTGCACAATTGTGCATCTGTCCATCCACATCTGTTTGTCTGTGACTTTTCGTCCAATTACCATCACATAAGAGATGGATAACGATTTTAACGATTATTTTTTCTGTATAAGTGGCAGATCAGGTTAGGAGTGTTGAACAGGGAGTTGTCAATCAAGCCCACGCCCACACAGTTCTTAGATAGGTCTGATGAGCGAGTTTTGAGCCGTGTTTTATCAAATTTAGATCTTGTTTTGTTCTTTCAAACTGTGCTGGATGTTTAATATAACATTCAAGTTTAGTATCATACAATCAGTTTTAATATTTTACCTGGGACTTTAAAGGTTTATAGAGGTCAAGTCAAACATTCAGGCACATGTCTTAGCAGAGTGTTTGTCACTAGGCCTAACCCAGAACGTCATCAAAGCTCTCAAAACACAGTCAAACACAAAGGTCAGGGATTCTTAATTTCACATCATCAGCAAGAATTACAAGGATTACCAGTAGTACTACCCACCCTTCTTAAACAGGCCTGTTGCCAGATGGCAGAACATTAGTATTATAATGAGTATTGAGGTCATCAACAAAAGCAAACAGGTAGCTTTTGTAATGTGATCTCCTCCCTGTTTGTCTCACAGGTTTGGGTGGAGTGGGAATAGTCTGCCACCTGAACTTCCCCCAACCTCTTCTAATTGGTGGTCTGGCAAATGCTCCAGCCTTCTGGGCAGTGGTCCTGAGTTAAGTGAGTGAGTCTTGGAACGCTAAAGCCTAGCTCCAGGCCATGGGCTAAAAGAATGGGAGATGGAGAAGTGAAGCTAACATGTGGCAGTGCGCTTCCTTGCATCTTAATTAGTGGAGAAAGATGGGGGAGGCATGTGGTGATCAGTAGCCAAAGCAAACAGATCATCTGTTTCTCGAGACTGAGGAGGCTGTAAGAAATAGATATAAAGCAAATGCTGGGAAATAAATAACTTTGTCTCATTAAAGAAGATCATGGAGTCAAAATATTTCAGCTTGGTGTGGGAAAATTAAGGCAAACCACCTTATTTATTTCTGATATTTTGCCATTCTGTGATTAACACAAAACTCAAATCCCAAACCATCTTTTCTCTTTGGACACAACTAATTGAACAGTTTCTAATTAAATTGAGCAGTTTCTAATTGAGATCATAAGACTGCTTATTTATGAGGTTGTGCATGTCTATCAGACATACACGTGCAAATGTCAGAGACCACCTTTTCATTTATTTCACCTGCAGTCAATTTATTTTTCAGCAATAGGAAAAAAGCAGAAAACATGTTTAACAGAAAATTACACAAAAGCCTTAACAATGAAATATCACAGAATATTTTCAGTATTCACTGCATCTTTTGCCTCTTTGCCTTTATTATAGCTTTCTTTCATTTTGGGAGTCTTGCTTTCAGTTTTTCAGAGAAATCTTTAGAGATATTTTTCCACACCTTCAAAGTTCAGTCTTAGAAGTTGATTGTATTTTCTACTTCTCACAATCCAAGTAATCCTAATTACAAATTACAAAACAGTCCAAAACCTTACTCCACATTTCAGATGTCCAGTTTCTCAGTAAGGGCTTACTGGACAGAAAAAATTGTAGATTTTTCAGATCTGAAGTAAGAGTGGAGCTTGATTTTCTCCTCTCTCTCAAAGAGGAAAGCTTCAACTGCTGTTAATCTGATGGCAATGTATTTGGTGGTCTACCAGATCTTTAAGGTTGGAGTCCCATTTTCTGTACATTCTTAATATTTTTTAAACTCCTGTATTCATGTCTTTCCCTTTGACTTTCCTTTTCTTTATGCAAGTTGTGACGCTGTGTAAAATGTAAATAAATGTAATAAGAACAGAATGCAATGATTTGAAAATCTCATAGACCCATATTTTATTTACAGTAGAACATATCAGATGTCAGATGTTGAAAGTGAGACATTTTACCATTTCATGAAAAACAGTAAGTCAATAGAGCTTGATGGCAAAGCATAAAAAAAATTGGGACAGGGGCAATAAAAGGCTGGATAAGTAAGTGGTACCAACAAAAAACAGCTGGAGGATCAATTTGCAACTAACTCACATGACTAGATATAAAAAGAGCATTTTAGAGAGGCAGAGTCTCTTAGATGCAAAGATTAGCAGAGGTTCACCAACCTGCGAAAAACTGTGACTAAAAATTGTGGAACAATTTCAGAAAAATGTTGCTCAACGTAAAATTGCAAAGACTTTGGATATCCTATCATTTACCGTAGATAATATCATCAAAAGATTCAGAGAATCTGGAGAAATCCCTGTACGCAAGGGACAAGGCCAAATACTGAATGATCACGATCTTTGGGCCCTCACTGCATTGAAAACAAGCATGATTCTGAACTGGAAATCACTGCACGGGCTCAGGAATGCTTACAGAAATCATTGTCTATGAACACAGTTTGCTGTGCAATCCAGAAATGCAGGTTAAAGCTGTATAATGAAAAGAAGAAGCCATATGTCAAAACGATCCAGTAACGCTGCCATGTTCTCTCGGCCAAAGCTCATTTAAAATGGACTGAGGCAAAATTGAAAACTGATCTGTGGTCAGATGAATCAAAAACAGCACGGCTTCACAGGAGAAGAGTCCGGGTGCTGAACTGGCCTGCCTGCAGTCCAGGCCTTTCACTAGCAGAAAACATTTGGCACATCATAAAACAAAAAATCCGGCAAAAAAGACCCAGGACTGCTGAGCATCTGGAATCCTACATCTGACAAGAATGGGACAACATTTCTCTCTCAAAACTCCAGCAAATGGTCTCCTCACTTCCCAGACATTTACAGACTGTTGTTAAAAGAAGAGGTGATGCTACACAATGGTAGACACGGCCCTGTCCCAACTTTTTTAAGGTGCTTTGCTGCCATCAAGTTCTAAATGAGTTAATATTTTTCATGAAATGGTAAAATGTCTCACTTTCAACATTTGATATGTGTTCTATGTTCTGTTGTGAATAAAATATGGGTCTATGAGATTTGTAAATCATTGCATTCTGTTTTTATTTACATTTATTTACATCTTACACAGCATTCCAACTTTTTTAGAACTGGGGTTGTACATTGTTTTATATTTAACCTCAGAAAAATCTCTAACATTAAATAATTTGTGCTTATTGGCAATTTTGACTGGAAATTAAATAAATAAAGAGTGGTCTCTGACTTTTGGACAGAACCATATGCATTTCAATGACCTGTGTTGGGACATTAAACTGTAACTTTGTGGTTTAGTTGATTTTGAGCCCTGAAAATCAATCCAACTTCATTCCACACTAGGAAAAATGCAGATTAACTTATATTTGACATACAGGTTTGTTTGTCTTAAGACTAAAATGTTTTATTCTATTTTGTGTGCAGGGAGATTTTAGGTAGAAAAATTATTTTTCTAATAGTTTTTTGTTTATTTATGACGCCACTTGAACTGGCATGAAGAGCCTGCATAGTTTTTAGGTACATGTTTTATTACAGATGCACACTATTTTTTGTTATGTTGTTTTTTTGTTTTTAATGCTTAAATGAAATAATAAGATCTGTATCAGGTCCATGAAGTCCATCAGTGGAAAATGTGTCTACAGATATATTCCCTATTAGGGGCTCAAGGATCCAATAGTTTCAGAAAAGAACAGCCACTTTAACTATCCATCTGCCACTGTCAGATGTTTGTCTATGTACTATATAACTTTACGATGTGTTGACTGGGGAGACTTGAGAGGAGCTCCATTTTGAGACAATAAACTGAAAACAAAGAAGTGCTCTGCAAAGTATGCAGTAAATTCTTTATAGACGCTGAACTTTACACTTTAGCATTTGACACTGACAATAATTGTGTCCATTGCTGAGGACAATGTCTCTGTCATGGCTGATGGGAATCTAAAGGTTATGCACAGGGACAGACGCCCAAGCTTTCAAGTCCAGGCCACTGTTGTTCTGTACTGTGGGAGTGGCCTTGATGAAATCTATATGTCTAAAGGTCTATATCTGCTCAAATAACAAGCTGCTTATTCCACATATGACACTTGGTGTCCTTGAAGTGTTTCCCAGAACACTTGAAAAGAATGTACAAAGTATATGACATTCAGTATATATAGAACAGAGAACTGTTTACAATTTGATCAGCAAGCGACGATCCCAGATTTACTAATAAGTAAATCAGGTTGCATTTAGTAAAAGCTCTACCTCTTCAACTGGATATGTCATAGTACCTTGCTCTTGTAAAAACTAGATTGTTTTGTGCTTGGATATGCATTATTTGTGTGTTCACATATGATTCAATGTAATGAAATATAAACCATAGCTCTCAAGGTCAAGGTAATGCAGACTGTCCACTCTTCTTTTTAGGGATGCATGATGACTTTGGACACATTGTGTGGAAGAGCATTTTGTAATATCGGTTGTGCTTCAGATCTCATCCCAGCAGATGAATCTGATGATTGTGAGTGCATTGAAAGAGTATATTAAGAGAACTCAGTGAAAACTTGAGGACGTATGTGCGTTGTCTACTATCATGATACCTTCATCAGTGTTGATTTTGCATATGAGACCTAAACATCAAGCTGGACCTTCTTTTTTGAACCTGTGCAAGTGATGTTAATAGGTAATGACAGATGACGTGGTCCAAAATACTTTCACCAAATCTGCCCAATGCCTTTGACTTTTAAATTATTATTTATTTTTTCCTGACTCATAAATGCTGCTTGTTCCAATCTTAACAAAACAATCTCAATTTTAACAAAACAACTTAACATAATGCAGCCCTAACTACCAGTAATTACAAAAATATAGGTTTGGATTTGTGATCCAGATTTGATTTAAGGAGAGTCAAAAAGCATAAGGATACAAATCAAACAAGTATTGATGCCTGTGACCCAAGCTCTTGCCTGTGACCCAAGCCCTATGACCAGTCTTGTCTCGTTAAGCCATTTGGTGCCGTCTTTCAAAATGCAAATTGTGAGTCTGTGGAATCACGTGGGTCTGAGTAGGATTTACTGGGTCACAAACTACTTCAGATCAAAGCTAATGACCTGGCCTGTTGAACCAGAGCCATTTAACACTCTCCTTTCCAATGTTACAATGTTAGAGACGGTCATTTCTATGGCTAAGATGTGTTCAATGTAACCCTGTCCGACCTTTATTTCTGATTTCTCATCTTTGAGTTCATGAGATGTGTCAACGTCTAAAAACCAAAAAAAAGTTCTCCAGTGGTGTCTGTTGAATTGGAAGAAACACACTCAGCTTACACTTTTGAAGGCATGTGCTGTCTGCTCAGTCAGGTGAGCTTATTGAATAATGAAGGGTGAGCCCTGAGACCGGTCATGTGCTACTTCACGTTATATAACTGCCTAGTTAATCACACTGTTGTTTTGTTTTTGACAAGCACTCTGCTGCATACCACAGCACAATGGGCAGTGAATTACAGAGGAGCACACAGGCAGCAATGTATTAACTATACCAAAAATATCTTCGTATAAACATCTACAGTACTGCACATTAGAATACATACAAATAAACACAAAAACAGTTTAATGTAGTACGACTTTTTGATAAGTTTTTAATATCTGGGTGAAAAGAAAGTAGTTAGAAGAGCACAGGTTTGGTTCCTGACTTCTGGTTGCACTCCACCCAGCCATGAACTGGGTATTGGATGGTAACCGTAAATGCTGGCCTTCTTTGAGGAAATCAAATCATAATGCATTATTTTTTTATTTATTCGTTTGTTTATTTGTATTATTCTTATGTTAGTATTTTAATAAATGCTTGTTGCCTAGATAAATAGCTTTAAGTTTTATTGCCTAAATATGCATACCAGATGCCCAATCTCTAAATGACTAATAGTAAGACAAGGAAAAAACCCTTAACTTATTGGAAAAGTAAAGAATGATTTAAATGGAAAAATGTAACTTATTTGCTTTTTAGGATTTCTATTGTTCCATGCATCATGAAATGCCCACGTAAAGGGCAGCTGGCCTTTTTTAAATGATGTAAATAATAAGTAAACAAACCAAAAAAAACAGCAAAAGCAGTAAGAATATACAGTATAGAGTTGCATGCAAACGTTTACACCTCTGGTCAAATGACATATTTTGTTGATTTTGATGACTTTTTTTGTGAAACTCCTGTCAAGGAAACTACATGGAACCTAAATTTGGCATTTTTCCCAAACTTTAGTACACAATTTCTGCTCATTTGTTAAGTTAAACATATTGGAAAAAAAACATAAAATATAAACTGCCATAACATTTACACAGGCCAAATTTTATATGCATATCAATATATTAAATTCAGTAAATCAACAGTAACTGCTGATTAAGTAACAGTGATTAAGTAACAGTGCATTAAAATGAGCAGAAGTGTGTTCTCTGTAGAAGATGTTGACTTACTTTCACTTAGAAAAACAACAAAACATGTCAACATGTCAAGGGTGCACAAACTTTTGTTTAAATTTGATCAGAAACTTCTCTGAACTTGAAATGCTTTTCCCAAGCACTTGACATTGCTGACCTTTTTGCTTAAACTCTGAGTCTTGAGACCCTTGACCAGCCCACAGAAATGCACACCCACCCTTTGGGTGCAACTTGTACCAGATGGAAGTCATCAAACTTTCCACTCACGCATCAACAGTCACATTATCTGCCTCACTGATGTTTCACTTTGTGTACAGGATTTGTTGTGTGTGAGACTTGCTGTCCATGATCGGCAGACTCAAAGTGCCTTTGGAAAACAAGTTTTTTTTTGTGCATGTGTTTTTCTTCCCTGGTCTACCCTGCCTCAGGTTGAGCTGACCAATAAACCACAGTGTAACCAGAGGCCTGTGTGAGGCCCCTCATAAGCTATGCTGATAGAAGCCTGAACCTGACATCATCTCAGAGGCATGAATTGGGTGGTCTTTGGGTCTGTGGGTGTAAAGTGAGGTGCAATGTTGAAATATTTATTAGCATTTTAAGCATCAGCACATAAGATTGCTGTAAACACATCTTAAAGACTAGCAGGTACTTTCTGCAGACTCTGCACCTCTTAATGCAATGTGATCACTCTTGTCGGATACATGTGATTTTCAGTTAAAAGCTTGACGATAATAAGTATAGGAAAATGATCAAAGATTTTAAACCAAAGTTTGCACATACTGATGCTAGTCAAAAGCATACATATAAAAATTAAACCACCACTAAATAGCTAAATACTAAATAGCTGCCAATTGTGATATTTAAGATACAGTTAAAGTTTATAGACACCTGATCATCCAACATTTCTTCTGAAATCAAGGGTATTCATGGGAAGTTTGTTCCTCTTTTCTGCAGTAACAGCCTTTACTCTTCTCTGAAGGCTTTACACTAGATGTTGGAGCATTGCTCTGAGGATTTGATAGCATTTAGTCACAAGAGCATTAGTGAGGTTTGAAACCACTCCCATAGGTGTGGTTTCAAACCTCACTTATGCTCTTGTGGGGCACAGATCCTCTTCAGTGTTTGAAGAGGATGATTTTTTTTAGCAATAGCTTTTTAGCTAGTTTGGTGGATCCAGCAGATTTATTCACTTTTGTTAAACCTTGAAAAAAGCTTCTACGTCTAGAGTTGTACTTCTGTGTCTGCGTGCCAGGTTCAGTTCAGGACTGGAAAGTCTGGTTTTGACCCTTTATTGTCTGGTACCAGGTTGGTCCTGCAGACCTGACATTAAAATGTCCTGTTGAGTCTCACTCTAAAGCCAAGAGCACTGGTATAAGCATGCATCCTCACTGGCCACACCAACTCAGCCAAAAGGTCTTGGATGGTGCTCCATTACTACAGAGACCACTGAGCCATAGCCCAATGCTGGGGGGCTTTATACCCCTCTAGCTGACATTTGGCTTTGGGCATGGTGACCTAAGGCTCATGTGAGGCTGCTCCAGAGCATCCCAATCTGTAATTCCTTTAGTCCAATAGTATAGTGTAAGTACTCTATAGACAAAATGACTATAACAATGTAACTCGGTGACAAAACAGGTGACGGTGCCGCTTTTTTCAGAACATGTATGATATTCCAGGAAGTTTATTCTCAAAACTTCATCATCCTTGCCCTCATTGGCTGGGGTGTAACAAAGGAGAAAAAACAGAACCCGAGACCACATAGAGTTAACCAAATAAAGAAACATCTACAGGTGAATCTTTTAATATACACAAGTTTGTATCTTCATGTTGAACAAAGGCTAAAGCACTGGTGCCTTGTTGCTTATGTCCAACTTTATATATTAGAAATTTGTGTCATTTTGCAAATGCTGAGGTGTGAATAGAGTAGTGAAGCTGTACATGCTCAGAATGTGGTATTATAGGTTAAAATTATGGGAACAAAAGTTTTTTGTGCTTTGGTTTGTTTTCCTCTGTGATGTTTAGGTGTCATAAACATGAAGGCCATTTTCATCAGTCATCTTACTTTTCTGTTCATAAATTACAGTATGTACTTATTCCTTAATGCATACATGAAACATTATATTGTTTTCTTCACACCGCAATGCTTATTCAATGAATTTTCATAGTTTATCATGAATGAATATGCTTCCCAACAGTGTGAAAAAATAAAAATTTTCTAGCAGCTTGTGTGCTGTGTGTGTTTAGGTGTTAGTGTTATTCATGTTCCATTAGAGGCTGTGGGGGTAACAAAGAACAATGTGCTGCTTCTCTGCTCAATCCTGTCTGTCCCACCAGAGACTCCTGTAAGAACTTTATTTCCACAAAAAATGCTGCTAATAAAGTACAGAAGTACAGTCTAGAAGTACAGTACTATGCAAAGGCCACCATTCATTTATTTAATTTCCAGTCAAAATGGTCTTTAAGTACAACCTATTTAGTTTTCAGTGTAAGGGGGAAAAGCAGAAAACATATATATTAACAGAGAATTATACAGTAGCCTTAACAACTACATATTTGTTGTTCATTATTTAGTCTGTCCTCTCTTTGCCTTTATTACAGCTTCTGTCCTTTTCAGGAGACTTACATAAATATGCAGGGTTATTTTGAATGATTAGTGCTGTATCACAAATGCCACTCCAGCTCATCCCAAAGCTTTGGACGGGGCTCCATCACTCCAGAGAACACAGTTCCACTGCTCCACGGCCCAATGCTGGGGATCCATCTAGCCAGCTCTTGCCATTGGGTATGGTGACCATGGTGGCTCCATGTGCAGCTGCTCCTTCGTATTGGTAGTGCTCTTGTATGTACATTAATGGACATTACACAAGCTGCAGGTGACATTTGAACTCCTGTGTCAGCTGGAAAGTAGGTGAGTTCACCTTAATTAGGAGACACATTTTTATGTTTAGAATATCTGGATGCTTGTGGACAAATAGGCCTAGTTTCCCAGATCCAGAATAAGCCGAAAGCTAGACTACAAGCAATTTTCAAAGGTGAATCACCATTGTCACTGCAATTTAGTGATTGACTAGGCTTCCCTGCCTTCCCTGCCTGGGAAACCTTTGTAACAATACAGGAGACTGAGACAGTTTGTGAATGCAAACAGTCCAGAAAGAGCCTTCAAACCCAGACACAAGAGTTTAAGGAAATTATATCAGGCAAACAAGATACAATGCTCAGAGCAGCTCTAGTCTAAGCAAATGGCTGCTGGATAAGGTGGTATTTACAGTCTGTTATAATTGCAGTAATTGGGAACAGGTGTACTGAGAATTCTGGGAGACGGATGGAGCCGTAACAGGTGTGGTTGAGTCAGATGTCGCAACAGGTGTGGTCGGAAATGGTTCTATGTAGCACCAAAAGGGCTTGACTTCGTAACAATAGAAGAACCCTAAAAAGAATGAAAAGAAATCCACATAAAAATACAACCAAACATTGTTTGAGGATTTTCATGTTTAATGCGTTGCTGATGGAGAGTTCGGTGTTAAAATGTTTGTTTATAAAAAATCTCTTGGATTACCGAACTGTTCCTTTCTTTTCTAACGAGTGCATGCTAAGTAAGTTTATCCAGAACGGAAATCTTTTTTTGGCCAAGTGTGCATGCTAAGTAAGTTTATCCAGAACATGGCTGATGTTCCAAGACACAGTTGATAATAGGAAGATGGAAAAGCATATTCTTCCCTGTTGTCTGGGAACTATGTGCTTGAATAAATGCCAGAATACAGGTATAAAATGAGGAGAAGCATCACTGACAGTGCAAAAGTGAACCTGAGGCAACACTGCAAAAAGGAAAAGAGGACCTGCAGAGGAATCCTTTACAAATATATGGGTAAATCCATTCATCTTAATGCTGAAACATTTCCTTTTTATTAACTTGTCTAACCCTAAAGCTTTTTGTATATGTTAAGATGTGAATTGACACATGATTTTAAACCTGATTGAAACCAAGCTTGTTGTCCAAAATCTATTTTTTCAGCTGTTAACAACAAACTAAATCCATGTCTACAGTCTTTAAAATTGTTCTTCAAGACAATGGTTCTACACAGACACTGAAAGAACACTTGCATGCAGAGAGGAGTCTTTGCATGGTCTATGTTGGAAAAACCACTTCATTTTGTACATGTAATCTTGTTGGCAGATTGGTAAAGCAATATTTTTCCCCTTTTGTCTGTGATATCTAGGTATCAAAAACATGAAGACGCTGTTAATGGGTCTACTGGCTTTACTTCTCATTAACCACAGTAAGCTCATATTCCTCAGGCATTACATGTCATATTGTAATTAAATATTGTATTGCTTCTTATTTAAATATTATGTAACCAGAGATGGGCGATGATTAGTTCCATAAACTCAGTCGACAGGTTTTATACTTTTTATACTTTTATTTATAGTCAAGTTTATCTGTGAAGAAAATAATCAACTTTTTCTTCAGTTCCATTTTAGTCCTTCACATTCAGTTCCTACTTTTTTGCTGCCGTTCCTTTACTTCCTTTACTTCTTTGCTTCTTTTCTGCATGTCATGTTTAAGGTTTAGCATTTTATTTTGGACCAAAATGAAAGGAATAGTATCTACTTGTGTACTGATAGATGCTGGACTAAGAAGTCCTACTGCAGTTTTCTATGGAACTCAGTACTTGAGTTTTTTTGGATCTGATACTAAGTTGATTTTTAGTAGCTTACTTTACTCCTAAGTCATTCTTTCATTAGAGTAACAATGTTTTAACTCAGATTAAGTCTGCCTACCTCTGGTTTTAACTACAGAAAATATTCAATTAAGTGATGAAAAGTATGGAAAAAGTAGAAATTCATCAGCATCTCTCGTGTCGTGTCTGGTTTAGCTGAGGCTTTGCGCTGTTATGCGTGCATTGGGAAAGACTGCGTTGGCAGGCGAGAGCACTGCGGCTTGCTTCTGCCCAATCCTATCTGTGCCATCATAGAGTCAAGTAAGGACACTTCCACATTCAGTGAAAAGACGAAAATGTTTCTCATGAAATCGAGGCCTATACATATATTTTGCATGCAGATGTTGTAAAATCTATGTCTAGATTGCATGTAGAACTTCTGATGCAAAAGTCTGACTCAAGTTAACTAGCAATGAGCCATACATTCTTAGATAGGCCCTATTTGTTCAGTCTGTTTGAACTGTACATACTTTACATTCTTCTTTGTTTTTTATTTTAACACTTGCAGTAATTTCCTAAATCTTTTCTTACAGATCACATTAACTTTAAAGGCTGTATGCATGATCTTGTGTGTAAGGAACTGGAGAGAGTTAAAGATGTGAAGACTTCCTGTTGTGACACTGACTTCTGCAACCACAATTAATTGAGATAGATCAAAGTCATGGCAATGACTCTCGACGGCCTCATCAGTGCTCAAAATGTAAAAGTCACTGGTCTGTTACATTTGCAGTTTGAACCATTACTTTATTCTTTAGAGAAGAGCTTTAACACTGATTTGTTTCTAATGTAACTACTGGATGTTGTATGTTATGCTTTCAGCTGAACAGTCAAAGCATCGACATCTGAAACCTCTGTTTCTGTTGCTGTCGCTGTAGTTTTGCCTGGGGTTTTAGTGTTTCGTCTTTCTCATCATAGTCTGACCCCATTCTAAACAACATTATGGGCCTGTTCACACCTTATATGAAAGTTTCCAGTGATCTCATTTGAATTTCACTTGGCCAAGTGTAAACACCCTTGGGGTGTGCTGTGAGCGGATTACGATTGGATCATTCAAATCACATTCAGAGGTGGTAAGAGATGGATCTTGACCACATTTAACACAATATTTGGAAATCATTTTCATCTGTATATTATGTAAACGGAAATGTTTCTGCTGAGTGCTGACCAGAAGTCAGAGGATAAACAAGCAAATGAAAGATGGAGGCTACACAAGGCTGCAGTTTGCCCCAAACCAAGAGCCTTCTGGCACACTGGGCCGATGAAAGTGTCCAAGCTGAGCTTGTCGACTTGTGTTGTAATGGGAAAAAAGCACATAAAAGTAAAAGAGAAATGATGAATGGGTCAATGTGCTTTTTACATGGGAAAGTACAATCAAACAGAGGATACATTTTAGTTTCAAGCTGTTTACACCTTGCATTAACATATGTTTAGTGTCTGGATTGTCTGGCTGGATTCCTTTTACACTAAAACACTAAAACACACTTTACACATTTTTCACTAAAATACATCCCAGTGTGGCCAGATGAGGCCCGTTTGTACTTTCCAGTGTGAAAGCAACATCAACATATACATCGTTTCCATTTTACTTTTGTTAACTCTTTTCACCGTTACGATACTTGTGGACAAGCTTAGTTCTTTCCTTTCACTTACTAGTCAGCGCTGGGCAGGTGCATTTCCACTCGTGTAACTGTAAACGGATAATGAAAACACGTTTCTGTTCACACTTGAATTCAATTTGATGAAAACTGGCCAAAGTTTATCCAGATATGATCAGGACATGAAACAGATGATAATGCAAGGTGTAAACAGGCTCTATATGTACAACCTCCAAAATCATTACATAGATTCATTGTACCATTATTCTGTTTTTATGTTTGTTTATTTGCTTTTTCTCTTTTATTTGCTATTTCAATTTACCTACATTATAACAAAAAGAGAGTTGACTTTTACCTTTACCTTCTTTTTCTTAGCAATAAAATATGTCATGAAAAACGTATTCACATATTTCTTCTGCTTTAACTAAGTAAGGGTTCATCTATATCTTATATCACTGGTTGTTGATCCTTAAAAGAACTTCAAGAAAAATTTCCCTAGAAACCCTACCATCAGTGTTCTAGACAGTTCAACTTTGGGTCTGCTGCTCACTGTTTCAGGGCTCTAAAATTACTGGCTGTATTCTGAGAACTGCTCAGTGCTTTAAGGTTGAATCTTCAGTACATTTAAAACTGGGAAGAATCTTGTTGCGTAACAGTGGCTTAAGCTGGGGCAGCTACAGAGTTCAGTTATATGCAAGCTCTGTTGATGACTAATACTAAACGTGAACAATTTTATCTCTGTGAGATGGAATCAAGATTGCTTTGAGTTTCACCAAACCTACCCACAGCTGAGGCCTCAAGGAAAGAATCAATGCTCTAAAAACATTTTTATTAAAACATCTCACCTTTTATACTTGTGTGTTGACACAACACTATGTCTTTTTTCTGAAGTTCTCTTTTCATTAGGTGTTACAGGTCAGCAATCATCTTTCCTCGCTACATCAGCTCATTTAGCAAAGCTCGGCTGTTTTGAGTTGCTGGTGGAAAAAAATATAGATAATTATCTTTGTGAATTTCTGCACAAGCCAAGCCCTGAAGTGCCCTACCTCCAACCATCTGCTACTGGTGGGGGTAGTCTGAGGGCAGATCACTGTTTCCATGGCAACCCCCTGCCCCATTCCCTATATAGTCTGAGGGGTTCCATTGTGTCCCATTCACTTTTCTGCTTGTAACTCAGTAATATTTGGGGGCCAGGGAGACGACAGGGCAGTGATGGCCCACGCAATGGAATAAGAGATTCACAAATTACCGTTTTGCTTGTCTACCAGTGTGGAAACAACAGAGTAGGGGGGTTGTGTAATCTGCCCCACCCCCACTGCCTTGTAACCCCTGCCCCCCAAAGCACTCCCACACATACGCTGGAAAAAACAACCCGGCGGGAAGCGCACCCCTTGTCTGCTCAACCTATTCATCTGTTTTCCCGCTTTTTTAAATGACTCCTGAAGCTTTATGCCCTTTGTTTGGAAGAAGTGCTTGTTAAGAAGCCTTAACAGAACAGTAAATATGTTTTAATTCTAGATTTATAGAGCCATTTAATCAAGAAATGATCGTCCACGACGAAGGTTTTCTTTGTTGTGGGTGAATACAGGTCAGGTTCAAGCAATGTCATGGTTAAATGTGCAACTAGTTAGAAAGCAGCATCTACCATAGCACGCTGATCCTTAGTGGAAGTCTCAGCCTCTCTAATCGAGCAACTAATTCCTGAGATTCTTGTGCCAAGCTGGAGGAGCAATGAAAAAACCTCTCTGTACATAACAATAAGACTGGCTAATAAAAAATACACAGTGAATTAGGAACACAGATGGTTAAAATTAGTGCGGCTGGCACCTGACTGCAGCTCCTTTCACAACTGTGAATTTAACTATAACAATGAGGTGGATGTTTATGACATTAGTTAATTACTGTAGCATGTAAACTGGCACCCTGACTCAAGTCTGGTGCATATGCAATCAATAAACACTACCTGGCACCTGGAAAATTGCTCCAGACGTTCGTCTCTGATGCACAGAATGCGATACGGCAGATGTTTTGAATATGGAGGTCTGTTTTGGTGTCAAAACCAACGTGTGGAGCAATAAAAATACCACAAAACAGACCACATTACTTAGGTGTAGTTATCTGACATGTTCCCTCAGATATTTGAAGGGAAAAAATGTCCTAGCAAGACAAACATATCTTTCAAGGAGTCTTGGAGCTTCCATTAAATTACCAGTGGTATGCAGTAAATAGCCATTGAAACCTGAGGCAGGGAATATTAGCACAAAGACTTGGTACAAGGGTTGGCATGGAGATTGTCTCAAGCATGTGATAGCAGTATTGGAGCTGTTCAGGAAAAATCTCCTCCCCTGAGAGGTTCAGTTATGAGAGGTTCAGTTATGCCTCAGCGTGACATTCACTTTGTACCAGAGTTTCACATTTCCCCCCTTCGCTTTTGCAATGTGGAGTGAGTTTTATAATCATTCATCAACCACAGAAAAAAAAAACTTAAAGCACTGTTATGTGAGCGAAGACTGAGATTTCATCACCACAAGCCACATGAAAAAAGTGTGGTGACATCAGCACAGGAAGTTATGGAAGCGTTCAGCCACACGCACGCCTTACATTCAGCATAATCACTCAAGTTGACCACATGCTGGCTCATTGAAAAGGTGCACAGTTAAAGTGGAATTCCACTAATCTTTCAAAATTTCTGCATAATTAAAAAGTTAAAGCCATTCAGAGTTGTTTGATGTGAAATGCTCCGTTCCAGAGAAACTTACAGAGTCAGAATTGTTCACAGTGGTGGTGATAGGAACCAGACGTCTGAAGAGTTTAATGCCTCTAAAAGTTCCTTTAGAGAAAGATATGACATGACATGGTCACAGATACACAGCAAAGAGATTATTTTACAATCATTTTGAGAAGGTTTAGTCCTTAGATATGTTGAAGAGGTACTTGAGAGGTGTTGTAAGCCAAAATAGTCCCCAAAGATTTTTTTTTTCAGATTTACGACTGCTTTACCATATCAATAAAACTCAGACAATATGAATACGTTCACTTTTAGGCAGTACACAAAATTTGCATTGTGAACATCGTAACTACTGATTCCTATCACCACCACAGTAACAAAAAAACTGAGTAATGAAATGGTTAAATGAACTATTTCACATCAAACCACTCTGAATGACTTATTTCACATCTCAATTACTGCATTGTGCAGAAATTTTAAAAATAAATTGATGGAATTGCCTTTTAAAGAGAAAAAGAGATGGAATGAAATGCCGCCTGATTCCCTCTTTCTCTAAAAATAACAAAATCATAAAAAGACAACACAATTCTCAGATATAGTAGAGTACTTTTTTATAACAATAAACTGTTCCAGAAGAGGTGATTTTTGATTATTAAACTATTAAACTACCTTGTTAAACTATTAACAAGGTATTTTATAGCAACTTGTAGTTGCTAATCCAGTTAAATTCTACCACAATTACAAATGTGTGGCAATTCACATTTCTTTCCAAATGTAAAGTATGTGTGGCTACGTCTCATGAAAATGCAAATGTAAACGTGTCTTCTGTTGTTTCAGTGACTGGTAGCTGAGCCTCATCAAAAAGTCTATAGCGTCTATTCATTCAAATTCAGCCATCAACCTCACTCATACTCAATGTGTCAGTTTGTCATGACCCAGATCAGGAAAAAGTATATATTTAAAACAGTACATTCAATCAGTTTGTAAATAAATGCATGAAATGATACCAAAAACCAGCTTTGCGAGGCTGATCGGAGGGGAAAGGAAGCCCTCCACCACTTCATCTTTGGATACAAAGCAACTGAGGAAAGATCTCAAATAACAATTACTTCCGAACGCCCTCTCCAGCAGAAAGAGAGGAAGCTGTTGTTGCCACACGAGCAGTGGCCACGTGGGGACAATGTGTCAGTGTTTAAGAGCCCATAGATTAGTGTATTTACACAGTCCATGCCAGCTCCACTTGTAACAAAGCCTGTTTCATTAGAAATAGACTTGCCCTGAATTATAGTTAAATGTCCTTATCTTCTACTCTAGAGGCACCCGCAAATCTGTTTTGTACCCCACGCCTCTCCCACTTTTTTGTGTTATTACTTAATATGTGGTCTGCATGTTTTTCTATATACTACACCTGATTTTTAATCACAACACTTAAAACACTTTACACTTGAGTTTATTCTGCCCTGATACACCTGATTCAACTCATCTGGCAATAATGAAACTTTTACAAGATGAGTCAGGCGCATTAAACCAGAGCAATTGGTCAAAGATCCTGAAGCCACCACAGTAGCTGCCCCCAATTTATTCTAGCAATTTACTCAGTTGGGACCTAAGTTAGGATTAAAATAGAAAACACTTTTCACTGTATCTTAACCCATTCATATCCATTCAGTGTGGTAAGGACAAGTGCCACAGATCTTGTTCTGATTAGTCTAAAGTTGTGAAATTTAGCATAGTTATGTCTTAGATAAACATCCAACTATACCAATTTTGAACTGTTTATTACATGTAATTTTCGTACTTTTATTCACAAACTGGATTTTCTGTTGTTTAAAGGTCTATGTGATAAGATTTACTCTGACAAGTGATAAAAACTCACTTTCTAACCAAATAAATAAATAAATAAAATTGTGTTCTGGAATTTTTATATTTCAGATATGGACCTGAACAGGTTAATGATTTCCAAAGTGTCCCTGGAGTCAGCCTGATGATTGAAACTGCATCACAAAAATCACTACGTTTGACTGTTTAAGTTTAAAGTTTACACAATTAATCAACAACACAAAATGTGAGTATGGAGAACAGACACACAAAGATAATTCACTGAGTCATTAAATAAGCTTGAATCAGTGATGTGCCAGAGGAGAATGAAGACTGGGCTTTCAGTGTTGGGGCCCTGCAGGGGGGGGTGGGGTGTCAGAGAGGAGGAGGAGAAGGAGGAGAAGGAGGAGGAGAAGACGGGATTTCGGGAGGCTCTTTGTCCACACGCTCTTTTTAGCACCCCGTCAGAGTGGGGAAAAGAAGACGCCAGTTATCTGAATGGGTTCATAAGGAGTGAAGCTTTCGTCTGAAGATTTAAAACATGTGGTGATCCTTTATAACCTTGCCTCTAAGCAAAAAACAAACGAGCGGAGTGGAAGTCAACTCGCAGCGGTACGTTGTTTGTTTCTTTCTTTAACGTTACGTTACGCAAAACGTCCCCAGTCGTTTTGGCTTAGCTTAGCGTTAACTTACCAGTTACGTTAACGTTCACAGCCTAGACATTTTAACCACAGGATTTGTTTGATAGGTATGTATTTGTTTAGCTAGTCTAAGAATTTATCTCTGAGAACATCCAACAATTTTGCTGAGTTTAAAGGGAGACTTTCACAGAGCTGGTCGGTGCAGTTATTCCCGCCTCTGTAGGAGAACAATAGTAACCTAACTGGCTAACTTGAAATCATCTGCTTTCACGACATTTCGGGTTCAGCTTTAAGGGGTTTTGGGGTGCTTTTCCTTTTACAACGACCGTGGCTCACCCGAACCCAGCACGTTCAAATTTTAATGCCATTAACGGCTGAATTAAGTAACGTTAGCTAACTTTGCGACTGACCGTTGGGGATGAAATGAACGTTAATGTCGTTAGCTAGCTAGACAGGGCTGAAGTTGGTTTGCCACTCGCCTGCTGCTTATTCGAATTTTCCGTCCCACCTTAAATGGTGCAGCAGTTACGTTCTGGCCGCCGTACAAGCATCAGAATGTTTCGTCAGAATTTACGCCATTTAAGGTGGAACGGAAAATTTGAGTAAGAAGCTAACTTCAGCCTCGTTGTGGTCGGTCAGACTGAGACCGAGGCGACACGTTGCTCGCGCCACCCAGGCGCGCGTTCACTCCAAACGGTGGAAAAAAAACACACCGAAGCTGAAGTTTCGAGAACAAAGATTTATATGTCTTCGAGGTGGTAAAATACAAATTGGAGCGGTTTTCCCAGCGACATTTCCCATCTCTTAGCTGTAATATTCGTTAGCCCCCAAAACTAGACAGGAATCCGTTCGGTTTTGTTTTTCTGTCTGAACCGTCTTCCACTGGTAGCTAAGTTAGCACCACCACATTGAAAAAACGTTACTGCTCATCTGTGTCCGAACTTGCTCAGCTATCTCGTTACATCCTCAGCATTTCTTAGTGCTCGCCCATGTGCTTGTGCTCTTCCCAGTTTTACTAACTGCCTTGCTGTTGTGACAACGGTAGGTAGGCCATGTGGTGTCTATTGTCAGTGGTTGTTTTTTCCGGCTGAAAGGCGGTTATTACTTTTCCAGGGAGGTCTACAGAAGAGAGGCGAGGAACTGAGGCTCAGTTAGAAGTCTCAAACCTGTGACACATACTAGGCCCTTGTGGAGGCCTGTTCGTCCAGAGTCACCTTAGCGTTTTGCTCTGTTTTGTTACCTAGAAGGCTTTTCCAGCTTCTGTGCGAGCTCAACGTCCTCATATTCTGTCTCTGAGGTAAAGGGGTTTGGGCTGGAACCTTAACTACTCTCCCAGATGTCTCTCCCACAAAGCTGTTCTGTTCCTGTGCGGTTTAATGCTTACACTCATGGATTGTAATGGTCGCCCTGCTTGACTCTTCTGGACTCCTGTAAGGAAGCAGTAGGGGTTTTCAGAGTGGGGCTCAATGTCAGGAACGTCTCAGAACAGTGAATGATCAGGCTTCAAAATAGATTGAGATTCAGAATAGTTCTCCCTAAACCTTCAGATTGCTAGAGGTGGGCAATATGGCAGAAATGTGTTATTATAATACTTCTATAAGTTTTCCTGTTGCATACTACACTGCACTAAATCCAATTAAACAGGACTTATTATGCTCTTATTGTAGCCGAACGTGCTGTTGGGATTTTGGGAAATCTGACAATCTATATACTTGGAAAAGCATATAGTGACAATTTATCATGATGGTGATAAATATTGTCATATTGCCAAGCATTTATTTGTAGAGGGTTATAAAGTTACAAATGCAGTAAAATAAATAAAATGCATACATTTAGGAAAAGTAGCTTGACGTCATCAAACTGTTCTGCTCTTCTGGAGTAAAATAAATTTTTCTTGTTTTGGTTTTGAAAATCTTAGTGAAAACCTTGCCTGTTTCTTTTTATATGCACATCTGTTTTGATTGATAGTGGGTTTAACAAGTTGATGTCTGCTTATAAGTTGCTTTCTTGGTCACTGTGGGTTTTTTTGGACATTTTCAGGTCCCAGTTTTGTCCATGAAAGCCTGTAAACACCATCCATCTCTTTGTTAAAGGAAATTAATAGTCCCCCCCCCATTTCTTTGAGGTATTCAGGGTAAAGTACCAGCAGTTTGTAGTAAGATGGTCCATCTGCAAGCAAGGTGCATCAGTAGAGGACTTTTAGGAGCTGAGAGACTGGATTGGCCTGGAGTTATGTGGAAGTGGAGGGCCGGATGGGCACCAGCTGTGGGTGTAGTTGCATGTCACAACTAGTTCATTGTGCTGCTGGATTCCAAACGGCTGTGTCCCTTTTGCGTGAAGTACAAATTGTGGTGATTTGGTGCCAGTTTCAGAGGACAGCATGACTTTTACTGTGCAAACACAGTATCCATTAAATCCTGCTGCCTCACACTCTCTGGCTGCAGTTATACTATTATCATCACATTGCCTGTCGTTATTTAACTTGGGTGCCCCCCACAACAAACACAGTCATGCTTTCATCCTTATTTTACTGTATGCTAAATGGCTTTCAAGTAAGTATTTGTAGTGCAGAAATTAAAAGCCTGTTCTTGAAGTAAGCTAAGTCTTGTGGTAAGTACGCCTTCCCTGGGCTTCTGGGCTTATGTTGACATGCTGCAACTCGCTCTGGGAGGGGATGGTATTCCTCCATCATGGATATTCTAGATACTGGCACAAATTGAAAGCTGTGGGCCACAGAGTGTTGTAGGTCAAGTGGAACCACTGAAAGATATTTGTTAAGAAAAAGGCTTGAGAATCACTATGTTTGCTTTGGGCGGTTAAGGTGGACCTATAGAGACTGTCTGTTTGTTACAAGCACAGTTCAAACAGCTTCTGGGGAAACAGTCTTTCTCCCCCCCTTCTTTCTTTCTGAGAAACTGTTTGCTTGGTGACTCTGGGAAGGACCTTCTCACTCCTTTGCAAGCCAGCTCAGTTCTTTCAGTATGTCAACACACTTTTAAACTGGTTGGCTGTTTTGAACGTATTCTAGTAAGTAGGTGCTAACCCACATTGGTCAGAAGGCACTAGCACACCAAATTCCTCAGGCAAAGGGCATTTTTATACTTTGATGTGACCGTTTCTTGAAGAATGTCTTTTAAATCCGTTGTATTTGAAGTTTACCAACTTCCTAGGTGTCGTTACAGAAGCTAGGCTACAGAAGATTTTGTCCTGCTATGTACAACTTTTTAAAAGCTTTGTTTATTATTTTCAGTGCAAATAAAAATAAAGAGTAAAACACAGTTTTAAGCCAGTTTTTACCTAATAATCTGTAAATCTTAATTTTTGTCAGGAAGGGATTGTCCGCACTTATAAGTCTAGACATGTTTAATGCAATCATCAAGACTGATGATTATGACTGCTTCATTTTCTGTCCTGTTAGTAAATCTGAATATTTTTCAGTGTTGCTGTTGCTCCATCTAGTGGGTGAAACATGGACAAGCATTTAATGCCTTCTGACTTTCAACTATCCAAAATACCTTTACCTCTAAACTAATGTTTTGGAAAGGACAGAACTTCATATGTTGACACAATGATAAGTGAATTACATTACTGTTCCTCAGTACAGAGAAGCAGTAACAGCGAAAAGCACCACATCCTATAAAGTACTTTGTACTTTCTCACTGTCTGGGGGCAACCCACCCAAAACCTTTAAAACTTTCACATGCAGATGAAAACATACATGAGTGAAAAACGTTATTTGACAGCTCTGCAGTACCTCAGTGTTTTCCGCACATAGGCTTTACTTGGCTGGCCCCTCATGTGTATTTTGTCCCATTTTAACAATTTCTGAAATTATTAGACAGCAGTAATATTTCTGTGGTTCAGTGCAGCATTCATTAAAAAAAAACCTTTTAATTCCAAATTATACATGACTTATTTGAAAACACCAATAAGTGTGCATGAATCATCTACACTAGCCAAATAAATGTTGAATGTTATTGCTTGGCTGTTTTCTTTTGCTGTAAAACGGTATTGGCTGTTGAGTTTATTTGTACTCTTTGTGGGTTTATGGGTTGTCGTCCAATAAACGCTAAACTCGGATATGTACAAACATTGTTTTGCCTCTGAATCTATTCCAACACCATTTTCCACCATTAATCTTAATTTCTCATGTTTTCTTTTGCAGTACTGAGAAGCGTGTTGTAGCAGTAATATCATGAGCTGGAGTTTCCTTACACGGCTTCTGGAGGAGATCTCCAACCACTCCACCTTCGTGGGGAAGATCTGGCTCACACTGCTCATCGTGTTCCGCATTGTCTTGACTGTGGTTGGTGGCGAGTCCATCTACTATGATGAACAGAGTAAATTTGTGTGTAACACAGGGCAACCTGGTTGTGAGAATGTGTGCTATGACGCATTTGCACCGCTCTCGCATGTCAGGTTCTGGGTCTTTCAGATCATCATGATCTCTACCCCCACCATCATGTACCTGGGCTTTGCCATGCACAAGATCGCTCGCATGGAGGATGATGAGTACAGGCCACGGTCACGCAAGCGCATGCCCATGATCAACCGTGGTGCCAACCGCGACTACGAGGAGGCGGAGGACAATGGTGAGGAGGACCCCATGATATGCGAGGAGATCGAGCCTGAGAAGGAAAAGGAGCCAGAGAAGCCAACAAAGAAGCATGATGGGCGGCGGCGCATCAAACGTGACGGTCTAATGAAGGTCTACGTGTTCCAGCTGTTTTCCCGTGTTGCCTTTGAGGTGGCCTTCCTTTTTGGCCAGTACGTTCTGTATGGCTTTGAGGTGGCCCCCTCATATGTTTGCACAAGGAGCCCCTGCCCCCACACTGTAGACTGCTTCGTCTCCCGTCCCACCGAGAAGACCATCTTCCTGATGATCATGTATGCCGTGAGCTCGCTCTGTCTGTTTCTCACTGTGCTTGAGATCCTCCACCTGGGCATTAGCGGCATCCGTGATGCTTTCCGCAGTCGGGCACGCCGCCACCACCATGTGCCCACGACTGGCCAGAGGCCCGTGATGTGCAGTCGTGTCCCAACAGCGCCCCCTGGTTACCACACTGCCTTGAAAAAGGACAACACGGGGAAACTTGCCATGGGCATGAAGCCTGACTACAACCTGGGTGACTCAGGGCGTGAGTCGTTTGGCGACGAGACATCCTCCCGTGAGCTGGAGCGGCTGCGTAGGCACTTAAAGCTGGCCCAGCAGCATCTGGACCTGGCCTACCAGAGTGAGGAGGGCAGTCCTTCACGCAGCAGCAGTCCGGAGTCCAATGGCACTGCTGTTGAACAGAACAGACTCAACTTTGAGAAGCAGGAGAAGCAGGGAAGCGCTTGTGAGAAAGGTAAAACTTACTTTGAAATGTATTGGAAGCTGTGCTCGAGATTATGCAAGTAATGTCCCACATTGTACCCGATGTATGTTGCAAAGTTTGTAGGTCTTACCCTGACAGGACAGGCTTAAACCAGATCAGTGCTGTTTTGCTTTTATAGAGAAGTATACTATAACTATATATCAGTAAGTTGTCATTAAACGTACCTCATCTCACCTCGTCTCACACTTAGGAGCAGAAAATATCTTAATTATTTTTAATATTTTTAGTATCACCCAGGCCTGTATGAGTGTCCCAGATTAATAGTGTCTTGTCATCCCAGGGACATTAAATATAGTGCAGTGTAAAACTGTTTTGGGATGATTCAGGGACAAGTAACTCAATTCACATTTTTTTAGCATCTTTTCCCTTTTGAATATGGACAATTTAAGGCTGTCAGACATTTAAATAAGATTTTCTTACTTTGTTGGAGTTTTAGTCTCAAGTTTTCAAATATGGTGGTACAGACTAGTCCAATGCTTGTTGTGTACAGTGATTTAATGATTAACCCTTTTATGTTTCAGGGCATAATGATGGTATTGCTATATTGTTATTCTAAAGGTAGTAATGATTTATTGCAAGAAAAACAGAACAAATCTAAGTTCATAGAAACTTGTTTTGCATTTCAAAAATGCAGTTCAGTCCAAGGAATAAAGTGTATTGTATGTATGCTGTATGCACATTAATCTGTTTATGGACTATAGATGTATTTGTGTGTGTGTACATGCACATGTGTATCAAGCATGTATTGTTTGTATTGCCATCTGATTTGGGTCATTTTTGGATATAGTAATACAAAAGTTAGAAAAAGACAACAAAGCACTGCACTATTTTGGACTGTCAGTTTTTTCTTCAGGATGGTTGTGGAAAAAGTTAGTCTGGAGACCTGATGAACAATATTAGTTTGAGTTAATGGTACAGAAGTCACACATGCCATCCCATTTTCACTCTCTCTCGCTCTCTCTAATGATAGATTTTGTTGTTAAGAATGATTTGATCGCCCTAATCTGTTCAAAACACTAGGTCCCTTTGCCTTATTGGGGAAAGTTGGGGGAAAAGTTCATGTTGAACCTCATCTTATACATTTCTTTCTTGTTTTCTTTCTTTATTCACATGAATTGTCAGTGAATGTAATTTTCACTGTCTCTTCTCTTTCTCTTAGGTATCAGAGCCTGAATCTGAGATTTGCTTCTGCTTTCTTGCCTGCCAAGCCACCGTTCCATGGTTAAGGTTGGTGGTCTAAGGAAATGGATATGGACATTCTTGAGTGTTTTTTGTAGAATTTTTTTTTTTGTAAAGCAATATGACACTCTTCGTGTGAGCACACTGGTGGACTGTAAGAACATTCTGTACAGTATTATAACAAGAGAGTGTCCATCTCTGAACGTTTCAGCAGCCAGTTATACTTGAGGGCCAGTCTGCCTAACATTCCAAAGTACCTGAGAGCAAATGAAACCTTTCCTCTCTGGAGGTGACTGAGTAGGGTGTTTTTGTTCTTGTTTGTTTTTTGTTTTTTTCTGTGTGTGTATGTGTCTGTCATAGGGAAACATCAGTTTCTTCCATATGTTTAACACACTTCTTATGAAGTGCCAAGGTTGCATCTCAAAAATGCCTTAAATTTTAACTGGAGTTTACATATATGTTTTTTGTCATTCCAAAAATAAAAGGATGAGCCAGTGTAAAACCATGTTAGACTTTTTGGTTAGCCTAAGTACATATATAGGACAAGTAGGTTTTGTGTTTAGTAGAGAACTGTAATTAGTACTTGCATGTATCTGTGAACCAGTGTCAGCCAAGGGCTTCTTATTGTCAAAGATGGAACGTTCTGTTACTCAGTTTTGATTTGTAGACTTTGGGTGGGGAAGGTTGATTTCTTCCAGTAGCATCAACCAAGGGCCTGAGTTTAGAGTTCATAAGAGGGTCTTCTGGTCTTGGATCTGGTTTATTGATTGAATTGTAATTGGACTTCTGTAGTAAAGTGCATCTTGGAGAAAGATTTAAAATCGAACAATGTCTCGATATCGATGTGATCAAGTCAACGATGATCCAGCACTGTCGTTTACATACGATCCCAGACCAAAATCACTGTTTGAGATGTTATTGAGAGGCGTCCAAATGGCCCCAGTTCCAGTATTTGAAATATCTAATCCAATCCATTCCGTTCATATTTCACATTCTGAGCTGATTTATTGATGTTGCACAACAAACCCAGTCATAGGATTCAGTTCCATTTTGGGTTTATGCGTTGAGAAATACATGTGTGTTTCTTAGATTTCTCTGGATGAACTGGAAGCCAATGTGGTTGGAGTGGAAGTTTAATACACAGCAGTGTGCTGCGCAGGCCTGTAGTAGCAGGCAATGTGCTAATTCTGTCTCAGTCTCTTTGACTCAGCTGTGCTGTTCTGGAATATCAAAGCCACTTTTTGGTGCCTTTTGTCTGAATGATCAAAACAATGAAAACCTGGAAAATGCTTGAATACTTGTGAATCTTAATTGCTGATCTACAAGGAAGCTTTTGATAGTTTCTTCCATCTTGTGTGAGATGTGTATATGGGGATTTTAAGAGCGTTGCTTTATTGTAGCAAGGACGAAAAGGCTTCTCTGTTAAGTACAAAAGGTTCACATACTTTCTTTTTTTTTCTTTTTGTTTTTGTTTTGGGTGTTTTTGTTTTTTTTTTAATTAATGATTTTTGTTCACTGCTTTTCACAATGTCTCTTTAGCCTGATGTGGATTCGTCTGGCTTTTGTCATTCTGTGTTGTGGTGCAGACAGCTGTGTACCAGCTTATTGGTTCTGACGGTTGGAGGTGCAAGTCTCAAGCAAGGTTGGTTTTTTTTTGTTTTTTTGTTTTTTTTTTTTCCCCTATTGGAATGCATATGTCTTGAATTGTTGTGGATATCTTATTGTCTTTTTTTTTTTCTCAGCTGTCATTATTGTTGCTTCTCTATGCAAACTGAGTCAAGGTGCAGATTGAGCCTAGTCTAAAACATGCATGCCAAACTGGGTTTCTTCCAGGTCACAGCTCTGCAGACATTAGCATTTTCCCTGGTCTAATGCTCTGAATCAGGTGTTTGAGGCAGAACACTGAACTCTGTGGCCTTCAGCGACTGAAATCTGACACATGGTCTTGAAGAATCCCTGTAGTCGGCACAACTTGGTCTAAGCTTAGTTTGTGTACAGAAAACACCCTAAAGTAATGGTTCATAATGGTTTGTATGTGGCAAAATGCATTTCACTCCTGTATTGCTTCAGCATTAATTCAGAGGAAAGTTCTGCAGTGTCATCCCAGTCATCTCAAGAGTGTTTTCTTTGTTTTTTTTGTTTTTTTAACTTTATATTCTATGGTTTTTATACTTTTTGTACAAATAGTATTTTTGTGCAAGTTAAATACAAAATAAAACTTTGAAATTCAGTTTTGGAATGTAGTTTTTTCATTCCTTGTTGTTTATGTAAAACATCTGTATTTTCTTTGTTTCTGTTTGTCCCCTGGGCTCCACTTACAGCATTTTGTGGGTTTATGAACCAAAAACAGGCATAATTCATTTTACATTACTGCTTTTCAACCTTTTTATCCATTAAGCAGGCTGTTTGTGTCATTTGCTAGTTCAGGAGCCTCCTATATGAGGTTGAATTTAGGTCTGCTATTACTAGTCCACACGGAAATGTTATAATTTGAGGTAATGTGATAAAATCTGAATCTAATATTTAACTGGTGTTTACAGTGCCTTTTAAGGATCGTAACCCTTCCAAAATCTCAAATCCACTCCTCCATTGTGTATTCAGAGGTTGTTTTGCTTTGAGTTAAGTTTAGGACATGGCAAACAGGTGGGAGGATGTCTTGTCAGCAAAAAACAAGAAGGCATCAGCGTTACAGTGGTTCTTAGTCATCACTCTTCACGTTTTCAAAACATTTTTTCATCACTGCATATTAACCCAAACTGATGTCTAAGTGAAAACATTTTTTACCAATTTAATTTAAAACATTTGTTATAAGTGTGCTTACCTGTTATCTCTTAACCTTCAAATTGAGCTCATTTGCATCCTGTTCCTTTTGCTCATCTCTGAAATGTCTAGAACATGATCCACCTTTTGACAGTCAGTTGATTTGGACAGTATTCAGGAAAAGTACACACCTGACCATGGACAGTGCTGCAGTTCACAATGCATATCAAAGCAAGAACCTCCAAGGAACTTCACTGGCATGGTTTTGTGACGAGTCTTCTGAATGTCTCTGAGTGGCCCACTTCAGCCCCACTGGGAATCGAGGGATGGGGGTGGATTGTGGTTCACAGGATCTGGAAAGAAGAATACTAAAAAAAAAAAAATAAATAAATAAAATTTATGTACTGTCTTATGCAAAACTTTGCACACCACCTGTCAAATTACAGGTTTTGTTGATTTTCTGGTTTTGTTGATCCTGTACAGGGAACAAACTTGAAAATGGCATTTTCCGCTAATTTTAGTGCACAACTTCTATTTGGTTTCTAATTTAAGGAAATATAAAGCATGCCATGACTATACAGGTTTAATGTTTTTCCCCTCAATCTGTTAAAATCTGCAAATAAGCAGTAATTGTGCATTAAATGTGCAGAACTGTGATGTATGTAGAGGATATGTACTTAATTTCACTTAGAAAATCAACAAAATGTTGTTTGACCAGTGGTGCCCAAACCTTTGCATATGACAGTAATCCAACACTCCATTTATCCCCAACCCCATCCCACGGGTTCAGTAAATCAACAAAAAACAAAAAAAGATACGTTTACTTTCCCCATTTGAATGACATGATCCGAAGTTGTTTAGTGCATTAATTAAGTGTGGTTGTGTAAGCCAAAGCAAGCAAAGATGGTTTTCTAGGGTCATTTGCAGGACAAATGTTTTTATAGTGGCTACAGACACAAGTTGTCAAACAGACTGTACAATGAGAGAAGTGCTTAGTAAAGAATCAAAGATATCGTTTACCACATATGTGTGCCATAAAAAAAATGATTGCTTGTCTTTTTGGAGTAAAGTGTTTTGATAAGATTAAGTGTAGTAATAAAGTGCACAGTTTACTAGGTGTCAATACTTTGTCTTGTGTAAATGACAACAGTGAAAAACTGTTCTGGTTGCATTAATAAAGTGAGATGAGCATCATTTATATTATTTAGACATGCATGTAACAAGAATATATGTAGTTATGTTTCATTCTTTTGTATTTGTTCAATATGTTGATAGTTTTATCAAACTTACGGCCTTATCAACAATTTCCGTGTATCTAAGTTCATAGTCTATCTGCTGTTATCAGTCTGTCTTCAGTAAAGAGCTCTGCATGGTGTATATTGTTGTATTGTATGATTATGAAATAGATAAGCTGTATCTGCCTCCAAGCTTCGGGAGGGCATGTATAAAGGGCTCTGAGAGGTTTCTTGTGACAAACATATCCATGGCAAAGATGAAGGACTTGGGGAAAATTCTCTTTCTTTTGAGCGTCTGTTGGAGCTGTAGTCATGGGGAACATTCACAGGACTTTATGCTCTTAGCAGGTCCATTAACCAACCAATTCATCAAGGATTTGAAAACAAACCCTTTTGCCAGTCAGACTTTGCCGTCAGGGGCTTTAGATGCTGACGATGTCTTTGACTGCAGAGAGCATCTTCCAGCAGAGGCCAGAGACTACTTCCAGTACCTTCAGAGCAGAGGGGTGACCCATTTCAAAGTTTCTCTGTCCTGGTTAAACATCCTTCCCACAGGTGAGTCCAGCCAGCCCCATGAAGACACAGTGGCCTGCTACAGGAACCTTGTGAAGGAGCTGACAGAGTCAGGCATTGAGCCTTTGCTGGAGCTCCATCGCTCCACATTACCAGAAGGCCTTAGAAGCAGATATGGAGGCTGGGAGAACCCAGTCATGGGACAGGTCTTTCAAGACTATGCAGGTTTTATCTTCACCAAGTTCGGAGACCTGGTCAACTCGTACATCACATTTAGCCACTTACATGAGCTCAGAGGTTCTTCACAGTTTCAACATGCTTTCCAGTCCCATGTAGATGTGTATAAACTCTACCATCACATGTTTAAAGGTAAGATAACAATGCATTTCTCCATAAATGTTGCCCAATGATCAAGTTTATCAACTTCAGTGTTGTTTAGCTGAGATTTAAACCATGCCCAAAATATTCATGGTTGAAAAGTCATATTATTTCATCTGTAAAACATTATGCACTATTTTAAGTGCATGAAGACATCTTAAGTGATGTTTGCACACTTTATATCCAAAAGTATCCAGACATGCATTTTAATGAGTGAATTCAGCTGCTTTGGCGTTTACAAAAGTGAACCCATTGCTGCCACAGACAGTCAAAATTGCCTAATTGCCCTAGCAAAGCATTGGAAATACACTGTTAGAAATAAAGGTACTGTGCAGGTACATTTCTCGTTCATCAAGGTACAAACAATTTAAATGTTGGTACAAGTGTGTACCTTACATAAGTTTTTCCCAGAGGAAAAGTACTTATTTGTACCTTTTCGAAACCTCATGTTTTAAAACAGAACAATAAAAAAAAAAAGACTGGAGACGAGACGGGGTGTGTGGAGTCAATTCAACTTAGAAAACATGATTTCAATGGATTTTGGTACAATTATGTTTCCTGACCAAAGGTACTGAGATGTACCCTTGAGGGTACCACCCCAGTGACAGGTGCATACCTTTTTTCTGAGAGTGTAGAATGGGACACTCTGCACATGAGCCTAAGGTAATGGCAAGTGTCAACTACAGCAGTGGTTCTCAAACTTGTCCTCAAGGATCTTCAGACGGTCCTAACCTGATCTAACCTAACTTGGATATACCGCAAAAATGTGGACTATCTGGGGGACCCTGAGGACCAGGTTGAGAACCTCTGAGATAGGTGGTTATAAAGCTTCCCCAGCACTACCCTGTGGAGAAGTAGAACTGCATTCTGGAGAACCCTCCAATACCTGTATTAGTTGAAGTGGCATTTATGGTCCAGAACTAATTATCTAACATCAGTAGGTGACCTCACTAATGCTTTCAACTGCAATCAAATCCTCACAGCAATGTCTCAACATCTGGTGTAATGTCTTCTCAGAAGAGCAGAGGCTGTTACTGCAGCAAAGGGGGAGCAAACTCCCTATTAATACCTTTGATTTCAGAAGAAAAAGTTGGATGTACAGGTCTCTGCAAACTTTTGGACACATGGTGTAAGATGCAAAGAAATAGGAGGCTCAAATAAAAGATGTAGAAAAGGCAGCTGCTGCTGTATTCATGAAGATTTAATACGTAGATGACATCTGCAAGGTCTTTTTTCAGCAGAATGTCTTAAAATTGTCTGCTATTTTGCAGAACTTGTTAGACTCTTTAAATAAAATTGGCCTAGAAGTATCCAGGAGTTATATTGGGTCATGGAAAGCTGGGCTTGACAAACATAATTGTGACACTGCATAGAACAACCTTATAATTTATACAGTCTTAATTAACTCCATGCTAATCCATATAAGGAGTAAAGATGGGGTAAGAAGCATGCAAACAACCTGACATTCCAACCTGGTGCTCCATGGCATTTTCAGACACATAAAATAATGTAACAAACAGGTGGACTGTTAATACTGTCTGTTACATTACATATACCATTTAGACCTCTAACTCCTGATAAGAAGTCCAATCTCTTGATTCCTAATTTCTAATTGCTGGTGAATCACTTAATTGATCATAGTTTAGCAGAGTGATAGAGTACATTATTTACAGGAGGCACAGCTACAGGTAGTGTGCGCTCCTTCATCTTCTTTTTTAATTAAGCTCTCTTGGCACGACCTTTACTGCTCCATTTGCTTGTTTAGTCATTGCGGATAGTGCAGCTGTTTTTAAGGAATGAGCTAAGTAATATGGGACGTTTAGGAGATTATCTTTCTCACCACACCCTTCTATTTCTATTCAGCCTCACCCTCATTTTGCACATAGTGTTCATGATTGCACTTGCATGAAAGTAAGGCTTGGATACACCCTCATGACGTGCCATATAGCAGCAACAGCAATAGAGGCAAAACTGGACACTCTGATTCTTTACGATAGAACCCACAGAATACAACATCATGAAAAACACTCAGGCAAGCAATATTGGTAGATGAGTATGCTGACGAGATGGTCCCCAGGTCCCTTTTGTCATTTGTGACTCAAAAACAATATATCACTAGTATTCTGTTCTTCACAATGTTATCTGAAAGAGTGTGCGCTCAGTTTTACAATGGTTGCATCATACTAGTATTGTTCTTAGGCATTACATGCTAAATAAGTTAAATGTAATGTTTTAATACATTTAACTGGACATTTCTGCTATGAAACATCTTAAATTGATGCAAGACTGTAAGGACAGTAGTAGGTCAGTTAAAAAGACTCGGTGACCGTCTTGATTTTTATCTTCAATGTAATATCTATAATATGCTGTAATGTTTGCTTTTGTATAAATATATTGTACTACAAGCCTAGCAGTTATGATAGATAACTATTTTTTCAGATGGCCGTGTGTCCCTTGGAATGAGAGCCAGTGATGTCGCCAGTCTGTCCCAAACAGAACCCATGTACGCGGTAAGAGTTTGGGACTGGCCCGAATATCCCCACACAAAAATGCAATATATAAAAAAATATATGCAGCACTATGTAAACATTTTAGGTACTTGAGAAAATTACACTTACAAACTATTTTTCTGGTCTTTAAGCATCTCACACACACATTTTCTAAACCATCTGGGTCATGGGGGGAGCTGGAGCCTATCCCAGCAGTCATTGGGCGGTAGGCAGGATATACCCTAGACAGGTCGCCAGTCCATCGCAGGGCAGACACTGTAAGCATCAATTTTCTTTTAATAATAATAATAATAATAATAACAATGATCATCTTTATTTATATAGTACTTTTCATGCCAGTGGCAGCTCAAAGTGCTTTACAGACAGGTGATAAAGCTTAAAGAGGAACTCGATTTTGCAAAATTACTTGATCATTCAATGACTTACATGTGAACACAATCATTCAGAGTTGTTCGGTGTGAAACGTGTCTTTCTAGAGAAATTTGCAGAGTCAGAATTGTTCACTATTATAGTACTATGAACCAGACATCCGACACTTTAAATGGCTCTAAAAAATCCCATTAAGTTAATACACAGAGGGGTTATAAATGAATTGCTTGATACCTGAGATATTGTTTTGTGATAGTTTTGTTATAAAGTTTCAGCCCAAAGCGTATTTTTACTATAAACTGTTACTTCAGGATTACTTCCGTGTTTTCTTTGGTGTCAACAACAAACTACTTGCTACTCCTCTTACCAGTCCATGGGGTAGGATAGCAAGGTAGATAGTTTTTGTTAGTTTTTTTTGTTTTGTTTTTTTTGGACGGCCTACTTTAGACGGTCTGTTGTAAGCTAGGAATGACATATGTTCGGTGGCTAATGACAACTAATGTATTTCACTCATGAACGTTTCTCACCTTGATTCCAGTTTCTGCTGGAGTGAAACTGCGGGTGTGTAAATCTGCGGTTTAGCAGTCAGACCCTTCTCCAAAACGTGTGCCTGGCAGGGGGGCAAATGCAGGGCATTGTAAGGAAAAAATAGTACCCAACAAAAACATATTTTTTTTTAATTCAGCACTACTTTACCATTATCAGCGTGACATATTAAAATGCACAAGACACATGCACGCACAAATTCACTGGTCATTTTGGACAGCAAATAAAATGGTGATATTTGTAGTGTAGACATAACAACGTCTGGTTCCTAGTACTATAATGGTGTACTTTGACATGGTAAATTTCTCTAGAAAGGTGCATTTCACACCAAACCACTCTGAATGATTTTGTTTACATCTAAACCATTAAATAATTACTTAATTTCTCAAAATCGATTGAGTTCCCCATTAAAAGTAAATTATAAACAGGAAATTATGAGTACCATCATATAATAAAAAACAGATCAGATTAAAAAGATAAATACCAAGAGACGTAGAGTTTTAATTAAATGCTAAGTTAAAGAGATATGTTTTTAAATGTTTCTTAAAAGTGTGCCCTGAGCTTGACTGTCTAATAAAAGGTGGAATTAAGTTCCACATTTTAGAAGCACAATAACCAAAAGAGGCCTCTCTACATTTTCAGCATGTTACAGAAAGTCTTTGCAGGAGGTTTTTGCAGAAGGCCAGTATCTGCAGATCTAAGATCACATGCTGGAACATAAACAGAAAGACAGTCTGTGATGTAAGTGGGTGCTAGGTCATTTAGAACCTTAAAACTAGTAGTAGAACTGTAAAATCTTCTTATAAAGCAGCTTTCTCTGAGTTTTAGTACCAAGGATCAGTATTTCAGTTTTTTCATGATTTAGTTGTAAAACATTTTGTGGCATCCCCTGATAAATATTTGACGCAGAGCTTCGTTATCAGAAGGAATGGAAATGTATAACTGTGTGTTGTTAACATAGCTATTAAATTGATATAATGTTTCCTAATGGTATCACCTAGAGGTGACATGTACAAAGAGAAAAGCAAAGGCCCTAAAACTGAACCTTGTGGTGAATGATTTCCCAGTGAAACCATGAACTGTCTGTTAAATATATATGATATGATGACTTGCGCTGAGCCTGCGGTCATTTACAGCACCAGCCAATGCTGTCTCAGTACTTGATATTAGATACACATTTAATTGTTTGAAAACATTTTTTTCTACGATTTTAAAAAGGAAGGTTTGGAAATTATTTAGTATGGAAGGATCCATGTTACTCTTTTTTAGTAGAGGCTTCTCCAAAGCAGTTTTAAAAGCATCTGGAAAAGCACCTGTTGACAGAGAACAGTTTACAATAGGTAAAACATCATATTGAACATAATCAAAAACCATCTTAATAAGAAAAGTAGGAATAGGGTCAAGATCACATGTGGATAAACTTAATTTGTTTATAACAGTTGTAAGCTCCTAATAATTGATAGCAGAGAAAGATGTCATTACTGATGTAGGTGGCTTATCAGGAAGGTTATAGGAGCTTGTTTCAGTTGATTAAGCTATTCTCTGTCTTATCAGGTCTACTTTATTTTGAAAATGAACTGCAAACTCTTTGTAAACTTTGGAAGATAAATAAACATGAGACACACTAGCAGAAAAGCTGGCATCAATTAGTCGGTCTACGGTCTGTCTATTTATGATAAAAACACTGATATTACAATAAATGTAAATAACTATTTGTAGTCATAATCCAATCCTAGTTAGCTAATCAACCCTTCGTTAAACTGAATCAGTTGTGTTGGTGATGAAATTTGACAAATCCATATAGATCCTACAGTCACTTTATACAAATGGGATCTGCCACAAGCTCTGCAGGACCATGGAGATTGGACCAGTGACTGTATTGTGAAAGCACTGAAAGAGTTTGCAGAATTCTGTTTCTCCAGATATGGGCGCAAAGTGAAGGTCTGGAACACTTTGGGCAGTCCCTGTTTTTTTTTTAGTAACTTTGGATATGGTATAGGGAACATCCTGCAGATATTAAGGGTGAAATTTAACCCCTTAAATGGCCAAACTTTTATTAAACACATCTGTAACCTGAGAATACCTCAGCCAGTCCATGTAGTTACTGAATAATAAGCTTTAGTATTAAGTATCAAGGAGAATTCTGGAACTAAACTGTGTTCTTCAAACTAACTCACAAGATTTCAACTACTTTTTTGAAAACAAGAAATTCTTATTATTTTGTACTGTATTTATGTTTATTAACAACTATATCTAATGCTGTATGGTGTTTTACAAGCATACTGTTATTATTACAATAAAATGTTTTAAATAATGTGCTTAGGTGCCTTAGTATTGTTTTTGAACTTATTTACAATTTTGAAGTATATTGAATTCTATAGGTTGGAATATGTTTTTCTATGGGTCAGCTGTCTAACTGTATTTGTTATGTACACACATCAGTTATACCCTTCTTATTTTCTGCTCAGGAATATATTGATTTCTTGTCTGTGCACATGGAGTATGACTGCACTACCAAAACAAGTCTGACGAAGGCAGTAACAGAAATGCAGGTAATTCACAATTGTGTCCACTTTCCAAACTTCTGTAGCCAACTTTTAAAGAATATTACCTTTAGTAATGTAACACAACGTCAAGGCAAAAGAGAATTGAAATGTACTTTTTTCTCTTTCCTCATATGTGGCAGATACTCACTTTCATTTGGATAATATTTAGCAAGTAGTCTTAAATGCATTACTGTCTGTCTTGCCTAGGGAGACTGTGGTCAATTCCACTTTGAAACTAATTCAGTTTCTTGTTTCAGATGACAATCGGTCAACGAAACATTCTTATGTATCAGATGAACATCAAGAACTGTGCTGACAGAAATTTTCAACCCCTCATCAGCGTCCTTGAAGGTAAAAGTCCCCGTCTACTCTCCAGCGATATGGTCTAGTGTTTTACGTAATCCACCCTTGTAACAGCTGGTCACATGTTAATACACCAACTACACAAATCTTTGAAAGATAACAATATCATAAACTGGAAGGGTTTCTGATTGCTTGAAAGGCCACAAGACACTTCGCTTTATAGCACTTGTTAAAATATCGTGAGATCGTGAGAAGCAGAAAGTGCAGGCAACTTCTAAAACTGAACTTTTTCAGCAGATTTCTTTAAAAAACTGAAATGCAAGTTTCTTGAAATGAATAGAAGCTGTAATAACGACGAAGAGCAAACACACTAAATACTGAAGATTCTGATATCAAGTTTAACTGTTGAGACGTCTGTAATTTTCTGTTTTTGATGCTGACGAAAAACAAAAACATGTACTTAATGACTGTTTTGACTGGAAATTCAATAAATGGAGGGTGGTCTCTGATCTCTGACGTTTGCAAAGTACTGAACATAATTATTTTAATCCTTCAGCTTTAAGAAACACAGACATTCATCTTATGGGCTGTGATATCACTGAATTGTTGGGAAACCTTGATCAAGAAGATGCAAGGTAAAACAAAAAAAACATAATAATGCATAACAATATTTCTGCAACAATGTCACGTTTTATACTTTTTGAGTCGTACCAACTTCTTTTCTTTAGAATGTACAGTGTGCAGACTGAAGATACAAAGGCTGATAGCGAGGAGCAAAGTACATCTGCTCTCTCTTATCAGAAGGTCTGGGAGAAATTCAGAGCTCAAAGCCCATCTGAAAGAGATCTCTTCCTCAATGGCTCATTCCCAGATGGATTCCAATGGGCAGCCTCCTCTGAGTCTTTCAAAGTGGAGGGTGGCTGGACTGAACATGGGAAAGGGGAGACTATCTGGGATCATTTTGGCCATGAAGGCAAAGTCTTTGATAATCAGACTGCTGATCTGGCATGTGATAGTTATCACAAGGTGGACTATGATGTGTACTTGCTCAGGGGCATGCTCTCCCCAATCTATCAGTTCTCCATTTCTTGGGCTCGCATTTTCCCAACTGGTCAGAAAGAAAGCCTGCTGGAACAAGGGGCACTGTATTATGAAAAGCTGATTGACACACTTCTGCAATCAGGAATAGAGCCTACAGTCACTTTACACCATTGGGATCTGCCACAAGCTCTACAGGACCATGGAGGTTGGACTAATGCCTCCATTGTGGAGGCATTCAAAGAGTTTGCTGACTTTTGCTTCTCTAGATACGGAGACAAAGTGAAGACCTGGAACACTTTTGGCAGTCCCTGGGTGGTCAGTAACTTTGGATATGGTACTGGGGAACATCCTCCAGGTATTAAGGACCCCAGTGTGGCTTCTTATCAGGTATGTTTCAAGATTGTTTCCATAACCTAAGAATATGTTATTAGCATTACATATTTTAATCTGCCTGTTTTGATCTCAGGTGACACACAACATAATAAAGGCCCATGCAGAGGCCTGGCATGTCTACAATGATAAATACAGGAAGAATCAGGGTGGGAAAGTGGGCATTGCTCTCAACTCAGACTGGGCTGAACCTAAGAACTCTGATAGTGCCCAGGACATAGAGGCTGCAGAGCGCTACCTGAACTCCATACTGGGATGGTTTGCTCACCCCATATTTGTAGATGGAGATTATCCAGCATTGCTGAAGAAACAGATTGATCTGAAGAAAACTGAATGTGGCAAAGACCTGGCTGTGCTCCCAGTCTTTACAGAAGAAGAGAAAAAGATGATCAAGGGCACGGCTGACTTCTTTGGGCTAAATCACCACACTTCTCGGCTTATCAGCGAGAGCCGGGGCAGCTGTGTCCCTGGACCAGACAGTGTTGGGGACTTTGAAAGTGATATTGACCCAACCTGGCCCACCACGGCGTCAAGCCAAATCCAGTCTGTACCATGGGGGCTTCGCCGTTTGCTGAATTATATTGCCGCAGAGTACACATCAGTGACCAACGTGCCCATTTACATCACTGGAAACGGAATGCCAACAGAGTACAACAGCGATGTGCTCAATGACACTCAGCGCGTAGGCTTCCTTAAGTCATACATCAATGAGGCAATGAAAGGTAATTATTAAGGTCAATAAGTTGTATATATTGAGTGACCATTAGGTATGGTCCTAACAAAAACCTTGATTACTAACATTTTAGGGTGCATTTTTATTTTAAATTGTTTTAATATATGTGGAATTGGTTTGCTGATGAAGGTCTATGCAAGTATCCTGTAAATGTTCTAATATGTTAAAGGGCCCATATCATATAGAATTTGCCTTTCCCCACTTTTTTATATAAAGGATGTTATATGTAGTATGTAAACATTGTTAACGTTTCAAAACGTGCCATTCGCTCCCCAGTCCCTACAGTGCATAAATGACAACTAAGTTGCAAAAACAGCCTGTTTTTAATTGAATGTTTTTGTGGTGTCACGAAAAACAACAAATTTACATACAATCATCTAAAAAAATTTTAGGTACACCTGGTCAAATTACATGTTTTAATGCTGTGAAAATAAGCTAAAAACAGAGAACACACTTCTGCAAATTTTAATGCACAACTACTATTTATTTGCTAAATTTTACATATTGAACAAAATAAAAACATAAAATGTGATCTGTGCAAAGGTTCTGATAAATTCTGCAAATAAATCAAAAGTGTGCACAAAAATTTGCTGAGAAATGACATATTTTAGTGTTTTGTCTGTAGATGATGTGTTAATTTCACTTAGAAAATGAGCAAAGCATGTCATTAATGCAGGGGTGTTCAAAATTTGCATTTGTATATCCACCTCTTCAGCTGACAGCAGTTTAACCCCACCCATTCACGCTGATGTTATTGGTAGTGTTTCAGCCTGGACTGCTTTTTGAATGTGGAACCACACATGCCAGCCAATCACAACAGACCTTATTTGCATATATCGGTCTTAAAGGCATAGTAACAAAACCAGCCTGTTTCATTCTACGCAATAGGAGCTGGAAATTATCATGTAAAAATGAAATATGGCTATTTTTGGAACAAAAGCCACACAAATGTCATTAAACAGACCTCAGGGGAAAAAACAAGAAAAATACAGGATTTGGGCCCTTTAACAAACTGTATTCAATCTCAACTAATTTGTTGAATCTGTTAATACAGCCATCCACTTGGACAGTGTTGCCGTCCAGAGGTTCACAGTGCAGTCCCTGTTAGATGGATTTGAGGGTCCTCAAGGCTACAGTCAAAGATTTGGACTGCATTTTGTGAATTTTGAGAATTCTGATACACCCAGAACCCCAAAAGCTTCAGCTTACTACTACTCTCGGGTCATTGAAAGAAATGGTTTTGAGGACAAAAAACCGACCTCTTTTAGTCAAATCTTTGGTAAAATGAAGGATGGTTCAAAGCTTCCCACTCTACCACCATCTGAAGTTCCCTCAAGATCAAAAGTTGTGTGGGAGAAATTTTCACCTCAATCCAAATTTCAGACAAAGTTTTATCACTATGGAACATTTCCAGATGATTTCCAATGGGGTGTTTCGTCCTCATCATATCAAATCGAAGGTGGCTGGGATGCTGATGGGAAAGGACCTAGTGTGTTTGACACTTTCACCCACACACCTGGTTCCATCCTAAACAATGACACTGGTGATGTGGCTTGTGACAGCTATAACAGATTTGAAGAAGATCTCTATATGTTAAGAGCCCTGAAAGTAAAAGCATATAGGTTCTCTTTATCCTGGCCCAGAATATTCCCCAATGGTTACAGAGATTCCTTAAACATGAAAGGAGTTGACTATTATAACAGACTCATAGATGGTCTTATAGCATATAATATTACACCAATGGTGACGCTTTACCACTGGGACCTTCCCCAAGCTCTTCAAGACATCAATGGCTGGGACAATGTCGATATAATTGACATATTCAACGACTACTGTGACTTCTGCTTCCAAACCTTTGGAGACAGAGTGAAGTTTTGGATGACTTTCAACGAACCCTATGTAATTGCATGGGTAGGCTATGGGCTGGGAGTACTACCCCCTAATGTCAAAAGTCCTGGAGATGCTCCTTATAGGGTAGCACATAACCTCTTAAAGGCTCATGCTAAAGCCTACCACACATATGATGATAAATACAGAAAAACACAACAAGGGTTGGTATCCATTAGTGTGAGCTCTGAGTGGTTTGAGCCACTAGATGTAAACGTACCCCGAGAGGTGGCAGCTGCTGACCGTGCGCTCCAGTTCCAACTTGGATGGTTTGCACATCCCATCTTTAAAAATGGAGACTATCCTGATGCAATGAAGTGGCAGGTAGGGAACAAGAGTGAACTTCAAGGTTTAGCTGAATCCAGGATGCCAACTTTTACCGAAGAGGAGAAAGCCTACATCCAAGGCACTGCCGACATCTTCTGCCTCAATACTTACACTACCAGAATGGCACGTCATGTAACTCGTTGGCTTTCCACACAGTCTTATGAATATGATCAGGATATTACAGTAGAAGATGTGGCAGACTCTCATGCTACTGCAATGAAAGAATTGAGGGCAGCAGCTTGGGGACTGAGAAGACTTCTCAACTGGATAAAAGAGGAGTATGGGAACCCTGAAATTTACATAACAGAGAATGGAGTCTCTACAGATACTAGCAAAACAGTAGACGACCCAGAAAGAATATTCTTCCTGAAGACCTACGTTGATGAAGCTCTAAAAGGTGCAGTGATGTTGTTATTTAGTTAATGTCTTTTTAAAAGCACCACATGAAAGTAATACATGTTGAATAATGAATGAATCTGATGTTGAAAGTGTTGTTTTTTTTTTTATTTTATTTTAGCTCACAACCTAGATGGAGTACGTCTGAAGGGCTACACAGCGTGGTCTCTCTTGGACTCTTTTGAGTGGCTTAATGGCTACAGTGTTGGCTTTGGACTCCACCATGTAGACTTCACCCACCCAGATCGGCCAAGAACTCCAAAACGCAGCGCTCACTTTTACCACCAAATAATGAGACAGAATGGTTTTCCATTGCCAGTGGAAGAGGAGCCAATTTATGGCCACTTTCCTGAAGGATTTGTGTGGAGTGTAGCTACAGCATCTTATCAGGTAAACTAGTATCCCCTCATATGATGTTCTTGTACTTGGAAGCCTCTTAATTATTCCTGTATTTTGTCATGTTCCCGACCTTAGATTGAAGGCGGCTGGAGAGCAGATGGGAAAGGTTTAAGCATCTGGGACACGTTTGCACACACAGGTCTTAAGATATCAAATGATGACACCGGGGACATTGCCTGTGATAGCTACAACAAAATCAGTGAGGATGTTGAAATGCTCAAAAAACTCAGGGTCAGCCACTATCGTTTCTCCATATCATGGCCAAGAATTCTGCCTGATGGAACTACAAGAGAAATCAACCAAGCAGGACTGAACTATTATCATCGGCTGGTGGATGCACTTCTGGCAGCTAACATCAAGCCTCAGGTGAACAAAACAATGCCTCCATTTTTGAACTACATAGTCACATATTTAATTTAAAGCATTAACTGGCCAGAACTCAAGCTAAATCTGTATTAACCTCTTAAAATCCCAGGCTTATTACATACTAAGGCTTATTATTCAGTAACTACTTCAATGTAAACTGGCTGAGCTATTCTTAGGTTATAGAAGTGTGTAATAAAACTTTGGGTCCCACTGATAGGCCCTGACCATTTAAGGGGTTAGGCTAAACTGGAATTTTATTGATTTTTCAAAAATTCTGCATAATTTAATAGTTGAAATATGGCCATTTTATATGCTATCCTAAACGACCAGTGAACCTACCCCTCTGAGTTCTTATATGTTGATAATAGCAAATTAGTCATAAATCTGAAAAAAAGGTTAAGGTACTATCTTGCTTTACATGACCTACATGTACCCCTCCACCAAGAATGAATTTTAAAACAGGTTTTAGGCCAAACCTTCTCAAAACTATCATAAAACTTTGTCCCAGGCATCAGGCAGCGTAATTCTTAAACATTTTGCATAATAACTGAGGCAATTTTTAGAGGCAGTAAACACAGATGTCTGGTTCCTGTCACCACCACTGTGAACAATTCTTATTCTGAACATTTCTGATTCTTATTTCTCTTAGAACTGAGAATTTTACAACAAACCACTCCAAATGACTATGTATACATCTTAACCATTCAGTCTTGCAGAAATTTTGAAAAATCAGTTCCCCTTCTACTTAATATATTGTCACTGTCAGGACAAACCTTGTATTTCCAAATTGGTAACTTTACATGAGAAAGAAAAGGCATACTTAATTCAATTTATTCATACTTTTTATTTTTTTATTTATATTTTCTATTGGTCCATTCATCCTGAAATGTTCACATAATATAAAGGGCGGATAACATTTTAAAATTATATATAAAAAGAAGACAAAAATGTTTTATCCCAAGAGTGACAGTGACAGTGAAGTATGGATATAAAAATTGATCTCACTATCATTTTTACCTATTTGGGTATTCAAATAAGTTATGTTTGGTTTAGAATAAAAATACAATTAAAATAAATAAAATTTTGTACAGTTTTTTACTGGGTATCCAGCATCGAACTACATAAATACAGAAATTGCATGTCATGTGAATTCTGCCCTCATTTATTCATAACAGTTTCAAATATTTTGAAAACTGTTACAGTGGGACAAAACATACTTAGTTGGCTGTCTGTATACTTGGGGTGGCGCCCAAGGAAATTATATGTGTGGGAAACACTTCCCTGGCTTTCGACCAGTCAAGTTGCATCACAGACTATGGGGTTTCATAATAATAAGCATTAGGATGTAACAAGACTGGGATTTTAGGGGTTTAACTGAATACTGATGTAACTTTAGATATGGATTTGTTTGACAAATCACTGGACAAAATGTTTGCTGGCCCAACTAATTTTGTAAATCTCATTACTTTGAAGCATGGTTTACTCTCTGTCTATAATTTTAAAAATGAAAAATGCAAAAATGGATGTTTTTTTCCATCTGCAAACAGGACAACTTGGTGCTGATGGTCCAAAAATGTTTGGCATGTATGATTTTTTCCTCTATTCCATACTAACAGGTAACCCTGTATCACTGGGATCTCCCTCAAGCATTGCAAAATGTTGGAGGCTGGGAGAATGACACAGTTGTTGAAAGGTTCAGGGACTATGCCGATGTTGTCTTTAGTAATCTGGGAGACAAAGTAAAGTTTTGGATCACTATTAACGAGCCCTACAATGTTGCAAACGTTGGACATGGGTACGGCGTCGCTGCACCAGGTACAGTAATGATTAAAAGTCTTAAAAAAATTATAAATACACATTGATTTGCGTGAAGATGTAAGTACAGGTGCTCCTCCTCTGTTCAGGCATAAGCTTCCGGCCTGGCACGGCACCCTATATCGTCGGCCACAACCTCATTAAGGCGCATGCTGAGGCTTGGCACTTGTATAATGACAAGTACCGTGCCAAACAGGGTGGTATTGTCGGTATTACCATAAACTCAGACTGGGCAGAGCCTAGAAACCCCTACAAACAAGAGGATATTGATGTGGCCAGGCGTGTTGTGGAAGTAAGAACTAGTTCTTCAGTTCGTATGACTCAATTGTATGAACCTGTCTGAAAATGAACTGTGATATCTTCTTTAAGCTCTCAACCTCTGAATAATGCAGTTCCAGATTGGCTGGTTTGCTCATCCTGTGTTTAATGGAGATTACAGCGATTTAATGAAGAACAGAATACGAGAAAGAAGCCTGGCTGCTGGTCGTCCCATATCACGGTAACCAAAATTTCACTTCTGTGACACAATCAAAAATATTAACTAAATATTACAACTATTGCCACCGAGGGCCTGCATCCAGGTCTGCAAGATTCAGATTTCATGCTAAACTAACTATTAATACGTCTTTGCAGTCTTCCGGAATTTACCCCAGAAGAGGTGAAAAGGATAAAAGGCACTTATGATTACTTCGGGTTCAATCATTACACGACAGTCTTGGCTTATAACCTAGATTACAAAAACCTCCAGAGCTATGACGCAGACAGGTAACAGTCTAATTACAGATTTATGATGATGGCCAAAAAGATGGAAATTATGAAATTTTCAGAAATGTTCAGAATTTGTCAGGAATTTTCAGAAATCTTTGGAAATTTTCAGAAATTTTCACTTGTACTTTTATCCTATAAAGGGGAGCGGGAACTGTTCATGACCGCTCATGGCTGGACTCTGGATCAGCATGGCTGAAAGTGACTCCACCTGGATTTAGAAAAATTCTGAACTTCATCAAGAATGAGTATGGAAACCCTCCCATTTATATCACTGAGAATGGCATCTCTGAAAAAGGAGATATGGACCTGAATGACATTCACAGAATTCACTACTATGAAAACTACATCAATCAGGCTCTCAAAGGTACAAATTCACTTCCATTCAAGAAACTGAACCAACTTTATGAAAAGTGTTCTAAAATAAAATATGCCATCACTCAAAAGTCACTATTTAAAAGTTTAGAATCACTGGTTCAATTATAATATAAGCAGTTTGTTGAGGGTATGTGTAATGAAATGATGCTATTAAGATGTTACTACTCTATAACTTTATAAGTTTGAAGCCGTAAAAATGAAGAAATGTTGTTTACAGTAATGAACAGAGAGGTCAAAAATAATGATAGAGGAATTTGTATAACATTGAGAATTTGAAAAGTGGTGATCAAATATTGAGGCAGATTATTACTTTAAATCATTATTTTGGTAATTATTTATTATTATTCAGAGGATTGCTATAAATAGATTATTATAACATATTACTTATCATTAAATAGCATATAGATGTTCTCAAAACCTTAAATTTATTAAAATACCTTCTGGTGTCTAGCTTCTAGTATATCAATCTACACTGTGATGATGATATATATATATATATATATATATATATATATATATATATATATATATATATATATATATATATAATCAAGTGATTCCAAACCTTTGAACAGTAGTGTAAGTGTGCGCAGCACAAGCTTTTATATTAATCTTTACTGGTTGAAGTGACACATAAATCACAATCATATGTTATTAGGTTGTAGTATTGCATTTTAATGACACTAAAGATGCTACTTTTTATCTTATAGCTTACTTGATTGACGGAGTGGACATACGTGGCTACACCGCTTGGACATTGATGGACAATCTGGAGTGGGCCGTTGGTTTTGCTGAGAAATTTGGCTTCTTCTATGTCAATCGTTCTGACCCATCTCTGCCACGTATACCCAAGAAATCAGCCACATATTACGCCACCGTGATCAACTGCAATGGCTTCCCAGACCCTCTCCAAGGACCCCATGAATGTCAGACTCTTGAACCTGAAGGTAAGTGCCATCAGAACATTTGCAATCTCCTTCAGTAAAGCTAACAAATCAACACTAACTGCTTTGTTTCTACAGGAACAGAATCTCCTCCCAGTCCTCCACCCTCTCCAGAGGTGGTGAATTTTCTGGGTTTGGAGGTGTCTCCTCCAGATGCTGAGGTGGCCCTCTATGTCCTCTTCAGTCTCACCATTGCAGGCGTGATCGCAGCTGCTCTCATCACCTACCAATTCATCAGAGTAAAAAAGAAATCAAAACGCCCCGTGGAGGAGCACATAAGCCTTGAGAAGAAGTTCTGATGAATCGTTTATATCTGTATTTTGTGTACACTAAGGCCAGGCTAGGCTAAGGTATCAACATTCACGACTTTTATTGCACTGAATTACTTCAATACTCCTGAGAACTGAAAAATTCTGACATTCAATGCATAAGTTATTTAATCTTATCAGCATTCATGTGCAAAAATGCGCGCTACACAGGCGAATGGCTGTCTTAATTACATTCTGTATGTGTGTTGTTAAAAGGAAAATTCTGGAGCTGTAAGACAAAGTAGCCCCCAAAGAAAATATATTTTTTTTAATTATCACTGTTTTACTATTATTAATATTACATATAAAAATGCAGAAGATATATTTGGATTGACTTATGGCTTGGGACAGTAAATAAAATGACTATATTTGCAACGACATTGTGACCCTTGGTTCTGGTCACTATTTTTGTAATTATTATAGTCAAAACATTTCTCTACTATGCACCATTTCACATGGAAAGATGTTTTTACATCTCAGCTACTGAACTGAACTATGCAGAATTTGTCCTTTAACTTTAGTATTTATTGATTAATCTGCAGTGTGTTGTGGTCTGTCAATATAACCCCCATACAGCATTTCAAGCCACACCCATGTTGGTCTGTAATTTAAAAACAGTATTTAAACATTTTTTTTTCTGGAATCAGTATTAAACTCGAGGTATTCGTATCCATATTGGTCTCAGTATAGACCATTTTGACCCGTACTCAGCCCTAGTCTCCACAGGAAATTTAGTGAAGTTTCAACATTGTATAGGAATGATTTAAACATGTGTATATATCAGCAAAATATACTGGACGTTGTTTCCTTCCATGACTGTTTGTTGTATTTGAATGCTTTTGTTGATTTAGCGATGTCCTGCCATTTGTTAGTCTTTTTAGTGTTTGTTAATCTGGCCATTGTAGATAAACCATGTACTCATTCAAACACTTCTCCTTTTAAAAGTACTCTTAAAGAGAAATTCCACAGATTCTTTTTCCAATTTCTGCGTAATTCAGTTGTTCAGTTGTAAACAAAGTAATTCAGAGTGGTTTGTTGTGAAATGCTCCATTCTTAAGAAATTAGACAAATCAGAATTGTTCACAGTGATCCTGATAGGAACCAGACATATGAAGTTTTAATGCTTCTAAAAGCTCCTTCACAGAGAGTTATTACATGAAATGGTTACGAATATACTGCCTGATGTTTGAAGCATTGTTTCATGATTTTGGCCTAAAACAGATTTTTTAAAATGTGTTTGTGGTGAATGGTACATGTGGCACATTCAAAGGCAAGATAGTTCCCAAAGAAAACTTAATTCTTTGGATTTACCACTATTTACCATTATCTACATTACAGATAAAAGCTTAAAAGACCCATGTAGGTTCACTGGTGGTTTTGGATAGCATATAAAATGACTAGACATTGTGACTCCTGGTTCCTATAACCAATGCTGTAAAGAACATGTGAGTTAGTAATTTTCTCTACAATGAACCAATTCACGTTAAATCACTCTGAATGACTTTGTTTATTTTTCAGTGAGTGAATTATACAGAAACCTGGGGAAATTGGAAAATTGGTGGAGTTCCCCTTTAAGAATAAATAAGCATATTCAATATTTTTTTCAATACTTAATTCTTCAACTATTACATTACTTATATATAAATATGAAGTCGCATAAGTGTGAAATTAAAATAGATCAAAACCAAGAGTTTTGTCTTGTGCTTTCAGGTTCTGACTTAATCTCTACCACTTACACATACATTCATGTAGAAATGTGTTAGCCATAACAATTTAACAGTTTGGTCAGATTTTTTTCTCAGTATACAACGCTGAATTCCACAGACAGTAAATAAAAGTCCATTTCCTATGGTGTCCAGTAGATGGAGATGTAAGACCATGGACTTTTGTTTGAGAGTCCTGTCCCCCTCACACTATATCACAATGACGTATACTTGAAAGTGCTACACTGATATACTGAGAAAAAAATGAATGGTAACTACAATATCAGTGCAATCTGAGTTACTCTGAGCTTTCAGACTTGGGCAGCTTGGGACCTCAACCTTCTTTTAGAGAAGATTTTCTCATCAGTGTTCCACAGGTGGCTCATACTTGCCTGAAGCCAGAATGATTTTGCAGATTTTTCCCTTACATTCTTAATTTGTCTTATAAACAGCACAAAACCGGTTCCAGGTTCAAACCAGACCTTAAACTTCAATGTGGTTGTGGATGTGGCAAAATTATAATGTAACTGTGACGGGTTTACTATACCTTCTCTCCAATGCAGATTCCTATGTAATTTTATGTATTGCCATTATTTTAGTTAGCAGACAAATTGCTTTCAGTGCAGCACATGGTACCCCAGACTGTTATGCTATGTTCCATGTTATCAACAAAAGTGAAATGAATAATTTGCAGTAAACTACAATGCTAAGAAGTCTGATTTTCCACCATCAAAATACATGTAAAATGTCACCATGAACCCCTAGAATGGAGCTGCTTTATAACTGGAAAATATAAGGCACAGTGCTGAATCTCAGTCTTATTATTCTCTAGAGTCTATCAGACCAATCAATGATGTCTGTTTGTTCCTGCTCCAACCACCAGTCATGCTCTCTCAATGTGAGTGTGTGGGCTAATCTTAGACAGTCAAAATCAGTGTGGTCAGTGATGCATTGCAAACCGCTCCACCAGATTCCTATGACGAGTCTGCAACCCCATGCTCCATACCAGGTGGTCAATCTGTCTGGAGCATTTATAGCACAAATTCAAGCGTCAGCAATGCTGCATTGGCAGCTTTAACATCACATGCATGCAAGCTCCATAAAAATGGCCTCGCTGTCCATGATGACTGATGTGGTGAACCAAACTGAAGTAAAATAAGAACAAACTTGGCTTAAAATGATTCCATGTAACATATCATGTAAGATAATGAATGCAGGCCTTATTGTGGTTCACTATCCATCAGATGAGGAGGCAACTGGGATACATCTATAGTCCATATCTCAGCTCCTTACCATTAAGATACATGAATACACACTGAAATTTCCTGCCTTAGGCATGTTTCTTTGCCTGTCAGTTTTGCTGCATGTGCAATCATGACTGCAATGCTGCTCTCCTGCCGCTCGCAGCAGCATCAGGTTCAACACAGCTTCAATAGCAGGCCTTTCATTATAGAACAACCTTCAGTCTGATAGATAGGAGAAAGTGCTTCATGCAGTAAATGCAGTTTTTAAAGGAAAGAGGCAAAACAACCTGAAACTGTTGATTAGCATGTAGCAATTATGCTAACTAGCGCACTAGCTATTATAGCCAAAGATATAGTTGTCAGCAAATCTGGCTGAGGTTATGTTACAGATCACACTCCTTTAAAACAGGGGTGCACAACTCTGGTCCTGGAGGACTGGTGTCCAGTACAGTTTGGAGGTTTCCCTATTTAAACACACCCAGTTAACCTGGCAATTAACAGATAAGTGTAATCAGGTGTGTTGGAGCAGGTACATCACCTGGACATTGGCCCTCCAGGACTGGAGTTGTGCACCCCTGCTTTAAAACTTACTAAAGTGTAAGCTGGATTGGTTACTAACCATATGTTTCAAGTTGTTCTGCCTCTGTCCTTTGGCACATCAGTTCTGTCCTTCAGACTGAAGGTTTTCCTATGATGAAAGGCTCATATTTGAAGCCACGTTAAAAGCTGACATGTTTTTATTTGGGGTTTACTTTTGTAAAGGGTACTATTTGCAGTTAATAACAAGACTAAACTATAATTCTGTACTAGAGACTCAAGACACGCACTTGCTCAAGACTCAACTAGGACCCCAGGGACAGGGGACTTGACTAAGACTTTTGGCTTGTGAACATCTCTGGTTAACATAAGATCTACAATTAAATAACTAAATAATTAAATATCTACATGTTGGCCTGTATGTATTATGTACCATTACGCCTTTTTCACTTTAGTGATTCTGTGTTGTGTCCATTTTTTCTCCCATTCTTAATGGATTGCGTATGTGTTTGGTTTTGGAATCCTGAGCATTGTTTTACAATGACTTTTGAGGTAAGTGTTTCATTAGAGTTCCTCCTCCCAGTTAACTCTCCTGATAGCACACGCTTCTCACAGCCACTTGCAGCACTTATAGCTCTGGTATCTGTATCAACCAATGCTAGGATGCTCTGCTTGTGGCATGTTTTCCCCATCTCTACAGCGCTGGATATCTGACACAATCCCTTTCCAGGAAAGAGCCTCAGCTCTTCCCACTTGAAACGCAAGAGCATGAAAACATTATTGTAAAAGAATGGCGTGGGGTGGGACGTGGAATCGGAGCTCCAAACTGGAGGGGGAATATTTTCACTTCAATAATCTGAACATGATACAGGAAGAATGCTGCCAGCTGGAGGCTGGCCTGGCTGAAAGAGCAGCCAGCGCAGAGACGTGCGAGGAGAGTCTTCTAAAAACAATCAGATATTTTCTGAGGATCTCGGTAGAGGGTCAGAAGCTTAAATGATTTCATTTGTATGGAACGGATGGCAACATATTCGACGATAGGCCCTCGGTGCGTTATCAGTGCAAAAATGCTGTCCTGGAGAAACAGCCGTGTCATGTTTGGAATTGTTATTGTATGATATGTGATTGTTTTCTTGATGTCTGAACCTTCCTTGATGTATCTGTATTAGTTTATAACTTAAACAACAGAAAAGCAAAGTTGTCTTTCCTTCCTTGACTTTTTTCTTCTTTATTTTCTCAAAAAACAGTCCATCAACACCCAAGCTCTTGCTGTGCTTGCCTTACATACCAAGGCCCCAGATCACTGTATGAATTATACATGATCTCTGATTACCACTACCGCCATAGCATTACTTACACTGATTAAGAATCCCGCAGGAAAGGTCTTCAGAGGCTCTCTCGTGTGGATTTTTTTAGATCCTACACATCATTTTTGTGGCTGTGAGATTGCAAATGCTTGTCCTTGGCCACCAAAACTCTCCATTGATCAAGCGCAGAGCTAATCACTGCAAGGCAGCTCGCATTCTTAGGTCCTCCTTCACGTTTGTCCTATCACTTTTCAAACAGGAGATAGAAGCGCATTCAATCTAGGAAAATAGCTGTCATTACATTAAATATTTGTTTTTGTCCAAAGCAGCTTGGAAGATCCGGGCTTGTAAATGTTAGTTAGGGAGTTGTTGTGTCTGGTGCCCGTAGCAACCTTGGATGGAAGAATCCAGATTGGTGAGCATGGTGCTGTGTAAAGTTTTACAGACTCATTAGCAAGGTGTGCAGCCCAGTGGGGGAGAACAGAAAGGGTCAACCACACTTGCCACTAAATGCACTGACCAGAGATGAATGATTATGTTAATGATGTTTTATTCTTTATCACTTTTGGCAGTTTGGAGATATCAAAGATTGTGCTTTCATTCTCAATTTGTATGCAGGCTATAGGAGCAGACTGCATGAGCTTTAAAGGAAACTCTAGTAGAACTCACTGCTGCAGAGTGCTAAACCTCTTTTCGGGGATATTTTAGAGTCCTTTTGCCAGTTGGCATTGGCAAGAATCTTTGGCAGAAGACCTAGAAGGTGTGTGCTTTGCAAAATTGCTGGGCTCCACTTGTAAAAATGTTGACTTTGACTAGGTCTTCTGGAAGTATGTAGAACATTTAGGTTCAATTTGAAAGTTAATATGTATGTATAGATATATTTTCTTTACTTGCTCCTAATCTCTTTCATTCTTAATTGTGAGGGAATACTGCGATTTGGGTTCCTCCTTTTTTTGGACAGCCCCCAATAGAGGTACTACAGATGTTCAAATGATTAAGAAGCTGCATGAGGAAACTTTTCTCTTATTACATTTTATTGACATCTGTGTGGTTTAATGTACAGAAAACAGCCACAATTCATTTTCATGTGACCATTTTTAGCCTTTCTTTATGTATCTTTCAAAAAGCAGTCCAGGCTAAAACACTCCTTATAACTTCAGCAAGGATGAGCGGTTAAACTATTGTAGACTTTATAGGCAGACAAATGTAACTGTGTTGGTTTTTGTGATATTGCAAGAACAGTTCATTCAAAATAGGCTGCTTTTGCAGTTTAGTATCATATATGGATTGTATAAATTGGGAAATAAATAGTACATTTTGAAGCTTAACAGCATTTATATACTACATCAAACATACACATACACATTATCTAAGCTCCTTATCCTTCTTGGTCGTGGGGGGTGCTGAAGCCTATCTCAGCAGTCACTGGCCGGAATGCCACCCTGGACAGGTCGCCAGCCCTTTGCAGCGTAGACAGACAGACATATGCAATCACATACACATTCACAGCTAGGGGCAATTTAACGTATCCAATTGGCCTGACTGCAAGTCTTTGGACCGTAGCAGGAAACCGGAGTACCCGGAGGAAACTCATGCAGACACAGGGAGAACATGCAAACTCCACACAGAAAGGACCCTGGTCGCCCGGCCGGGGAATCGAACCCAGGCCTTTCTTGCTATCTAAAAAAATCAAGGAAAATTGGATTTTTCAAAATGTGCATTCTTTAATTTAACAGATATTTAGTTAAAAGCAATTTAATAGCAATGTAAGCATCTTCAGTGGACTATTCAAATAAAGTGTTACTAAGACTTGTGAAATTGGGCCATGCCTACAACATACTGTTCAATGTAAGAAGAAACTGTATGGAGGAGAGAGAGCTCAACAACTTGGGCTGGTGTTCTGGCCAAGAACTATGAGAACTTGCACTGGAGTTCTGAGTTAGAACTCTGAGAACTTGGGCTGGAGTTTTGGGTGGCTTTAGGCTAGAAAGTCAGACCACATGGAAGGTAGAGGTGGAAATTTTTAGCAAGTTAGATTGGAGGAAGGAGGAGCTTCAGGCATGATCTTTCTCCCAGAGTTTTGTTGTATTCAAGAAAGAAACCCAACTCTATAACTGCAGGCCAAAATCATTACTTGAGTCTTTGACATTCTGTATACATTCTTCCTTTGAAAAGGTTAATTTACAGATTTGACTGATTGCTTTCCTGGGATAACCATCCTGATTGATTCCACATTTTAAAAGAAAAAATAGCTGTAACCTTTAAATGCTGACAACAAATAGACAGGACTTTCTGAGGAAATAATTATTTCAATACTGGGGCAGCATAATGTACTCCAGAGCAGTGTTTAGGCTTAACAGGATGTGCTGCATTGTCTTTGTATTGCTAGTTTTTGGTTTTGTGAATTAACGTCAAAGCGAGCTGTTAGAAACAAGTAGCATCAGGCATGTTTATTGTGTGGTTGGATATTTGCTGGAGGGGTGGAGATTTAGGTGTGGTCTCTCTCCCAAGCCTCTGTTGTTGCATAATTCCATTTATCTTGACTTCAGCCACTCCAGAGATTAAGAAAAAAACTTTGTTTACAACTGTCATCCAAGAATACAGTTAATACGCCCACCATTTCCAGATATGTCTGTAGAAACTCACAGAATCACAAAAAAACCTGGGTTGTAGAAGAGATACTCTTTCAGCCAGACTAATCACTTTAATACAGCAATGAGCAACTGACAAAATAATGCTAGGACTGTTGGGTCATTAGATTAGTTGCACCATTAGTATTTCTGGTTGATACTTATACAGAATGTTCTGATAAAGGCAGTACAGTGAGAGATACTGAGATGTGAGCATTTCTCAGGGTGGTGGGAACACCAAATAATTTCCAGCAAGACTATGTAAATGTACAAATTGTGCACTTTACTGGGGTAAGTTCAGAGCACATGAAAAGAGTCTGCCTTACACTGAAAAATAGGTGCTAACACTTTTAACACTGACATTTATTGACATTTATAAGATGTTATTATGTAAAGAGAAAAAGTCAGCAGCCTGAGTAATAAGTTTAAGCTTTAGGAAGCAAAACTCAAGGGCCCTGCTGTCTCCATCTTTAGCAAAATTGAGAAAGTTGAGTTTGTCTCTCTGATTTAGCTGGTTACTTGAGCAAGAACTGAATGAAATGCAGTATCCAACAGGCCTCATTCACCAACCATTCTTAAGAAGAAATCTGTTCTTAAAACCCACTTTTGCTGTTTTTACCATGATTCTGATATTCACCAGTGTTTTCTTGTTTGGGATTTGTTCTTAGGTAAGAAAAAACTTACAAAGAAATTGATGAATGAGGCCCATTATGAAATGTAAAAAAAACTGGTGTTGCAATCATGCTTGGGAATAAAAGGAGCGTCTAGAAAAGGCCTCATCCTTTATAAGTAAGGATGGGTCAAGGCTTGCCATTTTGCCAAAACAACAAAAAAGTGTCAGTGGAAAATTCACCAGTTTAAGAACAAAGTCATGTTTTGAGAACCACTGTTCTAGACAACGGGGGGGTGTTCAGGGGCATCTCTAGGCCAGTGTAGGGGGGTTTTCAAATAAATGTACATCATTAATTCAAATTATCAGTAGTTGTTTTTTCATTATTCTTCTGTGTGATCTTGTGTCTGCATTCACAATGTACTGAGATAGCCGGGAGGTGATGTTGCTGCTGATTCAACTGAGCCTGAAGAGAAGAAAATCCTCTGCTGTTTAGTGCTGTGGAAAAGTGTAACCCTGGCTTGGCCAATCATATCAGACCTCATAAGTTATAAGCCAATCATATGAGACCTGGGGCGGGGCTCTGGTAGTTATTTCTCTGAAAACTAACATCCGTCGGCAACTCCTGAAGGTGTGACAGCATTTTGGCTAGAAGCCTATTGAAATGAACATTAGGCTTTATTCAAAATACATCATATAAAGAGTGAAACAGTAAGTAGTTACAGAGTGAAATACCTGCCTACAATACAGATTTCTGACAAATTATGGTTGGACAGACTATTCAAAACTAACACTAGCATTAGCTATTTTAGTGCAAGCATGATTTTTTGTTGCAACTTATTATATTCTTTGTTTTCAAATTTCTCTTCAGTATATAACAGTGTTTCATCAGTAGTAGTCAGAGACTGTTGTTTACAGTGAGATTATGTCAGTGAAAAGGTCACACAGTGTTGATAACAACACTGTTTTATATCTCTCAGTTCTTCAACCTGCAGCTGGACAGGTGGGATTTCTTTAAGAGAGGTGAAAGCTCTGCTTAAGTCCATTCAGGTGAGAAGATTTTTTTCAGTTACAATAAAAAAAATCTAATGGATTGATGTCTCATTAAGCCTTGAGTTCTTATAAATCTGATTTTCATAAAAATATTGTGGTACTAAACACAGACAAGGAGAGGGGGAGAAGGAAGCTGAAGGAGAATGACGGGGTTGAAGGAGCAGGTCTGATCAGGTACTAATCTATAGCCTGTGTATTTGAATAGTATGTTTAGGACCTGCAGTTCAGTAACTGTAAGTGGACATATAGATCTGTGCCTAATACAACAAACAATGAAGAGACAGACCTTGTCTTTTCAGTGTGACCAAACAGTCATATTTTTTGATCAACAAATTTCTAGTCTAAAGTCACATTGAACAGACATTTTGGCGCCATAAAAGATGCCCCTAGTACAAGTTAAGCTCCCCCATCCATTGATCTCTAGTGACACCCCTGGGGACATCCATGCTTATTTCAACATGAAAATGCCAAACCAGATTCTGCATGGCTAATCATAGAGCACAGGATCTAGTCTAGCCTGCTTAGAGTCCAGACCTGTTTCCTGTTGAAAAAATGTGCCATATTATGAAGCACAATATAAGACACTAATGGACCTGGTTGTGCAGTTGAAGAGAAAAAATTCCACTTTCAAAATGGTCATTTGGCGACTTCAGGCTCCAAACAATTAATAAGTGTTAAACAACAGTGGTAAACATACTCCTGTCCCAACTTTTTTGGAACATGTTGCAAGCATCAAATTTGGAATGAGGGTGTTTTTTTTGTTTTGTTTTTTTTACAAAAAATCATAAGATAAAACAAGGTGAAACATCAAATATTTTGTTTTTGAATTATTTTCAATTTAATACAAACAGAATTTACTGATCACTGCTTTCTGCTTTCATTAGCATTTCACATACTCTCCCAACTTGAGCTCAGATATATTTGTTCCCTGCACAAAAGCCGTTTAACAGAGACATGGTTTGTGTGCCATATTTCTTTGTCCTATTCTCTACTCCAAATCTTCATTCCTGAGTTATTGTTATATGTTTACAGTGTTCGAAATGGACACATTTATTTATTTATTTATTTATTTATCTTCCAATTTTGCTGAAACTGCAGTGGTTAAACATTAGGCTTTTCTTTTCTGACTGAGATGATTTGATTTAGAGCGAATTGATCTTACCAATGTGGGGAAATGGAAGAGTATCAAATTTTTGCAGCTAAGCTGCTGTTCAATTTTGCTGCTTTGATTGCACTTTAGTAACGGACACAAACGTGCGATAAAGAGCTATTTATACACACTTTGGGTTTATGTTACAGCCTGAGCATGTCTGCCTTGATGCACACAAACGACTGCAGCTATTAATGAAGCAATGTGCACTTTAGGAAGGAGAAGAGAGAAAGGAATGTTCTGAATGTCATTCATTTGCTTGGACTGTGGCCTTCACTCAGTTTGAAACTGTCCACCTGTATTATTCTTCTTTGTGACATTGCATTGCATGAAGTAACCTTTCTTAATTAACCGTGCAAAACTTGGGCTTTCCAGTCTTACTAATAATTGACACCCTTTGTGCTTAGTGTTCCACATCAGGTTTATTTGACCTAAAGGGTCACTCTCTTTTGTTGGACCCACTGAAGAGAAGCCACACTGAACAGATTTATTTCTGGATCCTCTTTGAGCTGTTCTGACAGAAGCTGTCTTTCGTCCCCTAGCTGAGCCACACTTGATTTGCCACCTGCGATGCTCTGATTGTCAGGCACGGCCGCAGATACATTGCCCTGTTATCTCCTGATGAAGTGACAGCCAGGCTCCTGTTCTATCTGCAGATCCTGCTGTGTTATCCTGATTCTGCAGGTTTACATCAAAGGACTTGAAATGGGCCTTTCCAGATCAAGGCGGTATTCCACAAAGCAGGATATTTGAGGTTGCCAGATAACTTAAGCTCAGTGCGAAGCCTGTCCATTAGGAGTATCCTCACTTTTAGTATCCTCACTTTATGGACAAGTCCTGCTTTGTGAAATGGCCCCCAAGTGAAAAGCTACTAAAGCAGAATGCTGGTTCTGATTTTTGTGACCTGCAGGCTAGAGGCAGTCTGAGGTAAAGATCATTTCGAAAATCATTTTGAAAATGCTGAAATTCTGAAATAAGTGCTTAGTACATGTAGCATTAGGATTCACCTATAAAACTTTACAAAACAGTGACTGTATGCCCTGGCTCTACTCTGCCCTTTTAGACAGAAATATTATAGAAAAAGAAATAATCTCTCTTAAAAAGAAGTGAGGAAGATACATTTATTTGGCTATAAACCATTTCCTTCTCAGTTTCATCTGAATGACCCTTCATGACAAAGAGATGAAATTAATGCAAAAGAAATCCCCCCAGTTTAATCACTTGCAGGACTTAGAACCAAGATGATTTCACGAGCTGTCACTAAATATGTGAATAGGATCATTCTGTGGTAAGTATAAAAATTTGGAATTGAATGATTCAAATAGATTAACATTTGCTCCTGCTTGAATTTTAATACCACATGAAACTTTAAATACCTGAGACAAATATTCATCTCTCTTTGCTAGATACATATTCAAAAAGATTTTTTAATCTAAAATATGGACATATAGATGTGTATATGTATCCATATACGCACACTTATACATGTCTGAGTCTCCTATAATGCTTATTGAGACCGGAGAACACATGGCAAGGGATCTGAGACCATTCCTCCATACAGAATCTCTCCAGATCCTTCAGATTCTGAAGTTCATGCTGTGGACTCTTCTCTTCAGCTCATCCCATAGGTTTTCTATGGGCTTAGGTCAGGGGACTGGGGTGGCCATGGCAAAATAATTCTGTGGTGAGTGAACCATTTTTGTGTTGATTTTGAGGCATGCTTTGGATCATTGTCCTGCTGGAAGACCCAGATGATGGCCCAGTTTAAGCTGGGTACTTGATGGAGTCTGTGATACTATGTATCTGAATAAATTGCCCAGGGCCTTTAGAAGAAAAACAGCTCCACAGTATGACCAGTATTACAGATCCACTACCATACTTCACACTGGGAATGGAATAATTTTCTGCATGGCTCTCTTTGTGTTCACACCAAATTCACCTCTGCTGTTTGTTGCCAAAAAGCTCTATTTCGGCCTGATCTGACCATAGAACACGGTCCCACTGAAAGTTCCAGTGATGTTTGATAAACTGTAGGAGCTTGATTTTATTGATCCTTTCTTCTGACAACCCCCCTCCCCTCCACCAACTAGTGGTTATATAGGTGGTGTTTGATTGTGGTTTGGATTGTGATCCCAAGACCTAACTAATATCTGCAGTGCCCCAGCTGTGAACCTTGGAGATTCTTTGTCCACTTGAACCATCCTCCTCACAGTGCGTGAGGTCAGTATAGACGTATGTTCTCTTCCCGGCAGATTCTTAACATCTCCAGTTGTTTTAACCCCATTAATGGCCAGGGCCCGCCAGCATGCCTATAGTTTTATTACACTCTTCTGTCACCTAAGAATAGCTCAGCCAGTCTGCATTGAAGTCCCTGTAGTTAATGAATAATAAGCCTGGGATTTCAAGGGTAAAACTTCTTAATTATTGACCTAATAGTGGAAATGGGCATTTTCAACTGTGTAGCAATTTACTTGTAGCCATTTCCTGATTTGTGCAGCTCATCAACCTTTTGTCGCACATCTTTGCTGTTTTCTCTGGCCTTTCTCATTTGTAAACGTTCAGGTGGTAATAAACTTCAGTTAGATTCCATTCTTAAGAATTTTGAATAATTTGAACAATTTTCAACAATTGTGGCACACATAGATTTTAGAACAATATTTACTTCCTGACTTGATTTAGTCAGATTTGATTGATTTAAGCTCATTTTGCTCATGATTACCATCGGAGCCAATATTTGTGGATATATATAAATATATATGTGTATGTGTGTGTGTGTGTGTGTCCAAAAGAATGTGGGCACTTTACCATCGCACCTATAAAATATCTTTTGGACCTTACTGTCTATATATATATATAGGCTCTTATGTAAAACATTCTTAATGGTGACTCACTGTGGGCACTTTAAATTACCTCTTCAGTCCTTTCAGGATTCTGTGTAGTGCTTCAGGAAGAAAGCCTATGTGCCCACTGTCTGAGACGACACTTAGCGATTATGTCCTATTCAAATGAAAAATGTTGAAAAAGTAGGTGCTCTTTGATTGTGCTGTGATTACACATGTATTCTCATATATATATATTCCAGTGTCGTGATTCAGATCATCTGCATCTTCATGGTGTTTGAGGTGTTTTGCTGCAGAGCAGCCTCATCCATAATGATTGCATTTCTCTGCAAATTGAAGAGAACTATACAGTTCACTATTGGAAAGGAACATCATCTTATTATCTTGTATCTGCCAGTAAATTGGGTCTGGGAACAAGCCATTATGGAGAGAAATTGCAATCTGTGATATCACAGGTAGAAGTGTCTATGGGAATCAGGGTGGAAAGAAGTCTGGCTCTTGGGGAAGATTCTCTCTTTGACCTTTGGGCCAATATTTATCAAAGTTCAAGTACAGATTTAGGACCACTTTTTGCATCAGTATGAATGCTGACATACATGCTGTTATATACAGTTGTCAGTTTATTAGGCACATCTACCTTATACTTACATTCTTGGCCATCTTATCTTGAACCCCAACCAGCAGGGAGACCCTCTGGGCCTTCAGAGAAGACATAATGATTTCTGGGAATTAAAAGTACATGTCTGTAATCTTTAGCCCATTTTTATCCAATAGAATCATGCTTGTATTTGAACTCTACAAGTATTACAGTTCTACCCTTGTTTCATTGTCAAGTTCTGAGTGAAAACCAGAAACTAGAAAGACAAGCATAATTATGAATGACCAATTACATTTTGATTTTCAGTGAGTGGGACCGATTTCATGAGAAAAACATCACTCTAGGCTTTCTGAAAGCCCTAGATGCGCCAATGACTGTGAATACCAATGGCAGCCTAATCAATGGCTTATTAGAAATGGAAAACAGTGGTGGCAGCTCTGTACCAGGCCTCTCTACTGAAAGAGTCATTGAGAAAATGCTACAAGGTAAACTATATGCCATCATGTCTGTAACGAGCTTCAAGCAAAACATGGAATGTCTTTTACAAGCTTCAAATGTCTGTGTTTAATCTGGGATGGTCAAAAATGTTCATCTGAGTTGCCATTAGTTGAGCACTAACAAACTACAAGAATTCCATAGCTAGCAGAAATGAACATTATCGTAAAGGTGAGTGTTTTCCTCATGTTTTGACCGAGTTTTGACATGTACGGTCCAAATTGGGCTGTTAGCTCTAATAGTCATGTTTTGCCAGAGAGAGGCACTTTGCAGGTATAAATGCTCACTGTAGCTCTACTCTATTCTACTTCTACGTTACTTTGTAAAACCCATACAAATCTGTACCAACTGGAACATACAAGGGAGAACCCAATAGCCCTTTCAGTACTTTATTTATAAAGAAATAGCTGATCACAGTAAATGTCATTCAAAAGGCTTGTCAATACATACTTTTGAACAAGACATAGCCAGTTATGCTTGATTAAAATTATGAATGGCTGATGCTGTTTGAAAATCAAAAAACTAGCCAATAGGAACAGTTAAAAACATCTGTGTCCAAGTAAAATCTTTATGAATAAAATACAAACTTTAGAAATCTGTCTTTGAGAGAAAATCTAGTCTGGCCTGTTTAGAGGAAATTAAGTCTCTCTTCTTCAGCACAGAGGTCTTTATGCATCCACTAACATGTTGATGTCACCGTGCTGAGAATCGTACACCACCCAAAGAATATCTGGTCACAGTTGGACCTACAATGGTCCCAGTCCAGATGGAGTAGAGGGTGTTCATCAATTGTGCAATGCGTGTACCATGCAAATGTGTACAGATTCAAGGTATATCTACCTAATAAACTCTACTCAGTAGACTTGATTTCAAGTCAGTATTGTGAGGCAGTTGAGAAATATGGTTCCAGGCCCCCTGCTTCTCCAGCAGCTCTCCAGTTACAGCACAGTGATCTCTCTGCAACTTGACACTCAAGTGTGTGCAAGGACCAAATTTCTTCAGCCCCCAATTCCACCCATGGAACCTAAACCCACTCGTTACGGTGCCTTTAATAATTTAAACCAGATTCAGTGACGGACACAATGGGAAAAAAATCAGGAGAGGTTTTAAAAGAACTTGTTTGTCTCTGATGTTGAACTTTGACATGAACAGGAGGCCTTTTCAGTATGCAATGTGACAGCGCATTGTGTTTCTGTGTTTCACCTTTCTCTCAGCTGCCATTCTGATCGCAATTAGCGGCTGTTGTACTAAAAATGACATTACACCTTTACATCCTGCTGCTGTATTTGCTCTGCCTTTCTGTTTTCTGCTTCTGTTCTCATCTGTTCTCCCAGAGCCACTCGTTTCACAGCTCCTCCACAGCAACTAGCACCCTGTTCGCTCTTCTTAACAAGGGAGGCTGTTGCTTGTTATTTCTGGGCTAAGATGAATGTCATACGAGGCACATTCAGCCCAATTTGCCATGCTGTAATTTAGCTGTCAGAGGAAATGTCAGCCCTCTTCCATGATTGTCACCATCCAAATGAATCACGCTCGTGTCGTGTCAAAGTCAGTTTAGAGCGAAACCCTTTCAGCTATTTGAAGTGGCTGACAAGGTTGAGTGATGACAATATACTGTCAGAACAGTCCGCTGTTAAGTAGTAAACTGCCACTGACTTTTGTATGACTCTCAAATGTCCTGTTCTTTTCTCTCATATAAGTCTTTGTATTGACTTTCGATGAACTTAAAAAATAATAAGAATATTTAATACTTCAGATACTCCTCTAAAGATGACTTTAAGTGAATTATTAAACTAATCTTCGTATGGATCAACATTATTATTTTCACCTCATCACTATTCAGTTTTTGCGAACTTTCACAGGCGAGTGTTAAAGGAAGCCTCTCAACAACACAATTTTGGAGACCTTAATACAGATTTATGGCTAGATTTATGACGGAGGAAAATCGACCCGAAACTGACCACTGCAAGTTGCTCAAACCTTAGTAAATGAAGTGGAACATGTAATCAGCTGACATGCAGTATCTTCAACCACGTTCTGTGCAAGCATCCCACATTTTGTGTATCATTTCCTCAAATCCATATATATATAATGAACAGAAGCAACAATATCTTCGTCACTCGAAGGCATTCTGCTGTTTTGAGCAACAAAGCAAAATAGAAATGTACAATGTACAAATCAGTGTATGTGGATTTACCTTACTATGGCTAACATGGGCAATGGTTGAAACAATCAAGGTCATAGATGAAAAAAGTCAGAAAACATTACACAAGTTACATTACATATTACACAGATTATATGTAATATTGCATATATTACAAACATTTTATACAGTAGCCCAGTGAAAAAAATAAGGTTTCTGTGTTTCAGAAATAACATTTATGAAACCCAGGAAATTTTGAATTTTTTGTTATGCTGGTTTTTGTTGTTCTGATGATAATAAATATGATCGTTTTTCAAAATCTTGCAGATTTCATGTGCCAAATTCCAATTTCCAAGATACTGGACAGTGAAGTCCATTTAAATCACTAATAAACAACATTAACCCCAAATTTATAGAACATTATCTACTGTCACTCGCAGATAAACAAAAGATTCTACTTTTTACCAAATAAAAATCCTGAATGGTTGCATTTTGTAATGTATATGTCTATTATACTGATCAATACATAATTTACTACACCAGTCCAAATGTCCAGATTACTGCACATTAAAATTTATCTCAAAATTTGTGTGTGAGGATATAAATATCTACTATTTTCTTTTTTACCTTTCACAAGAGGGACCATCTAGAAGGACATACAAACAAAAATATTTCTGAAATAAATACAGCACATTTTAGAAGCAGTGCTCCATTTGATATTGAAGGCGGTGACACGCCAACTGTCATGTTTGTTTTCATTTATGACAAGATAAAAAAGAAAACACTCTAATAAAGAGTTCTGTAGAAACACATAAAAGTGAGTGTGGTGACATACCTTCTATAGAGCTACAATACCTGGGAAAAAATGTCCAATATACTGGACCTTTGGAATGAGGAGGTTAAAAAAACTTGAAAGAACAATCGAACTTTGCTGGCTGTCTCTTCCTCTCATGGTAACTGGCAGTTTGCACAGCTGCTTCCTGATGGCTGAATTCTAAAAGGGAAATTGGTCTAATCGGAGGTGATTATTTCCCAGGTGTGAGCAATAACCTTCTATGGATTTTAGCCGAGGCACATAATATTGTGGTAAACAAAAGTTAATCAGCTGTTGACAAAACAAGTGTCCTCACAATTAAATATGCTTCTGCTTATTATGCCGCTGCCTGTCTGACTTTGCAGATGCAGTTCGGTGCAGAAAAGAAAGTTCTGTTAAAACAGTTGATGAAAGCCCTGATAGTGTTATTCTGAGCGCAAGTGAAGGATTTACGAAACCATGGATTTATTTTTTTTAGTCTAAATATTAGACAATCAAGCTCTGGCGTGTGTTGGAGAGGGGGGGTATACTTTACTTTCCGAGGTGTTATTGACGTTATTGATCAGTGGCTGTTTTGGTCCGGACTCCAGCCGGGACCTCATGCTCTGCTCCCACTGCCCTCCCCTGTGTGGCATGATGAGTCATCTAGGCTGCACACCAGGCCTAAAGCCACCCCCCCTCCGACTTTGATCCTACCTGCAGCGCACTCAGAGAGTAAATATCACCTTCCGCCTACCCAAAGCTCACTAATGCTTCTGCTTACAGAACAGAGCATGCACAGATGCAGTGGTGGCGGATGTTGGGTAATTAAATCTAACAAGCTACTTCCTTCCACTGGAGCCAGCTATTAGAGCTCAGTGAGGACGATCACTGCACTCTAGAGCGGATGACGTTTCTCGGGGGGCAATATAGAAGAGAAAAAGAACAAACCGATTTCTTACTCACTGATTGCTTTCATTTTAGTGCGGGATGTCTAATACCTGTCTGGAACGTGACATTATATGTCATAGGCATGCTTTATAATGTTATTCACCTGCAGCTTATCCACAAAGGGCCGATGTGGCTGCAGACTCTCATTACAAATGAGCAGGAGCTCACCTGATTCCACTTTTTAAGTTTGATCAATTGGTCAGTCTTCAAACAGCTGATCATGTGAGCTCATGCTTTATTAGAATGAAAACGTGCAGCCATGATGACCCTTTACAAATAAGATTTGACACCCCTGACCTTCCAGTTGTATTACCTTAGTCTGTGATGTTGGAACTGACAGTCTTAAAGGGCAATTTTAATCAGAATATATTTAACCTTTTTTTCTCGAATGTTTTTAGCTCTTTATGGTGTTTATCATTTTCAAATGCATGCTTTACCTCCCATAGGCTTCCAATTGTGCATTAAATTGTGTCCATTTCTGGGTTCCAAATGCGGTTGTACAGATAAAACCATTAAAACGGTTACAAGCACTGAAACATTATTGCCTGTAAACACCCCTAAAGTTCACAGACATCAACATCCTAGCTACACTATTCAGTAACTACATGGAAAACAATGCAAATAATAATAACTGAGTTATTTTTAAGTTGTAGGAGTGAGGATGGACCTGTTGGCAGGTCCATGAATGTTAAGGGGATTTAAATTGACAGTATTGTGGTCATACCAGCCTACGTTTTCTGTGTTACCTGAAGGCTGAAGTTCACACAGTCGGCTGCAGTGGGAAACACAGGTCATATAGAAATATACAACGTTCAAACAAATAATAAAAATAAAAATAAATAATAGCACAAATGTTGATCAACAGTTATTACATTACATATAGTATATTGTACAATAGTACATCATAGAACTTCTAAATGCACTTTGGCTGCTTTGTGCTTTGCCTTGTGTAAGTCTATGGAGCCATTCAGCCCCTCCAAAAAATGTTTTTTGAGGAAACGGCACTAGACCATTATATTAAGCCGCTGTTTTGTGAATGACCAAAAGCTCATCCAGCTTTGAAGCCAAGTCGGCACTTCCTTTCTTCATGTGGTCATAAAATCCTGTCTTCCAATTCCTGTAATACGCGTCTGCTGAGCCAGAGGCGGTAGGCTGCAAGTGCAAGCATGCTTTATTCAGGCTTTTTCTCAAGGCATAGTCATTACAAACAGACAAGTTCAAGACAGGAGCACACAAAAACACACTGGAGAAACATGGTCAGAACAAAAAGACGAAGAGAAGAGTCTTCAGGAATTAGACATCACAAAGACTAAGAACACAGTTCAAATACTTTAGGAAGATGCTGCGAAAATGTGAGAGAAATAAGTATAGCAGAACTAATGTGTCCACAAACAAGGTGCAGGTGAGGGTGGAGCTGGAACAGGTGTGGACCAAACAGAATCTGTACAGCACTCTGGAATGTTGTGGAGACTTCTAAGAAGGAGACTCCCTAAGAATGACGTGGCTGCCACAGCACAGCCCTCTCTCTGACTCTTCCCTCACCACACCACCTTTGTTACAAGTGTCACCCTTATTGAAAGAATTAAGGAGTGATTTGGCAACAAAAGATTTGGGACAGCCTTGATATTTACTCAACACATTTGTCCATCATTACAGGAGACAGGAAAGGCTTCTCTAAGTGCTATGGTGTATTTTAAGAACTTAAAGACATTCTGACTCAGTACGCACATAAGATTACATGAAAAAGTAATCTACTTAATCCATTGTTTGGTAAATTTTAGCAAGGTGCACACTGTGAAACACACCCCCTTGTTACTAATGACTTAATCATACCATCACGGAGGCTGGGTTTTAAACTGTGCGCTGATAACAAGCCGGGTGGTCTTTAGCCCAGAGGATGTAGTGTCCATGATTTCCAAAAAGAATTTAAAATTTTGATTCGTCGGACCACAGGACACTTTTTTTTTCCACTTCTCCTTAGTCCATCTTAAGTGAGCTTGGGCCCAGAGAAGGCGGTAGCATTTCTGGATCCTATTTATATATTGTTTCTTCTTTAACTTGTTCACAGACAATGGTTTTCGGAAGTGTTCCTGAGCCCATGCTGTCATTTCAACTACAGAATCATGTTTGTTTTCAATGCAGTGCCGCCTGGGGGCCCAAAGATCATGGCCAGCCACTACTGTTTTATGACTTTATCCCTTGCATACAGAGATTTCTCTTGACTCTCTGAATCCTTTAATGGTTTTATGTACTGTAAATGATGAAATCTCCAAATTCTTTGTTATTTTATGTTGAGAAATGTTATTCTTGTTGCACTGTTTGTCCACTCAGTCTTTCACAGAGTGGTGAACCCCTCCCCATCTTTACTTCTGAAAGACTCCACCTCTCTGGGATGCTCTTTTTATACACAATTATGTTACTGACCTGTTGCCAGTTAACCATCAGGTGTTTTTTAGCATTACACATTTTTACCAGTCATTTGTTGCCCCTGTCCCAACTTTTTTGAAACACATTGCTGGCATCAAAAAAAAAAAAAACAATACCATTTCTCAGTTTCAACATTTGATATGTTGTCTTTGTACTATTTACAATTAAATATAGGGTTTATTTAAATGATTTGCACATCATTACATTCTGTTTTTTCATTTACATTTTGCACAGTATCCAACATGCAACTTTTTTGGAAACGAGATTCTAGCTCTCTGTAATGAATGTTAAAAAATATGTTTTACACCAAAACCTTATCTCATAAAACAATGTCTCAGGCAGCTGGGAATGTATTTCTAACCATTTCATGTAATAACTTTCAGTGAGGGAGCTTTTAGAGTCTTTAAACACTTTGGATGTCTGGTTCCTATCACTACCGTAGCAAACAATTCTGACTCAGCGAGTTTCTCTAGAATTATGCATTTGACATCAAACCGCTCTGAATGACTTGATAATGATAATGACTAAATCCTGATAATGATAATGACTAAATCCTGATAATGATAATGACTAAATCCTGATAATGATAATGACTAAATCCTGAGAAACTTTGAAAAGTCAGTGGAGTTTCCCATTAAGTGTTGCTCACCTCGCGCATGTGTTTCTGATGAATGGGTGAACGAGTGATGCTGTTCTGGAAGATCATTTATTGTTTAAACAAGATGTGTAACAGGATGTTTTCTTGTGCTTCTGCCTGTTAAGGCCATGGTTGTCCTGCTGTCTATGGCATGTGAGGGTGTGTTTCTGTGATCTCGCATGAGTAAGTATGAAAACCTGCTTCGCTGTTGCCATCTCTTTGAAACTGTAATGTGGGTGTTCTGGAGAAGACTTTCCCGGGCACTGCTGAACTCCTTGAACTCATTTGAAGGAGTTCACACTGCATTCCATGGTGCAAATACACAGCGGCTTGGAATTCCGTAGCTGGCAGAGTGTGATGTCAACTTTCATTTTGCTTTACTACAGGGGACTCTCAAATGAGCTGCAGGCCAAGTGGTCTTCTCCAAAGGGGGCCAGCTAAAAAAGTGCAGGGAACAAAAGGGTCCTTTTTTCCAAGTATGAATTTTAACTATATATAAATTATAAGTTGGGAAAACGTGTCCTATATATTTTTCCAACTACATAACATACACACTCATTTAAGTGCATCTCAGTCCGTGTTTATTAGCAATTCTTCACCCAAAATGACAACCAACACTAATAATAATAATAATAATAATAATAATAATAATAATAATAATAATTATTATTATTATTATTATTATTAACACTTGATTTGAAATGTCTCTCACATATAAAAAGACATGCCCATGTCTTTTTTTCCATTTGGGTGCTGAATTTCCTTTGGTATTCTACCTCTCAAAAATTAGACAGATCTGATTTTTTTCACATACAAACACACTTTTTTACATGATAGCACATTTTTAACATGTGAAGTGAGCAAAACCACGTGTGTTTTTTCACAAGTGAAATTTATGTGACTTTTCATAAATTAGTATGTTTTGCTTCAGTGCAAAGCTCTTCAGAAGATACAACCATTACAGTTTTGGTCAGTTACATACAGTATCTGGATATACAGTCATGTTGCATATATTCATATTCATATCTTGCTGCATGCTACATAAGAGCTATGGAGCTATAACAAACCTCACTCTATCTGCATTTATTTTTATATTGCACTCAGTACATAATTCAAAAAAGGCCCTAATTTTTCTGTCATGGTCTGGAATGGTAGTTTCATCACTGTCTCATTCTCACAATAGACAAATCATCAGTGATGATTTTTACCCGAGGCACACCGTCCATCACCTACTTCTGCTTCCAATGGGTATGCAAAGCGATTTATATTGTCCCAGTAACTCAAATATTCAAGAGATAGTATTAGACAGGCTGAAATGAGCCAAGGCCAGCTAAATAGTGCCCAGCAAGATAGTCACTTGACCCAACACAGTAGAAGGTGTATTTTAAGGGAGCATATTCTACTGAGTGACGCCCAAGGAGTGTTCATAAGTCTGTGGAGTGGTCTATAAGCAAATCCTCTGGTGTCTAGAGAAAAGGCATCAGCACCACATGGAGAGGGAGTTTCATCGCACTGAGTTGATGTGTTAGGGTGCAGGAGCTATAGAAGACCAGCCATAGCTCTGTGAAGCTAACATAAATGTAGCAGCTACTGGTCAAACAGAGGCAAAGTTATGACAGAAATCCAAACTGTTGACCAGTGTCACTGTGAGATGGGAAAAGAGGACATCAACTTCTCAACCATCCACTTGTGTATATGATAATTGTGTTGAGTTTAGATCTTATGTAAGAAGAATATTAATAAAGAGTAACTCAGCAGTAGGAGGCTGGGACCTAAACGTGTGCATATGTGTTTATGCTGTATGAGGAGTTATAACATGCTTATGTGTTCAAAGTCACACAGAGATCACATAATTGAGGCCAGTGCCAGTCCTTTCTCGGTGCCCTAAACAAAACTTGTTTTGCCCCCCGCCCCCCTGCCACCTAAACCGCATATCTACATCCTCGACCAAAGCAATTTAAATACTTGCGCAAATTTCTTAATTCCCCTTACGATCATCATATTAACCCAGTAGCTCTCTTTATATTTACATAAATGGGTCTTACCTTCAGAATTTTGCTTTTCAATAGTTTCTTGAGGCAACATCATCAATAAAGTCTTCATAGGAGAGCTCATGACTAATCGCATGCTTAAAGGAGAATTCTAGCACTTTTTCAAAATTTCCATATAATCAAATTACTGAAATGTAAACAAAGTCATTCAGAGTGGTTTGATGTGAAATGCACTGCTGTAAGAAAGCTACTGAGTCAGAATTGTTCATAGTGGCAGTGATAGGAACCAGACATTTGAAGTGTGTGTCTCTAAAAGCTCCCTTACAGAAAGTTATTACACAAAATGTGTTGCCTAATGCCTGAGTTTTGAGATAACGTTCTGGCTTATAACATATTTTGTTTGATCTATTTATGGAGCAGGGGTGCATACAGGGCCTTAAGGGCAAATAGGACCCAATGAAAACTGATTTCCCACTGTTTTACCATGTTCTCTATTACATACAAAACTCAGAAGACATACTTTCACTTTGGACAAAATTTTGGACAAAAACAAAAATACTATATTTGTGTTATGGCTTTATTAGACATTGTGGCTCCTGGTTCCTACCAGAACCACTGTAAAGAAATCAGAGCTGGTAAGTTTCTTTACTTTCTTTACTCATATGTATTAAAGAGAACAAAATATGTTACTTGCAATATATTTAAATAATCCAGTTCCTCTGTGTATATGATCTTGTATGTGTATGTACGTTGACATGTGTGAGCAACCTGCATTAGCTGAAAGTGTGACTGATCGTGAATGTAAGTTTGTCCACTGTACAGGATGTGTCGACTTAATTTCACTTCGAAAATCAACAAAATATGTAATATGACTGGGAGCGTTCAAACTTCTGCATACAACTGTACAATATTCGCCTTTGTTACAGACATTTTCTTCAAGTGCCCAGTTCAGTCCACTGAAATGCTTTGCTGGATCCACCTCCAGTCTGCGGTCCACCAGTTGATGACCCCTGTGCTAGAGGATCAGTTATAGAAGGGCAGAGAAGTAATCGACTCAAGAAATGTCTTGGGCAACAATAATCCAAACGTTCAATAAATTGTGAGGTACAGACAGTTTTTCTCTGTGGTGAAAAGTATCTGCAACTACATTTATTTTTCCATCAATGATCTCTGATGCCCAAGAAAACCCCAACATTCCTTGCTGATGGTGAAGCAGCGATTTTTAGTGTTGTCCAAGGTAATGTGAGGTCCTGCCTTGGAGAGTCTTTGGATAGGAGATAAAGTACGTCTGTCTTTTCAAGGTTAAGCTTGTGTAAAATGTGTAGGTGGTGGAAGTTTGCTTTCTGAGCAGTACCTCGCACGTGTATGACACAGCCAGAGTGGGATATGACTCATGGCTCAACAATCTGACTCTGAGGAGAAAGCCAGGCTTTGTATTTCCAGGTGGAGCTGCACAGCCTACACAGATTCCATCAATCACTCAGGGTTATCCCTAACCCTCCTGCTCCTATCCCTCCATTCCCAGCCTCTGTGTGGGTTCCCACTGTCGCCAGTGAGCAACACGGACCTCTGAAAGCACTTAAAAGCAACCTGCTTATCAGCGGCAGAAAATTACACATTCCATCATGGTGCTAGCGATAATGCAGAACTGAGTAACAATACATGCCGTTCAGAACTGTGTCATTAAGAAAGACCAGCAGATGGCAAAGCCTGGAAGGAGCCCAGATATGAGTCTAAAAAAGGCAGAGCAAGGAACTGGTTCAGGCCAGCAGTCACATTAATAGCCTTTTGTTCTCAGTAATTTCCACCGAATTTCCAGCAGAGCTTAGAGACGACAGTCAGTTGCAATTCAGTTCTGTGGCCATGCCCTGATGTCAGTGTCTGTCATGTGTGTCTTGCCGTCAGCATTAACTTACCCAAGTCGCCGAACACTGCCAGACACTGAATCATCCGTTCAGTGAATTACATAACATTTGAAGAAGCTTTTTTCAGTGCATCGCTCACTCTGATGTTTTGAACATCTGACTTCACTAAACGTCCTCTTACTTCATTTTTTTCTTCTTTTTCATTTCATGTCAAATCACATTTGTTCATGAAATCTAGAAAAATATGTACCCACAAAACAAGGAACACCTGAAAGAGGCTGCCATAATGCGGCTGACACAGCGATCCAAATCAAGTTACCACGAGTCGAGTCATTTCAGTGGGTCGCAGGTATTGCACGCAAAGGGTTTTGGACCAAATTAACATGTTTTGACACTGTTTTAAAAAACATGACTCCTAAAAACTGTGCAAGACTTGGAAGACCACCAAAACTGTCACTACGAGATAAACAGTACTCAAAGTTTTCATCTTTGCGACAAAGAAGAAAATCAAACTCTACTTATGCTGAAAAAAAAAATCTGAAAATAGTTTGGGCATGGTGTTGTGTACAGATTAGAGTCTAAAACTGTAATTGGGTTTAAACGGATCATGAAAAGCAAAAAATGCAACCAACTTCTCAGACTGAACTTGGGAAAAATATCCCTGCAGATTTCTATAAGCAAGTCTTATGAAAAGAATGGAAGCTGGAGACACTACGGAAAAAAAATATATATTATACAAACTCTGTTACAAAAAAGTTGGGTCAGTAGGTAAAATACGAATAAAGCAGTGTTCTTTATGATGGGTTGAGGCTTGGCACTTTGCCAAAAACACATCAGCAAATAGTCCAACTATCTAAGAATGTACCCCAACAGGCGTTTGCATAAAAACCTCTATGGTGTGTAATATTACCAAAAGATTCAGGGAACCTAGAGAAATCTCCGTGCGTAAAGGACAAGGCCAAAAACCAATACTGAATGCTGGTGACTTTTGATCCCTCAGATGGCACTGTATTAAAATGACATGCTTCTGTAAAGAATACAACCACATGGGTTCAGGAATCCTTTGGAAAACCCATGTCAGTCCATCACTGCATCTACAAATGTACATTAAAACTCTATTATGCAAAGTGGAAGCCGTATGTTAACAACATCCAGAAATGCTACCAACTTCTCTGGGCTAAAGTTCATCTGAGATGTTCTGATGCAAAGTGGAAATGTGTGCTGTGTGGTCTGACGAGTCCACCTTTTGGCCTGGGGACGTTGAGTTCCCCAGAGAAGAAAAAGACCAGACAGACTGTTACCAACACAAAGTCTGTCATGGTATGAGGTGGTATTAGTAGGTAGCTTGCACATCTGGGAAAACATCATTAATGCTGAAAGATATATACATACATTTTGGAGCAACATAAGCTGCCTTTTAGATGCTGTTTTGTTTCAGGGATGACATTGCTTATTTCAATGTGACAACAGCAAAGTGCTTGGTGCATTATGGAGTGCAAAATATGACAAGGTCCCATACGGTTATGCAGCTAAAGATTTGTATAACTGATAACTGAAGAATGTCAAAAAACTCTGCTTTCAGAACTGGATCTATTTGTGACTTCAGTTCCCAAATGTTCATTAAGTGTTGTTAAACATGCAGTAAACATGCTCCTGTCCTAACTTTTATGGAATGTGTTGCAGGCATCATTTTTGAAATAAGCATATATTTACAAAAAGACAATGAAGTTCATAAGGTAAAAGGTATATCTGCACTGTTTTAATTATTAACTAACAGAATTTACTAATCATTGCAATCTGTTTTGATTGACGTTCCCCAACATTTTTGGAATTAGATTTCTATTTAGCTGTTGAGGCTTTCGTGTAATTTTCTTTTAAATATGTTTCCTCCTTTTCCCTGTTGCTGCAAAATAAACAACTCGATGGCCATTTTCAATGTGGTCTTTGACTTTTGCACAGTACTGTATGGTCAGCTGAAATTGGAGGAGTAAACACAACAAATTTCCTGTATAGATTAGTTTGCATGGAACATTAGAAATAAAAGGTGACAGCCTGTACTTTAGTCTCAGATCTGAAATATGCATATAATAAACATACAACAAAAATAACCCATTTCACTTCATTGTCCCAATATTTTTGCTTCTCATGGTGCAGCTAAAATAACTGGTACTTCTATTACTTTTCAGTAGTTAAATACATGTAGAAAAGGTCGACACTTATTCAAGTTTACTCTTGTTAACTTGTATAGTAGGAATGTCACTGTGATGATACAAATGCTGACTATTTGTTTTGATACGCAGCATGAAAGGCTGATGAGTACATTTCCCTCAAAAGAAGAAAGAGTGATACAAGGTCAATCTATGATAAGTTTTCTTTTAGCTTCTGTCCGGCCTACTGTATTAAGGATTAAGTTGCTTTGGTTAACTCAGTTTAGAAGGTAACACGGCTAGACTTGCGCATGTTGTACGTTTGTGGTCACACAATTCCTCGTCTAAAGCATTTCTTTGAAACGTATCCTCTTCATAAAATCATTGCTGTGTGGTTTATCCAGGGGGTTTAAACACACAAGCGTAGTTATATAAGACATGATAATCCACTGTTACTATGGCTACCATATCCCCAAATGGCTTCAGTTGTGCTGCCAGAAAGGTACGCAATTTAAGCTGTTACTCTCACAAAAGCTCATCTCCCTTGTGCCACAGAATGTTCCTGTTGTGACTGGATTAACAGGCTGTTGTGGGTATTGTGTGATTGGCGTCATCTCTATACCATAAGAGCAACGATAGACTAACTAGTCTCTATACAGTCACTATATTCATTAAAAAGTGATAAGGATCCTTAAGAATCGTGTACGGAGTGGGGAAGGAGTCTGCTTGTGAATACAAATGGTGAGAAGATGCAGTTTCCATGTCAATGGTACAGAGTCAGTACCCTGTTGATCTTTCAAGATTCCTTGTAGGAGTAGGGAATTGAGATGGTGGGGATTTTTCTTGGTGGCTTAAAGTCCATTTACAAAGGCAGATGTGAGCAGTGTAACATCTTTGCATAACCGTGCGCTGTACATTTTCCCTTCTGAGAGGGAGTGAAGCTGTTAAGCCCGACTTAATGGAAAGCTCCACATGTTTGACAAACACATCGACAGCGCAGCGATTTCCTTTCATCGTGGCTGAAAGCGCTCGCCTGGCTGTGAGCAGTGAGCACACAGAAGCAGCATAATAAATCTCTTGGCGTGTTGCGTTGGCGGCAAGAGGGTGTTTCATTATTGTTCAGGGTGACAAAAGTGATGAGCTGGTGGATTGTGAGAGAAACAGTGGCATAGTTTTATGAGGTCTGAGGGGGCAGCGCACATACAGAGCCTTGGTGAAAGGTTGACAGGTACGGGTCCTTTAGCTGGCCTCCAGAGCAGGCCAGCACGCTAATGAGTGCCCCTGTGTGTGAATTATAATACGTGTCTGCCTGGTCTGAAATGAAAGCACAGGCCAGACTGAGGGTTGTGGGTGCTGTTGCTGACTCACTGTTTGGGCTTTTTTCAAAGTCCAGTAGGAAAAATAATCACACTGAAGAAGCGAACATTTCACTTCAACACATTTCACACCTCAACCTTTACAGCATGTACTCTAGCAGTGTTTCTTAGATCCAATACAATTTAGAATTTTTCTAAATGAAAATCGAGCAGTTGAACTTATTAGACCATTATCAAAACATTCATAAGGCTTGTGTGATAGAAGGTAAAACTGTATGTAAAGGTTACCACTGCCCTACTGGGACAGGCTGAAGACCTGTTTCCAAAACTTTCTAGAAAAAGCTCATTTAAGTCCCAGGGAACACAGTGTGAAATATTAAAAATGTGTGATACTAAAATTAGGTGTCACCTAATTTTACCTAGTAATGTTTGAATGAAAAAAAACAAGGTAGAAATATGATAAAACATTGCCAAAAAACTGCCGATCAGACCTCTCTGTGAAGTGTCTGGGTGAGGTCCTAATATTCTAATGAGCAGGCTTGACTGACATCCTTCAGTCCAACAGGCAGAGCTAAACAAAAGCCTGGACTTACATATACAGGTAGTGTTGTATATCACTGTGAAACACATGAAAAACATCCAGTTTTTATGTGGTGACCAGCCCTGCAGAAAATCATAATCATTTGTCCCACTCCCACCTGCAACCAAAAGGTTTTGGGAGTGCAGCCCTCTACTGTGAGGATGGGCAACCCACATCAGCTTTGTGACTGGTATTGGGACTGTTTACATGAGCACTACTCACGATTAGAACTGCTCAGTTTACACCAAAGGAGATGAATTAGACAGGACATACATTTTATAAGTACATTGTGTGCTCACAAAAGCAAGAGCAACCTACTTTGAAAAAACAATGATTTAGGTTTCCTGGTGCTTTTCTCTGGCATTTTATATGACCTTTTGTTTTGTGATCCTTTTGAAAAACAGTGCCTCAAATCGGTCCTCAGAAACCCCCAGATAGTCCTTACTTTTGCTTTATCCCTATGCATTTTGTGGCCCGTCTGGAGGTCCATGAGGATCGGTTGGAGAACCACTGGCTTAAATACATTTTTGGACATCACCAGCAATTTAGCAAAAACTTACTTTCATTGTTTGCACCAAAAAATAGGAAAAAGAGAATCCAGTGAAAATATTTTTGGACAACTGTTACTGAGATTGAGGCTAAAGGTAGACCAGTAAGTGAGGGTGCTGGATGTATGGATTTGATGACAAACGTTGTCCTAAATTTTCATTTCAAATAGTGAGCAAGTGAAATGTTAACTCTTAATATGCATGTTTCATATATTTTATCATGTTCTGTAGCTTTATTTCAGAACAAAACCAGAAACTTTCATTTTGATATGGGTGATTGTTGATGTGCCCTGTATAGGCTGTATACTTTGTTCATAATGATGTAGTTTTGATTACATGATTACGAACGTTAGCCAGTACTTGTACAGTTTTGCATTATATTTTTACAGTTGTACTGATTGACATGCTCGTGATGTCAATTCTTCTTTATTTCTACTCCCTTTCTTTCATTGCACTGCTGGCTGGTGAGCTATCAGGCTCGGGCTGGCTCACACTTGCAAAGCAGCATGGGCTGGAAATGAGAAATCCAAAAGATTGAGATGATTACAGGAGGATGAGGAGAGGAGAGGTGGGCTGAGAGGGAGAGAGAGAGAAAAAAGGCTAGTAGAGACGTTTTTTGCAAGCCTTTGCAAAGGCACTGGCATGTCAGAGTGGCAGAAATCTCTCTCTCACAGTGTGACAGAGGAAGCTGTGCTATGTTCTATGTTCAGTGCCATGCTGTGTTTAATGGGCCTGGCTGCTGATTTGGGGACAGAGCTAGTCATTTTCACTCCCTCTTCTTATCCAATTACAGCAGCCAGTGAGTAGAGCTGGACATCTGGGGAAACTATTTTTGTGTCCTACAATCCCAGCACACAGAGGATTTAGAGTTAAAGAGATGACATCTGCGCTACTGACTTTTTGAGTTTACTGAATGTCCATGTAATGATTTCACTCAGTCTTTAAAAAAAACATGTCAAAAAGGTACAGCTGGGTCTTTAGATTTTTATAATTGAGATTTGTAATGTGTGAATGTGAAGAACCTTTTTACATATTGACAAACTCCAAATAATGTGACGGTTCTAGGAATCCTTAACTTGTCTTGGAATCATTATGTGAACCATTTAACACTCTCAAATCTCTTTTTTTAACATTAGTTCTTTGAGGAACCTAAAGTGGTTTTCAGAGTTTAGCTTCAACCCTAATCTAATACACCTGATACACATAGTGATGGCCTTCAGGAACATCTACATATTAGCGCCAGGTGGGCTGGATCTGAACTCTGCAGGGTAGTAGATCTCCAGGACCTGGACTGAGTCCCGATGCTCTATGGCATCATTAAAAGAACCCTTTGTGGCACTTTTTGAGTGTAATTACTGTGGTGAGGTTGGACAAGTTTTCCAGAACATTGGCAAAAAACCATTCAATCTAACAAAAACCATAGAGTACAATGTAGTTTTGTCAAAATACCTAAATTTAGAATCTAAAGGTAACATCAGGTTTAGTAGTTAAGTAATCAAGTTTCTCGCTAGGTGGAATGGGATTTTGGTCTACATTCTGTAAAGCTTGTGAGCACACACTGTGAATCAACAATGTATACAGTGGAGATCAGTTCAGTAGCCAGTACTTTACTGTACACAACTACTGGTGGAACCACCACAGTGCAACCAATGCACTTATTTCATGAGCCCAGATCACAGATACACTCTACTATAGAACTATAGCAATGCCCATAACAACCTACTGCTTTACTGACTGTAAATGAAGGGGTTCATTCCAAAGTGCATTATAAACCTCTTTCAAGAAATTTCTTTTTTTCTTGATAGATGTTGTTTTGAGTGGGCTTTATTCATACAATAAATATCAATGCTATTTTATGATTAATACCACCTTTATTAGAGTAATAAAAATGTGCTTTCCATTATCAGATATTATTCTATTCAAAATAATATCTAAAAAAATCTGATAAAACAAAAAATTCAGAAACACAGCACTTCGGAATTGAGCTCTTCAAATATAATATAATAAACAAATAAATTTAATAAACTCTAAAGAATGAGCATCAGTGTGTTCATAGAGACATGATGACTAGCCAATACTGATGCTCAACCACTGTTAGTTAATGTTTTACACGATGCTATATTAGCGTGCAAATGAAAGACAAACAAACAGATTCAACTCTGAAATGGCATTTTATTATTGAGTCAACAAGAATTTAAAAACAATGCAAAATCTGCTGATCACAGCAGTTGACTAATGTTACAGTGTTGTGACTGGTTAACTTACCAAAGTGGTTTTGCCTCCTGGCTGCACGTGCACCTATTAATATTTGTAAACTGGAAACCCTGTTTGTGTTTCTTTATGTATCAAAACAGACAGAATTTATTTTTATATGGCTGTTTTCCAACCTCTCTTTATCACTCACTGCTTTTAAGACTGACATTTATATATGTAAATGACCTCTGTTCTGATTGGCTGCCAAAGCAATTTGAACTGAAACACTCCTTATAACTTCAATGTGAATAGGCAGGGCTAAACTACTGTAGGCTGAATGGGCGGCTGTATGTACATGTGTTGAATTTTATGAGATTGTAAAAACAATAAAATCACAACCCGTGGGTAGTTTCAATAAACAGACTGTATGCACAAAGGAGTGAACAGCACATTTCGAAACAGTTAATGTTACATCAAACTTTTCCATGCTTTGGGCCAAAGCAGAAATTAGACAAGACTTGTGGTGAGCTGGTGATGCCTCTGTGTCTTCTCCTTCTGGACATAACAGCAGTGTGAGAGTGACAGAGCCCAATTAGGATCTTTTTTTCTGACACCTCAGCCGTAATAAGATTAAGGAAATGCACAGGAACTTTTCTTGTTTTTCTCCCCGTTTGCTTTTGTGTGGCCAAAATTAAATAAGATGTAATGAGATAAGATAATGGAGAAAGGGTGTTATTAGATTGTGGTATCAGAAGAAAAGAAGTGTCAGTCGCTCAATGCACACACAGCAACACATGTACAGCACTTGTTTTGGAGTCCTCCATTTCCCCCCTGTTTTGATTGCATTAGTCTCAGTGTAAAATTGTGCCATTATTAACGTATTTCCTGATAGTATCTCCCTCTCTCTCAGGGGAGAGCACACTTTCTAGCTTTAGAGAAACTGATATTGTTGTCATAATGAGACAGGAAGGTGCACATCTGCTGGCAAAGCAATATTGCGGTCTGTACGTTTTATCTTGCTTTTGCAAATGCACGATTATTTATTTTGCATGTCATCACTGTCCAAAGAAAAACAAGTATCTCCAAAACAGTAACTTCATAGGAGAGGGCAAAAACATTCTTTGCTTCTAATGTAAGATAATAAAAACAAAAAGATTTCATTCCAAGCAATTTTGGAGCATTTCTGTTGGACCGTTTATCGTGAGATTTTCGCACAATTTAAATGGCAGCTGCTGTGCTTGAATGATATAGAAAAATGAAAATGGACAAAGTGGAGATACATGCTTTTTTGTGATTCAGCCCAGAAAGCACTATCAAGGTCAGGTACTGATGTTTGATAACCAGTTCTGGATCTAGTTTATCCCAAAGTTATTAGATGGAGCTCAGTCACTCCCCAAAGCACAGTTCCACGGCTCCACAGCTATTGCTGAGGGGCTTTATATCCCTGTAGTCAACACCTGGCATAGTGACTTTCGATTCCATTCTGTTATTTCACAGCGTTTTTTTTAAATTATACAATCTGTGTGCACGTGTGTCAGCAGTGGGTGCCATGTAAAGTAGCTGAATTCACTAATTAGAAGAAGTTACTGGATACTTTTGGATATATGTACATGGACGTGCTATATTTATGCAATAACATTAGACAATGTAACAGAAAAACAGCAGAATAATTCCTTGCTTCATGCCATGTCAAATGGTCTTTAATCATGTGTACACGCATGATGTAAGTTGTAGAAATGAGTAATTATTAAAAATAGAAATTAGTGACTATTAAAAATTATAATGTAAATGATAACTGCTTTGTACCGACAACTCTAAGCTAACATAGAGTAAATTTTAGTATCTATTAAGTATCTTTAAAGAGCAGTTAGTTCTGATAGCACAATCACACTCAACAGATTGGTTGAGAAGTGTTCTACCTGTGCTGAGTCTGATTGGTTGAGAAGCGTTTTACCTGTGCTGAGTCTGATTGGTTGAGAAGCGTTTTACCTGTGCTGAGTCTGATTGGTTGAGAAGCGTTGTGTGATGTGACAAATAACAGCACTTTTTTTCACAATAACTGAATCATTCTGTTGAGCATTGTTGCTCGCCGGAATGAATCAGTTATTTTTATTGTGCAATGACTTGATTTAAGCAGCAACAAAACAGTAGTAAGTTTTTACTTCAGTGTATGTAAAAAAACATAGAATAGATACAATAGACAGCTTCTTTAAGATAATATTTGACCTTCAGCCAGGTTGGTCAGATCTGAAGAAAAGTGTGCCAGCAAGCAAATGTAAAATTTTGAACCTGTTGTTGCCCCAAAGCAAGCTTTTTTGGTCAATGGCTGTGATGACGGAACAACTAAACAAACAGAGATTAGCCAGAAAGGAACAGAATATAATACAATACAAACAAGATGGACTGTGAAGTGCATTATAAAATGGCTGGAACAAATCAACATTCAGAATGAATGAAAAAGCTGAGCTTCTTTCCACTGTCAGACTGTGTTGGCTCCTGCACGCTGTAGCCCGATGCAGGGGCCAGCTTGTTTGTATCCTGTTAGGAGTGTCTTCGTTAATTGGCTGCCTTACATAAGAGAAACCTGTGGGAGACAGGACTGATGTTGTCAGACATGTGGAGCAAATGCAAACAGAGGAGCTGGCCGCGGGCGATGCACAGAAATAGCTGGTGCAGGAAGCTCCCGCAGGAGCCATCAGCTGGGCAGCCACAAGCACTGGAGGGACAGCAGAGACCAGATGAAAACCCATAAAGCTCCATCAAACAGAAAATGCTGAATTACAAAAAGCACTGACTGACTGAAACAGTCCATGGGGAGGGTGTAAGGGTGTGTGAGCGTTTGTTGTTGTACATTTTGAGGACAAAAAATGTTCTTACTTTGTAGGAAACTCAGAGGAAAACAAGGCCAACCTATAGGACCAGCTAAATGGTCCAGAGTTTGTAATGTGCTTTTATTAAAGATACAGTCTCATCTTTTAGGGTTAGGTTGATAACATTTATTTGAAGGTCAACTACATAGGGGCTTCATAACAGTGTTATCTCCAAAATGATAACTTTACAGGAGAAGGGAAAAACATTCTTTAATTTTAATGTAAGTCAGTGGAACCAGACTTTTTTCCAAGTCATTTTGGACCGTTTCTTTTGGTCCATTCATGGTGGACAGTATAAGGGCGACAGGCGTTTTCAAACTATTTCAACAACTGAAAAACGTCAAAAATGGAGATACGAGGTTTTGTTCCGACAGCAGCGATATGCATTACATAATGTATTTATAAAGCAACACTTGAATACAGCTAATGACAGTTATTGCAAGATGACATAAAATGTTTTTTGAAGTAAATCACATTGTATTGAGGGTCTAAAACTAAAGTGACAGACATTTATTACACCTGTAACATTGTTATGAAGCATCATTTCCAAGTCATGGAACTTATAAGGCAGAGATGTAGTTAAGAACACTATATATCAGTTCTACACTTTGATGATCTTGAACTTACTTGATAATGTTCCTACATATTTTGCCCATATATGAATAAACACTTACAAATACTAAAATAGAAATTCTGTACTTGAGTAAAAGTGAAATACTTTTGGTAGTATATAACTTATGCAGAAGTAGTAGTTTGCATGTCTGTAGTTCTACTTGTGTACAAAAGTACAAATTTACTACAGTTGCATTGTTTTACTAAATAAGTTGTATTAAGGAGACACTGTGTGGTTGGAGCAAAAACACAGTAAAAAACAGAGTTAGTTGTTCATGTCTGCAGACATACAGGTCTTCTTAATAGATACTGTGCTTCTGTAGAAATAAATAGAGCTGATTATATGGTGTTCTTGACTAGGCCTCTGCCAGATAAGTTCCACTACTTAGGAATGATTCCTCATATAAATGTTAGAAATGGAACAAATGTCCATCACTTCAGTCTGAGGCCCCTAATGTCAATGCAATGTAATTTGCATCACAAAACATCTTACGTCATCTTACAGTTAATGGCGCAAGCTGTTCATAAGTATTGCATATGAACACATCATGTAATGCTTAGACACGTGTTATGACAACCCATTGAAGATAGCCTTCAAACACAGTATTACTAAACATTTTTATTACATATAGACATTTGCATGTATAGGCTACAATACATATGGAACATACATTATATAGCCAAAAGTTTGTGGACATGTATCAATCCAATGGTTTTTCCAAAATCAAGAGTATTAAAAAGGTTTGTCCCCCTCTGCTGCAGTAGGAGACTCTACAAGCTGTGTGTGCATTTGAGCTCTTGTGTAAGCAGTGAGTGAACCTTAATGCAGCTTATTTCACTAATAAAAAGGGGTTTCCACAAACTTTTGGACATAGAGTGTATAATCACAGCTGGAACAAAATCTATAATGATAACTTTTAAGAATGTTTCCTTCTCTTGTACTTTTAGTTTATGTTAATGTAAGCTTTGGACAGCTTTTATTTGTCACTTTGTCATGAAATTTTCTCACAGTGTAAAGAGCAGTTGCAGTTTTCAAATGATGTAAAAAGATATTAATTAATAAACTACAGAAAAAGAGATATGAGGTTTTGATCTGACACTAATAATACAAAGACTCTACTTTAAATATACAACTCAAGTAAACTGTTAATTGAATCAAATGGTGAGACAATATGGCAGTTCAAACTATGCAAAGTGGGCAGCTGAATGGGCTTCTGATTTTGTTCCAGATTAGTTTCCCTTCTTACTAGTTCAACCATTTCTGCTTCTGGCACTAATGGTGCAAGTCAAAACCGAGGAGGGGGGGCGGTTGTGTACAAAAAACTTCTTGACAATAAAGAGCAGATATTTGCATATTTTGTCGCCAGTTTCATATTACTGGCTCCTTGAGAGTCACATGATTGTCATGACATCAGAAGAGGAAATACCCAGCATGCCTGACTCACCAACATGCAAGTTCCTTCCCGTTTGGATGATGGGAAAGAAAGCCTGTCTGATCTGTATTCGGTCTTTGTTTCACAACAATATGCGACATTTCGCAAAAGTATGACCTTGTTATAACCACAGATTCCTAGATACTTGGTAGAAATGTTATGAATGGTTAGCGTTAGCAATAAAGATTCAGCAATTGTGCAATTGCATCTTTTCTGACTGGGGACGGGTTGGCATGAATCCAGCAAAATCACCCTTGTTCATGATTCCTACATTCTTGATGCATTAATATAAATTAATCAGTATTATTATCATTCTTATACAAATGTCACTTCCAAGAAACTTGACTTGGGAAATGTAATCAAAAAATATTTTACCTTATTAACCTCCTTGGTGTTTGTAAGTATATGCTCATTCTGAAATCAATGCCTACAACATGTTACAAAAAATGGGACAGAGACAATGTAAGACTAGGAACACTGTGAATTGTTCAAAAACATCTTAAACAGGTGACGTAGTAATGCTTGGGTATAAAAGGAACATCTAGAAAAAGCCTAGTTCTTTATGAGTGAGGTTGGGTCGAAGCTCGCAACTTTGGCAAAAACCGTGTCAGCGAGTAATCCATCAGTTTAGAAATAACATTCCTAAAACATGACAACGAAGGCCCCATACGGTCGCACAGCTGGAGAGTGAATGGCAAAAAATCTGCTTTCAAAAATGGATCAGTTGTATATTTAGTTAAAAAACAATAAAGTTCATAAGGCATCAAAATAAAGAATCAAATATTAAGTTTTTGTACCGATTTCAATTTAATACAGGTCAAACAGAATGTATCACTATATAATCGCTAATAATCACTAGTTCAGTTTTATTAGCATTGCACATGCTGTCCAAACATTTTTGGAATTGATGTTTGTATATAGCACCTTTTCCAAGTAAGCGGAAAGCTTTACCAAATAACAGAGACCTAATAACATACAACACTTTTAACAGGAAGCTGTACAAGACTAGATAGTCAGCATTTACACATTGAACAACAGTGGAGACAATACAGCACCACATAAACAGGGAAAATGCACCACATGAACAATTTATTGAAATAAAGATTGAAAACAAACAAATTATTGTGGAATAATTGTGAAGATAAAATTCTCACAAAGAGAGCTGAATTGTTCTCACTTGCCATAAACTGATATTTATAACTTTTATAGGGAAATTCAGTGTGTTGAACTGTTGAGTTTGAATCTATGGTCTGGCACAGCATAAATTATCCCACAATAACCTTTTCCTCAGAACCTAACAGTATCTGAAAGGCCCCTGTTGAACAGAGATAAGTGGAGAAGCATAGACAGTGCTTTATCTGCTTATCTGGTCATTCCACAATGTCCACGTGACTTTTTTTTTCCTCACCACCGTCCCTTTTGACCTATACGTGTTTAAATGTTGAAAGTCATTTTGCAATCTGATGTGACTGTGTGCGTGTGCTGACATTTACTGGATCAGAGATTCATCCGTCTGGGCTGCCCGCATCCGGCCGTCATTAGGCGCGAGGCGTCTGGGCCATGAGGGAGCTATGTGTGTGCGTGCTCTCGCTGGAGCTGAGAGAGGAGAGAGCGCTCGGCTTAATTACAGTGACAAATGCCAGCCGGGTCCTCAAAGCCCTCGGTGCAGTCGGAAAAGTGACAGGCTCATTTTTGGAATGTAAACAAATCCTACATTTACTGTAATCTAATTAGCACCTGGAGCAGAGTGTGGAGGCAGCGCTCTGCCTTCGCATTGCTGTATATTCACTCCTATTCCCTCATCACACTGTGTGTTTATCACCATTTAAACAGATAAACACACAGCTAAAAAGGGATTCTTACAGACGGAAGGGATTATCTTTCTGTGTGAAGGTGATGGATGACCAAGATTAAAGGAATTGTTTGTTGAAAGGTCAAATTTACACAATTTATGTCAACTTACCCCAGCCAAAACATGTTTGGTGTCTGAAGTTTGAGGCTTTAGTATTGCACTGGAGCTACTTTCAAGTAAGGGAAGAATGTTTATACACCTGTAATTAGCAGCATGCAAACTGCAGGCCTAAATCATTACACTGTTAAAGGGGAATTCCACTGATTTCTGCATAATTAAATGGTTGAAACAAAGTCAATCAGAGTGGCCTGATGTGAAATGGCTCATTGTAGGAAAACTGACTTGGATTTCTTTACAATGGTGGTGATAGAAACCAGACATCATGCAAATATTGCAATTTTATTTGTTATCCAAAATGACCGGTGAATTTACTCGTGTCTTCTGAGGGTTTAAATGTAATGTTGATAATAGTAAAATAGTGTTAAATCTAAAATCCTGTCACCTCCACTGTGAACAATTCTGACTCTAAGTTTTTCTACCATGGAGCATTTCACATCAAACCACTTTGTATAAATGTTGTTTACATCTTAACCACGTTAATATGTAGAGACTTTTTAGAAAATAGTGAAATTTCCGTTTAAGTAAGCTCAAATAGATCCCTTCATTTCTAAAAGTTACTAATAGCTTTTTAGTACTGAACAGTTAACTTAGCAGAGCAAGGCCAGTTACTGAATCCAAATTAGGTTTGCTTACCACTTTATCTAAAATCTAGGCATTTTCCTCTTCATCTTCTTCATTGCCTTCTTTTATTTATTTGCTATAATAAGACAACCAAGCTGGTCAACTAGTAATAACATGAAAGCTGAAGAAAGATCTTGTCTTACCTGGGACATAAATGTGCTATTGACTAATACTAACCAAGTCAATGACTTTAAGTTCCTGTTACCATTTCTTACTGTCCACCTGCTTGAACATAGCCAATATATATATGTAATGAATTCCATGGTATCCTTCTCAGATGCTTTTTATTTATTTATTTATTTTGCCTTCGGGACTCAGACACAGCCTCAGTCTTTAAGTCTAGGCTAAAAACTTACTTGTTTAGTCAAGCCTTTGGTAATTAGTTTTCCCTGTCATATAAAAGGTGCAGATCTGGGGGTTCTTGGTCATAGAGTATTATGGTAAACTGGGAGTGTTGGTGCTGTCGTCCCACTGCTCTCACACGTTCACTCAAGTTTGCTGACGATGGAGCAGAGGGGGACCGACATCTCAGGGAGCCCTCATGTCTCTGTCAACTTCTGGTTTCTCCCTTTTAGTAAAGGGCTGCAATAACTAGACCTGCCAGAGTCTCTGCTGCTCTGTTAATACTGTAATCTGTGATCAGTCACTCTTTACAGAACTAACTCTCTGTGTGTTTCCCTTCTTTGCCGAGTTAAACAGCTGCCCATCCTGTGTGTCTGATGCTGTTGCTTCTTCTGCCTTGATAAGGCGTCCACTGCTCACCAGCCTTCTGGACCGGCTTGACCACCATTGAGCTTCATGCTGTACAACGCTGCGCAAACCTCACCCTCATGAACTGACCCTCCCGATGCTGCTGCTGCATAAACTAAAACTAATCTAATTAACCATCGCTTCACCTGTTTTTCCGCATTTTGTACTATAATACTTTATACTAACACTGTTTGTTATCCGGTGTCGACCAGAAAGGGATGAGTTCCCCTTTTGAGTCTTGGTTCCTCTCAAGGTTTCTTCCTCTTGCTCTTAGGGAGTTTTTCCTTGCCACTGTTGCCACTGGCTTGCTCATGGGGGCTTGGACCCAGATTTTTCTGTAAAGCTGCTTTGTGACAACACCTGTTATAAAAAGCGCTATATAAATAAACTTTGCTTGCTTGCTTACATTTATGGTGTCATATTCATATGATTTGTGTATAAAAAATACTACATTAGCAAGCAGTGCAACAAGTATGCACTCTGTAGAGCTGCTCTGTTTGCTGCATCAATTTAATTATAATACAAATTTGGGGGTGGGTGAAAGAAAACCTGTACAATACGCTAAAATCTGTAAGCCAACCTGCCCTCTACCTCAGTCCCACCCAACCCTGTGGCCTTGGCTTTCATTATTTAGGCCCTATGTAAATACAATTTGAGCTTTTTTTCTAATTAATATTGTCATTGCTTATAAATATGTCTGCCAGTATTGTATTTATTTATTTATTTGCTCAGGCAGCTGATACATATATTGTTCATTGAACTCAGTCACAAATCTGTGCATTTATATTAATTTGTCCTGAATGCTGAACTGTGTTGTACGAGCACACAGCTTGCGTTAAACCATTTTGTAATGTCGAACAGCTGTGAAATGCCAGTGCTTTACAAAATGTGCATTGTTTGTCTAGAGTTGAGTTCAAGATCTATCAAACTTAAAGCTGCATTCAGGGGGATTTTCTATTGCATATGAACACCACTTTGATGCTTTGATGATTTTGCTTAACATCTGTTTTGGTTGGCTTTTTAAATGTCTGCATGCAAAATCAGCACTCTCTCTAACGTGAAGTATAATAACGCTGGGTGTGTAATCCAAATACATATATGAGTCTGGCTTGGTGCTGTAATGATGCTGCATAGGGCACCAGAATTTTATTTTATATTGAGACTGTGAAAACCTGTGAGATTTACATTCACAGCTGTGAGACCACAGTAAAAGCTTGAAACCTGACAGCTATGCTGTTATGTCAACCTGCCCAGAATCATACCACCAAGCCAACTTTGAACAAGCTATTTGCTGCCCAATCTACAAACCCAGGCTGTACCATTTGAGGAGAGGGGCACTCCTAAATCACTGTAATTATACATTTTTTGTAATGTTCACAGTTTGTCTGTGCATTGTTGTGCTAATATGCATGGATTTCTATATGCAGGATCACAGTAACCTGCCCAAAACATTACTGGCCCACTGGGAATTCTGACAACTCTCATGATTACCCACTCTGGGATTGTTTATGTGGTTTCTGACACTGTATGGCATACTGTTATCTATAAAAATGCACACAAGTATAGATAAAAAAGTTAGAAATGGAGATGCTAATAGGTCAAGTAAAAACGCCCATTACTTGTTGTCTACATTAGCGTCGTAGCTCCAATGTGACACTAAAGAAGCAAAAGTCAGACACCTGTCTTAGCTGACTGGCTATAATTGGAGTGTGTAAAATTGTGTAAAACTGATTTATTCAAAACATTGGGTAATATCAAACATCATTAACAAGTCTGTACATATAAACCTGAGAGTTATGATTGTAGAATCTTTTCCATTTCCACTGAAACTGCTGTTTCATGCTTTATGAATTGCAATGTGCAGACGAGGTTTGCCATGTCAGCCTAAAACGAACTGGACTATCTGTGCATGTATGTGTAAGTGTGTATGTGTGTGCATTTGTGTGGTGACTGATAGGACAGTAGGTGTCTGTATGGATGTATGAATGTGAAGTGTCAGCCGCCTCTGTCAGCTCGTGTTTGTGTTAGAAAGTCACACAGCATCAGTCAACTCTGCCTGGCCAGTGCAGGCCGGCTTTCACCACTGAAGAGTCAGACTTTATCAACAGGAGTCTTCATTCCTTTTATCAGTGCACGGCAGAGTGTTTTCTTTCTGCAGATAACAGTGATTGGAATTCTCCTAAAAACAAGTCAACAGAAAAGGTATCACAAAAACAGGGCATTGTCTTGTTTTCGCTCTTTTTAATTGAACTTGTTGGTGGCTTTTGTTTTCAGGAATAATATGCTGTTATTTCGTCGATCTGAAACTTGGCAGTGTTAACTTGAGTGGTCCATTTATGATGTGTTAGAGCTTTTTGGAGAATAATTAAGGTAATTAAATTGGCTACAATATAGTCATTATTGTCACTCAGCCATTGGAATGGCTGCTAAACAGAAAACTCTGGAGTGTCCACATAGCAACTCAAACACATGCATCATTACTATAAATAATAATTAATATTGAATGGCACTATTACTATTGCATTACAAATAAATGAATCAATGAATAAACAAATTCATTCGTTCATGAATTAATGGATGAATGAATGGAATAGTTAATTAATGAATGGATGAATGAATGAACAAATGTGAAGTGTTTGTCCATATTTTTGAGAGGTATTAAATTTATGCACATGCTTGGCATTTGCCATTCATTTGACATTTTAACGTCCTTGGAGACAATTTAGCAACAAGACTGTGAAATATCATCACGCACAACTGATTTTCTAATTATGGAAGATTTCCTATCTGCTCTCACAAATTGATTCATGAGGAACGGAGCAGTACTAATTTTGCACAACTAAAAACTAATTTTGCACAACTAAAATTAACATGAAGAACTTTCAGAAATGAAAAAATGTCACCTGGGGCCAATATTAATAACACATCCTGTGACTTTAATAACTGTAAAGAGGTGAAAAACTGATTTTGGTCTGAGACTAACTTCATCTTCCTCATGGGGGTTTAATTACCCAGCAGATGGCCTTTGCTTGTGAAATGGTCTGTGGTAAGAGCTATAGCTCAGCAACCAGGTCATGAGTTCAAATCCCAGTACTGGCTGAGTGCTCTTCTGGTGATACTGTGCTTTAAGACCTGCCAACAATAGGCAGTAAAATTACCTATTCACCTTGTAAGTTCATCAATAAAACATAACTCAAAACAGTTTAAAGACAAAAAATCAAGACTCAAGTGCAGATTTGACATTCTGCCTCAGGCATCTGGCTAACTAAGAAATCTCATAAAACACCTTTCATGGGCTCCAATATTATTCAGGATTTACTCTTCACTAAGTGCATGTAGCCTGAGAAGACAAGCCTTGTCTACTACATATCCTATTGAACTGGACGTCATAAATCACTGAATGAAACCTTATAATCCTTGGACTACCAGGCTGAGCAACCTGAGAAACAGGTTTTATATAAATCCTTTATTTATGTTCGGGCCTTGCTCTCTTTCAGAGGGATGTTGCCGTTCCCTTGGGCCAGGTTACGATTAAGTGCCATGTTCAAAAGCTCAGCAAGATGGACACTTGAACCTGAAGCCCTCCAGCACAAGATCAACAGCCCTGGTACCCTCAGTGTGATCGAAACAGGAGCGCTCTGGCTCATCCATGTTCCTAAACCCTATGTGAAGCCATAAGTCACTAAATCACTGAGTCACACACAAGCTTTGTAAACCTCCCAGAGTCCCATTCAGCTAAGGCAAAGTGTCTAAAGTGTAAATGTATATGTGGGGGGCTAATCCTTGTATGACCATACATGCATAAGCATCTCTCTTGATGAATATGCTTGAGTTACAAATGATCATGATGAGAAAATCATCATGAGAGCCACATTTGAACATTTACAGCAAACCACCAAAGCTATGCCTATTTAAGAAATCTCACTGCTTATTCATCCTCCCACAATAAACAGTCCCTAAAATGCAGCCAATACAAAGTAATACATGCAAACCCTCTTGTGTTGATCGATGTCTTTTATACCAGACGTGCTTTGCTAGGAGCTGCAGCATGCACAAAGTTTAGTTTCACTTTTTTTTCTGCAGCGTGACGCTGTGAAAGCTTGTATAAAACATATTGGATTTAGTGGGGCATGAAATCTGGTTGCATTGCTCCACTAAATGATCCTTCAACGCTGGGCCTGATTCACTCACTGGCCACTTTATTAGGTACATCTAACTTGTATCTACACTCTTTGTCTATTTTATCAGCTTCACTTACCATATAGGTGCACTTTGGTTTTTCAGTTGCAGACTGTAGTCCATCTGTTTCTCTGCATACTTTGTAGCCCTCCTTTACCCCATTCATCAATAGTCAGGACCCCCACAAAACCACCACTGAGCAGGCATAATTTTGGGTGGTGGATCATTCTCAGACACAAATCTCACACACACAGTGGAGTCCAAAATCACAGACCAAATATATATATATTTTTTTCATTTAAACCTGGAAACAAACAACAAACAGTCTTGAAAAATTGTCTTGAAAACAGTCTTGAAAAGTTCTGACAATTAAAATGAAGAAGAACTATTCTAATTCTGCCCTATTTCAAGGTAGCTAAACAAATTAAACTGCGATGGACTGGTGACCTGTCTAGGGTGTATCCTGCCTTCCACCCAATAACTGCTGGGATAGGCTCGAGCTCCCCCCGCGACCCAGAAGGATAAGCGGCTTAGAAGATATGTGTGTGTGTGTGTGTGTACAAATTGAAGCAAATTTGTGAAATTTACCATGTTAAGGCCTTTGTACAAAAAGTCAGTGCTTTTTTAGTCTTATTCCTTCCATTAAACACAAGTTTAGATGACCCTCTGGTGTATTTTATCTATTAATCAGTAGTCCATGCCAGCTTGAGCGCACACTTTCATGAAAAGGAAAAAAAGGACGCACCAAATTCTAAAACATTCTGAAATTCAAAGATTCTACGATTCTTCGAAAAACTTTGTATTAAATTTAAAAATGCAAAATACAAGCATTTTCAGTGTTATATATGTGTTGTATAATATTTTTAAATATAATTTATATAACATGCAAATTGTACAGCTTTCTCCTGCCAAGCTGAAAGACACAGCCTTCAAATGCATGTTTTAAATAAATGTGTACGCCTTTAGTGTGAAAAATTATTTTAATATATGCAAATTTAAATGTAATCTATGTAAAACCGTGTGGTTTGTGACCGTGTTAACGCTGGGGAGTTGCAGATGGTATATGCGTTCTATGCGTATTTACTTTTGAAGATTAATCCCTTCTGCCTTCCTCTGAGTGAAGATCACAGAGCAGCTGTAACCTAAAATAAAAGAACTACAAACTCCCCCGACTGTATCAGCCCCCTTTGGCTGATAGACACAGTACAGCGCTGCGTGGGTGTCAGGGGTTCACGGGAATCACAGACTGCACCTTTAAAGCGTAGTGTGAGAGAGGGGGCGTGGCCTCTCCGTGACCCCGCCTCTTTAGGAAATGTGGAGATGGGCACGTGATCTGTCCGCCTGAATCCAGTATGGCGGAGTGTGTGCGTGAGCGGCGCTTCTCGCTGGCGCTCTCGGAGCGGGATTAAACACACACAGCGCGGCGAGGAAGAGCGGAGCGGCCGCCCTGCCCTGCACTGCACTGAGGTGAGCACACACACTCACACACACACACTGCGCTGAGGATTTCTACACGAGCACTGTGCGCGTGCGACGGAGAGAAAACTTAATGAAGGGCCAGCGCGAGACGAAACAATCACAACAGCGTGTGTGTGTGTGTGTGTGTGTGTGTGTGTGTGTGTGTGTGTGTGTGTGTCTCTCTCTCTTTCTCTCTCTCTCTCTCTCTCTCTCTCTCTCTCTCTCTCTCTCTCTCTCTCTCTCCTCCCGTCTGTCTCTCGCGCGCGCTCGCGCGGCTTCCCCAGCGGTTAAGTTGGCTCACGTTTCGTTTTCTCACTCGACTCCGCCAAACTTGACGGAGGAGTCTGTCCGTGTTTCTCTCTTCAGCCTCCGTGAACAAACAAAATAAACTGACCCGCATGAAATTTTCGCCAAATGCTCCGATTGCCTACATTGTCATTCATGTCCAGCAGCGCTGTGGCCGCCCATCTGGCCTCTCCAGTTCGAACAGTTTTTCGCAGAGGAGAGAAGAAGAGCTCTAATAGACCTGATGCTGTTTAATCGGTCTAAAGTCAAACAGCTACACTGTCTAAAGAAGCTAAAGCGGGGGTGCCCAAACTTTTGTCTTTGGGGGGGCAAAGTGCACTGTTTGAAATATACAGTAGTAAAGCAAATGCTTGTGTACAATAGATAAAGAACTATGACCACTCAAAGAGACATTTGAGTGCATTTATGACACTTTGCATGAATCCTTTCTTATTCTCTCGGTCTTTCTCTCTCCCTGTCTCTTGCTCGCTCTCTCTCTCTCTCTCTCTTTCTCTTTCTCTCTCTCTCTCTCTCTCTCTCTAAATGTATGTATGTGTATTTATATATTATGTATCTCTCTCTCTCATATATCGTCGCTGTCCAAAGAAAAACATGCATCTCCAAAATGGTAAGTTTACAGAAGAGGGCAAAACTGTCTTAACTTTCAATGTAAATTAATCCAAAAACATTTTATTCCAAGTGATTCTGGGGCATTTCTATTGGTCATTCATCATGAAATGTTTACATAATGTAAAGGACAGCTACTGTGTTCAAATGATTTAGAAAGCAACAAAAATGAACATGCATGTTTTTCTTTGGACAGTGATTATACACACACACACACACACACACACACACACACATACATATATATAGCCATACACTGCATTTGTTGCTAAAATACGTCTATGCTGCAGCTGCATTTCAGCGCTACTACATTTTTTAAGTTAAAATATGAATTTATTACGTTAGATATAGTATAAGAATGTTTTTTCTGAGGATGTGGGGTTAAGACAACTTTCTTTTGTGCCAAATCAAATGAAAAGCTCTGGTCTACAGCGTGTTACTCACTACTTTGTGTTGGCTCAACTGTAGCTGCACTTGTTTTTGTGAATGGAATGGGAACATGGATTTTATGGTTACAGTCAGAAGATATACATGTTTTTCAGGGCGTGAGGGGATTTCAGAGTAATATTTAAACTGATACCTGGAAGGGGCTTTCTGTTAAGGTTTTATAACTTAGTTAGATACTCCAGGGTCGTGACCTGGTTATAGTTCCCTGCGCTCCTAAGAGGACATATGCACACACAAACACACTGAAGTAATAACAGCATACGCTCCTGCTGGATTAACTTTAGCTAATATGCAGTGACTGTGGTGAAAATGTTTTAGCTGTACATTCGACTTTCTTTTCCTTTAATGTAAAACCATTTATGCTGAGGTATGCCGATTGTTAAATTTGAAAGGGGTTTGTGACGGGAGTGTTACTTTTCACTGGGCCATAGCACTGATAATAAAAGCTCATGGTTATTATAAGGCATTACAAAGGCGCTCTGGTGTAATCTAGTACATCGGTGCCGTGCTGGTATACACTGTGTGCTTGCCTGAGGTGTTTTTTTGTGAATGTAAGCATGGATGGAATCTGATCCCATATCAGCACTTGTGCTGTAAAATTGTTGATGAAAACAGGTACAGGGGCGGCACTTTCAACATGCAGGTTCATGCGTAGCTGTATTAACCCACCCTGTAATCAGAGCCTGTCGGAAGCGAGCCCGTTCACATTCCACTTCCCAAGGTCCGGCGCTCAGTCCTTGTAAATTCCAGGCCTCACAGGAAGAAGGTCAAAGCAGCCTTCCAAGAACTTGGCACAGAGAGTAAGCGTGAGTCCTGAATAACGACCCTGCCTTGTGAATGTGACTGTGCGGCGGTGTGTAGGCCCACGCTTTTTATAGGCCTGAATAACAATTTACATCAGTTTGAGGGCCTCGCTAATCAATTCTGTTCCTCAGGGTGCATAATTAACAGTGCTGGCTGATTCATGGAGGTTGCCAGATTGCACTCCGTGTTGTATCTGTGGTTGAGAGAGGGAGAGATAGCTGGACTGGAGAGACGTTCGTTTATGCTGTGTGGTGGGAGAAGCCTGATAAAGGCTTGCATAGTGGAATTTAACGTGATAAAGGTGGCTGGATGGGGTGCAGTGGCACACGTCTAATGACAAGGCTAAATATGAGGATTATTTAAAACTCGTTTTGGCAGTGTTGGTTAGAAAATAATTATTAAGGACCCTTGAGCTTTTGTGTGGCCGACTATGCTGCTTGGCTGCGTTGGTAATAAATTACGGTGTGAAATCGGACAGATTCATCTAGTGAACCTGCTAGGCTACATACAGTCCCTTTAGACGTTTGGACTTGATCAGTACCAGCCGCACTGTGTGCTGTTGGAAAGTGTGCCTTTACTCTTCCCTTGTGCTCTCTCAGAACTTGGCCAAGCTTACATTCATTTGGCAATGCGCAGCAGCCAAAAACTTCCCCAAGACTGCAATTATGAAGCGCTTGTTTGTTTAGATTGTTTGTCTAATGAAAGCTGACTGTCAGTGTCTAATGTGCTGTGGCCATCATCTGGCCTGCCATCTAGGTGATGTGACCCTGCATGCTCTCTAGCTAAAAGAACCAGAGGCTACCACTGGGCTGTGTTTACACTGGGGTTTGTCACGCCAGATGCTCTGCAGTTGCTCGATTGCATTTAATTAAGCTCTCACTCGCTTTTCCTAGCCGCTCAGGGTAGGAAAGTAAGGATCCATGATGCTGCTTCCTTTAGGACTTGGAATGACAAAGTTAGAAATGACTACATTAGAGTTTAAAAAATGGAATTTATAGATTTGCAGTAAGTCAGAAGAAAAAAATAACAGGCCTCATTCACCAACCATTCTTAAGAAGAAATTTCTTCTCAAAACCCACTTGTGCAGTTTTCATGAAGATTCTGGCATTTACCAGTGTTCTCCAATTTGGGATTTGTTCTTAGGTAAGAACAGAATCTATGCTCACTCAAGAGCACAAAGGTGAGAACAGTTCTGCGCTTTAAGAACACGTCATGACTTTTTCTTAGGACATTTCTTAAGAACAAATTTAAGAAAAAAACTCATATTGGAGAATGAGGCCCAGGGTTTGTGCTGGCTTAATCTGAATTGTACTGATCTGTTAAAAATAACTGAGCTGAATTGTGCTCATATTTCAGTAGTATGTTCCTTTTTCCTTTGAAGGTGCTCGAGTAGTTTCTATCCCTTCATGACCTCAACACCAAAATATAAAAGCAGTGTTTTTTCACCCCTTTATGAAAGGTTCCCAACTTCTCTTATCTGCCCTCTGAAATACCTACTGGTAGTATTTTGAAGTCTTGCTAAATGACATGTTGACCAACCCTGTTGGTGTAACATGAGACTTCCACCAAATGCCAGCTAGCTAAATTATCATTGTTAATAAATGATATGAATTCCTCTGTCTGACTGATTACAGGTTCTGCGGTGATAATAGTCCTGCCTGTCAGAAAGCCACATCACCTACTGTGATGACTTGTAGTGGCTGCTGACAGGAGCTTCTCATGGCTCATTCATTGAGAAGATGAATTGGTAGAGAATTCACTGTTCCATATTCTGGGATGATGTAAAGCGTGAGTTAAAATACAGTCTTGTTCTGTTAGGTTAACTTTTAGCTCTACAAAAAAAGGTATCATTTATGTATTGTTCATTTTTCCTTATTAGTTCTGAAGAATGTTTTTCTAGACTCCAGAATTATTTCACTACATATCCTTGCAAGTAGGGTGTGCATGGAGATTCGAGTGCTTGGTTAACTGTTCCAGGTGCTGGTTTTCAAATACTGAAATCACCATTCAGGTATTCATTAAACTGTGTTATGGAAAGTGAGGGAGAAAAATAAAGGCCAGCAGTTCCTCTGCACTGGTTCTAGTTTTAGTGTTAGCACATTTAAATGCCATAACAAAAAGACTTCCCTTGGCTGGTTTGGAATAATAAAACTTTTTTTTTGTTAGGGCTGGCATGAATAATTTTAATACTCAAGTATTTGTTAGTATTTAGTTCTCTGTTTAGTGTTTGGAAGCTTTGTCTTTTTTCATGCTTTTGTTATCAGACAATAAGAATAATATCTGAGTATTGCTAAGCTCTGATGAGGTTGGCGCTGAAACCACCAAGACCAAAAACACCTAAAACTAAACGGATTCTATCTCAGCAGCACACACTGAAGGAGCGGCTGGGCTTTAGCATGATTGTTAATGCACTACTGTATATTCTTGCTGTTGGAACAAAACTTCATATCTCAATTTTTGTCATTTTTCAGGTTTTGACATAATTCGAAAATGCCTGTTCTGTCTGTAGGTTTCGTGATGAACGAACCAAAGGAAATAACTCAAAATGACTTGGGAGGGTCTGGTTCCATTGACTTACATTAAATTTAAATTAGGTTTTTCCTTTTCCTGTAAAGTTACCACATTGAAGATACAAGGTTTTGTTCCAACAACAGCAATATTTTTTAAATGGAGTACTTGGAAGTACCTTCATGGTGCTTTCATGGTGCTGACTTTTTTAGCCTCCTATCATCAGCTCATCAATTTTCCATGTTTGTGTATTATGAAGCTTTAATATCAGAAGAAAAGCAGTTTTTTTCCTTTCCCTGTAGTTAACCCAACATCAGTTTGTAAACTCTTACAGATACTCGCATACCAACATTAGTCAGCACATCCCTACTTGAAAACTGCTGCAAAGTTTGGTAGTCTTCAAGCATGGTGTAGAGGTGTTAACAGCTTGAAACTGCACTTGAGGTTTAAAGTAAGTGGACCATTAATTGTGGAAAAAATAGTAAAAGTTTTGTGAAAGGACTTTAGAAATGTAGTGACTAAAGCAAAGCTTTTTTATTACTAACACCCTTGCGTATGCATTTAAATATTAAACAAATTTAATTAGACAAACACTTACTTTTGAGCTCCAAATAAGAGTGTGAAAGATTATTTGTACATTTCAGAGTGAGAAACATATACACACACAAACACACACACACAAAAACAGATGATGATTGTGGTGCCACACGTATCTGTCAGCCAGGCTCGCAGTGGATGGCGGGCACACACCTCATTTCCTGCTCTGTGTCTGTCAGACAATAGCGTTGCTTTTGTGGAGAAGGAGCCGTGTGGGCCCAGTCCGCGCTGAGGTACCCAGCAGGTCCTTAATGGAGCGCCACTTTGCCATGGGCGAGTCGTCGTGCTCATATGCTGTTTATCGCTTTAAAAAAGTTTCTTAGCCCATCATCCTTCTTTGTCAACACAGCAGTAGTAGCTGCATGTTCTTTAATTGTGCTGGAAAATGCCCCCCCCTACAGTGAGAAGATGAATGTCTCTACTTGGTGAAACTAACAGTAACCACAAATTGGTATCTTAAGTGTCGGGCTACCAGTGCATTGACATTCCATGATGAAAGGTTTGGCTGCGGTTCAGATGGAATCCAGCGTGCAAATGGAAACATTTCTGAAAACGGCGCATATAGCAGCCACGTTCGTTCTGGATGTAGACACTGTTTGAAATCGCTGGAAGCAGCTCAGCAAAGTTCTCACAAACATTGTGTAACTTTGTACTTTTTTTGATGGAATGCAACACAAAGAGCTTTAGCTGGCCTCCAGCTCGGGTGAAGGAACAGTCTGAAAGGTCAGAGGATGATTTGAGTTCATGTAGTCATTTTTCTTCATTGCACACAATCGTTGGTCTCTATCAAAGAAGCGTACTGACCTGATGTCTCATTAAAGCGAGTAGATTGTAGTAGATTTAAAGTGAAGTCTGAAAGCAGATGTTGTTAATGATAAATACCCTGATAACCTCTCTCATTTGAAAGGCTTGTGAGGAAAAGAGAAGTGTTTCTATCTTTAGATGTTATCGCAGATGTTGAGTCCGTCTAGACCGGGGTGTCCGTTCTTATGCGCAAACGGCCGATGTGGCTGCAGGTTTTCACTACAAGCAAGCTGAAGCACACCTGATTCTACTTGTTTAATCAGTGGGTCTTAGTCTTCAAACATTTCATCAGGTGACCTCCTGCTTTGTTGGAATGAAAACCTGCAGCCACACTGACCCTTTGCGGATAAGATTGGACACCCCTGGTCTAGAGAATTGGAGTGGGCAGCTTTGAGAGTTGGTCCTTGTGCTGAACTTCTGTTGCTGCATATCGTGTTTGCGCCATACCTTTCAGTGTATTAAAACGCATTAGTGAGACAGTGTGACATGGTTGGTGATTAGCTGGCATCATTCTGACCAGCATATTTTATAGGGATGCAGCCAGGCCTGACACAGTTCTTTCACAATTCCTGTTTAATTGCCCAATTGCAGTTATTTAAATTGACTAGATATTTTTTTCACAGTTGTTAGCTTTCAGTCACGTTTTATGTTGCAACAAATAGAACTTAATGCATTTTTATCTGTTAGGTTGATGCAAATGCACATTAATTACAGAAAGCAGAAAAAACACATTTATTGAGACACGTGTCTTATGAAAACAGCTAAAGTTTTAACTTTTGACTGGATCTATAATATTTTTGTATATGGTGCTCCAACACTTTGAGGGCAGTGATGAGTAATGTTTGTTTATTTGAGCTCGAGCTGTTTCCGTTGTCTGTTGGGAGGTACTAATTGTCATCAGCTAGAAAACAAGAAAGCCAGTAAGTCTGTTTGACCACTTTAGGCTTTTATGGAAATTATATTATGGTTAAAATTTCTTTACCGTAACAAACCAGGGTTGATTTTCTGGGACGATGTGACAACCAATAATTAACACCTTGTTGAGGCCAATACTGAAGTCAGTAATCAATAATTACATTTTTAAAAAACATTTTTGAACAAGTTCACAACAAAAAATACATACATTGCAAGACAGGTTCTAGATTTATCACTGATTAATTTTACATAACCATGACCGATAAATCAGACATGATATCTACATTACTTTAGATAAACATTTTACATTGTTTAACAGACTTCCAGAGCCACATTCAGTGGCAGATCAGTGTAGCATTAGGAGTTTTTCCCAAGGAGTCTTATTGGTAGGGATGCACCGATATGGAAATTGTGGGACAGTCACAATATCTGATTTTTCATTTACATACTAGCCGATGCTGAAACATCAGCATTTATAAAATGTAGAAAACTGTCTGCCTGGATTATTATTATTATTATTATTATTATTATTATTATTATTATTGAGGAATGTAACATTAATTTCTATAGAGGTACAAATGCAGTAAAGTGAATAAAAGGCAGACATCGTAGTACAGTAGCCCAGCGATATACTGAACATTCTGCTCTGTCAGAGTACAATACACATCAGACGTTGATGATAAATATGTCAAATCTAAACCTGAATCCAAATCCATCTATCCAGTGTCTTTTTCTTAAAGGAATTGTCTGCAGAAGCTGGTATGATTCCAGTATCATCGTGCGTCCCTGCTGGTTGATATCGTAGTAGCGCTCCTGGGGCGGTGGTGTTATCCACTGTGAGTCCACTGTCTGAGTGAATTGAGAAGAATCAAATAATACATCGGCGGCTGACATGTAGTGCACCTATGCGTGGGCAATATGACGATATCAGTATTATGATTAAATTTCATAACAATAAGCCTTTTTGAGCATATCGTGAATAATGGCAGTACCTAACCTAACTGTTCTCAAGAAGAATTTTTTCGTACAAACCACTTACAGTTTTCATGAAGATTCTGACATTCATGTTTTCTTATTTGAGATTGTTTTTTAGGTAAGCACAGAATTTACACATTAAACAGAATTTAATGAAAATGTCTTGAAGTTTTGTGGTATTATTTGTTTGCCCACCCCTATGTGCACCCCCAATAATTACCATTCTTTGGATTCCATGAATACCTTGATTGATCATCAACACCCACAGAGATGCTGATCTGTAACTGTGATTGGTCGAGGTGCTCACGGCACACAGTAAAAAGCATAGTGATTAATTAGAGGGTTTCTTTTCATATTGCAGCCATTTGCAGTGTCAGTATTGCAATCATAGTCAGCAAATGATCTATTGTGCAGCTCTGGATGGATCAGTGTCCCATCCTGTTGTAGTGGATGCTGCATTCCTGCTAAAAGGAGCAGCTTGACTCGACAATGCCCGTCCTCCTGTGGCCATCGAGGCGATCTCAAATGTGCCCCACAGCCACGATCAGGCCAGACAGGCATGCTGTCTGTGCTCAGGCAGGCTGGGATAGACTGAGGTGGGAGTGTGTTGGGGGGATGGAATGTCTTCCCCCTTCCCTCAGGTCTCAACACGAACACCCCCCAACACGAAGGCTCTACGCCAATGGACGCTTGACCGATTTTCAGGGATTTCTGTCTTGCAGCTTCATGATCTTGACATTATGTCCCCCCTTTTTTGACACAGTTTTTTTCCCTTCTGTTTTTCCTCCTATTGTGCTTTTTACCAGTTATTTCTTGCAGTTTGTTTTGGTTGTTGCAGTCAGCAGATTGAATTATTTATAGTCAATTAGCAGTGAGAGACGCGACTGTGTAACGAGAGTTGCATTTTGAGGATTAGTTCAGTAGGTGGTGCAGTTAATTGTTATTTAGTGTTCATAGTCATGTTCTCGCTCATGCTTTCGTGATCTTAGCGACGTTGCTTTGCCTACTCGCCAAATTAGTGCTCACAGACTTTTACTGCTGTTTAAGATTCAGTGTTTTTATACTGTTAATATGAATAGAAATGAACTCAAGTGAGTCAACATTATTTTTGCTCTGCAATAACATTTATTTTCATAAGCCCAGACCGTGTCCTGTGTGTTTATTTGACACTTGAAAGGGAGGAATGACAGCGTTTAGCTGTGTGAGGGCAGAGCAGCATGGCAGAAATAGCTGGAATTCTGAAGCCGAAACGGAGTGTGTCAGAGAGTTGCACGTACAGGAGCTCTTTCATGTGACCCCTTCAAAACATACCCTTCTACTGCTGTTGTCAGCTCCACACTATCAGCAGATCAGACAGCAGCTCACTTAACCCTCCTAGGTCCACTATAGTGTATGTGCCTTGGAACACCTCTTACATTTTATTTCATTTTTTCACAGTAATAGTGCATCGAAACAGTTAGTTCAATTAAACATGCAGGTTCTGAACTTTTATTCTATAACATGTTCATGGTTTTTAAGTAGAAGAGATGTTTTATTGTGATTTTTACTGGATGAAAATGTAACGTAGTTGAATGTGCACACTTGAACCTATTGGTATAGAATGCAAACCAACTGTACAGTACAGTGCAAAAGTCAGAAACCACCTTCCATTTCTTTAATTTCCAGTCAGAAAGACCATTAAGTAGAAGTTATCCATTTTTTATTAGAAGTTGAAAATAAAGACTGAATTTATGAACTTGAGTGAACTTTGGAAAAATATCTCTTCAGTTTACATTGAAAAACTGAAACTGAAAACAAGGAAGTCTCCTGAAACTAATGGACCCTATAAATACTGAAAAACATGGTATTATTTTTAGTTGCTGTAGCTTCTATGTAGGTTTCTGTTAATTATGTTTTATGTCTAACTTGGATACAATTAATAATTAACAATACAATTAATGAATCAAATAAGTGGTCTCTGACATTTGCACACTTTAAAATTTCCGCCACATTTTTCTTTCCCTTTTATTTCCTCCACAAATCCGACACTATGTTGCTCTGGTTGGGACAGTGAGTGTGACATAAAGCCCTCAGAACTCTCAGTGAAAATGGGACTGAGATGAATGCAGGAACTGTAAACTGTAGGTGACGCCTCTCCTGAATGAACCTGTCCTCCCTTTGGCTTCTAGCTCGTTCTAGGGTGCCGTGTGAAAAGGTATGATCAGGTCCGATTTGCACTGCTGCTGTTCTGTCTCACACACATGCACACAGCCTTGTCTGGCTGGGCTTCTAGCAGCAGGGGCAGTGTTCAGCGCCTGCTCAGTGTAAGAAAGGCCTGCTAACCAGCCCACCAACCTGAGGAAAATGCTTTAGATCTGGAAGACTCTCTCCATCACTCTCCATTAACCACAGGAAATACTGAGGAGAAACAGTGTTACAGCCTTGAACTGATTTTTTTTAGATTGTTTTTTAAGAAAAAAAAAACGTGGCAGATTGGCCTTTGATGAAGATTTTGCAGGCATGCTCCAGCAGCAGAGCTGACAGGTCTGTGTTCTGTCCTCAGACATGAGTTATATCCAAAAGAAATAATGAACAGTGACATTTATGGCATTTTCCAGCTCTTCAGATTCCCTGTTAAAGCAGTAGTTGACCTCAAAATTAGATTCACCCAGTTCAGCCAAAGTGTTTGGTGTTGGAAATATTGCACTGTAGCTATGAAGCTAATGTAGCGAACAAGTAATGTAGGCTTGGCACTGTGCAGAGTTCATAGCCTAAATCATCAATGGCTTTCCTCGACCATGTAATCTCAATTAGACTTGCTTATGTGATTTCTGACCCTGTTTGACATTTAGGGCTGTAATGAGGCCCTAATTTCTTGAGGTAATATGTATTGTAGTTTTTGCATATTGTCCGGTAGATTTTCAATACAGAAAAAAAGAGAAATGCCAACATTAATTTTTAATATCCATATTTTTTTGGTGTTCAAAGACTAAATGACTGGTGCAATCATAATCAACACAAAAAGTCAAAAACAAGTTTTGTAGAAGACTAAGGCAAATCAATTTTAATTTTTCCTTTTTTGTGTCTTTTTTGGTATAATTGAGTGTTTTTTGACTGATACTTCCAGCTGACAATTGATGGTGGATGTATTGTACTTTGGTAGAGCAGAATGTTTAGGTGGTGCTGAACTACAGTGCAAAAATAATGACATTTTTATTCGTTGCTGCATTTGCAGCCCTTTAGAAATAAATATTATATTTGTCTGTAATGCTAGTCCAGGTGGATGTAGTCCCATTTTCTGCATTTTTTTTAGAAATATTTATGTATCTTCTTCAGCGTCATATTGGCATCGTTCCACAATTCCCAGACAAAATTCAAGCAGAAGTACAGAAAAACAGCAGTATGTCATGTACAGTTGTATGTAAAACTTTGTGCACCCTCTGTCAAATAACATGTTTGGTGGAAATAAGTTGATACATCCTCTACAGAGAAACACACTTGTGCACAGTTTAATGCACAATTACTGTTTATTTTCTGAATTTAAGATAGTGGAAAGAAATAAAACATAAAATGTGGCCTGTGCAAAAGTTCTGGCACATTTTATATGTTGCATGTTTTTTCCCCCCAGCATTTCAGCTGCATTAAATAAATTGAAGCTGTGCACTAAAACTTGTAGAATGCCACGTTGAAGGTTGCTGTTTGTGGAGGATGTGTTTCCCTGATTTCATTTATAAAATTAACGAAACTTGTAATTTGATCGGGGATGTTCAAACTTTTGCACACGTCTGTATTTGGACACCAAGCATATCTTGGCAGATCACCTTCATTTGGAGGAGTTTTGGAGTGGTCTTCTTTGAGATGGGATGGTGGAGACATCACCATCGGTGGTTTGTTGTGTTGATGGCAAGTGCGAATGCTGCGGGGCTAAGCTGACTCCAGCACATCTAATCCACGCCACCTGGCCCCAGCCGAGAGCCAGACGCACTCCGAGACGGAGCTGGAAACGGAGTCGTCTCTTAAAGGCTGTTCATTCGCTTCGCAGTCTGCCAGAGACGCTTCTCTCCAAACCCAGCAGCTTAATCCTGCATTACTGCTGTCTTCTCGCTCAGTCTGATGATGCAACTCGCTGTCCCTTGAGCGTTCGGAGTGCTCCTCAGCACCTTTCGGGTTGATTAAACTCACACCAACTTCTCTGACTAACTTCACTTGAACTTGCACAGAAATAGCTGAAGGGGATAATCACTTATATTTTTACATTCAGCAGCAAATCACTTCAAATGTTTTGTCAGTGTGATAAATGTGACCAGCTCACACAAATAGCAGTGTGTGTTTGTGTGTGTGTCTGTCTGAGTTTGTGTGTTCCGTGTTGGTGGGATGTGGAGGAAGAGGAGGAGGGATGTTTTCTTTCATTAGAGTGGATGATTGCTTCCTCCCAGTGTACACACATGGAGAGGCTTCAGTGTTGAATGAGTCTTTAATAAGTGTTTGATGAAGTAAGACAAGCTATACGCGCTATACAAGGTTGAATTCATTCTCTCAAGGACCTTGTAACCTGTAATACAATTAAATTCTCACTGCTGAGGTCTGGACAATGTATATGAAGTATGAAGACATTTTTAGACTGTGATTAAAGTTAAGGTTACTTTAATGAATATAAGGTGTTTTTATGACAAATGTAGGATGTTTCATATATTTTAGCTGGAATAATTAGGGCTCTCACTGTAAATTGCATTAGTAATTGAGTACTATACTGATTCAATACTATACTAATCAGAAAAAAAGACTGAATAACAAAAAAGACTAAATTAAACAGCCTTTTAGAGAACCTAATGTGGAAACATGTGAACTAGAAAGCCTTCAAAAAGACTTAACACAAAACAATACATGTAAATGTGGGGTGTGTCAATCAGTCTGTTTTTTACTATTAAAAGAGAGCTGTAAGAGAATTTAAAGTTGACCTGAAATCAAAACCGGCCTGTTTTAGCTTGTTAGTTCGTGTCCCTAGTCAAATTAAGCTTGATGCATCATGTATTTGATTACCTCATGATTCAGCAAGCGGGAAAGATAATATTAACCAACAATATTGCATCACCTTCCCCTACCTTAAGATTAATCCTTAATCTTCACTGAGAGGATATAATTTATTAATATTTATAATATAATATCTTTTTAAACACTTGAGGATTTTTTTCAGATCTGAAACAAGAGTGGAAATTGAATTTCTCCTCTCTCTGAAAGATGAAAGCTTTAGGTACTGTTTATCTGATGGTGACTGTGTTTCACAAAGCAGGGTTTCTCAGTTAGCAGGATAACTTAAGCCCAAAGATGAGGACTGTCCAATTGGGAATGTCCCTCAGCTCTTTTCCAATTGGACGGGCTTGACTTTGGGCTCAAGTTATCTAGCTAAACTGAGAAATCCTGCTTTGTGGAAAACCCCCCAGGTCTTGCATGGTTGTTAGGGGTCCCATTTTCTCTATATCTTTAAATAATATTTCAGCTCCATTTTTGGAAAATCCTTTTCACTTTTCTTCCTTTGACTTTTCCATGCGCAAGTGGTTTATTTTTTATCTGGTCTCCTCAGAATCTCTCCTGAATATCCTGGCTATCTCAGATTTGTCTGGAAATTAATAAATGAATTGGTGGCCTCTGACCTTTGCACACTGCTGTACTTGATCACATTTAGTCCAGTCTTTCATTATGTTAAAGCCTTTTCCATTACCAGAGTCAGACTCCATCTCCTGACAGTGGTCTTATTATTTGGAATCTTTCCGAAAGTCTGGCTGTCGGACAGCCTGTAGGCCTGCAGCAGTGAGTATAACAAGTATGTGTATTTAGAGTAACCTATGCACTGATGGAGGTGATGACCAAATGGATGATGTCTTATCATCTCACAGAAGCAGTGATGTACTGCTGGTACGTCATTTGCTTACCTGCGGTACCTGTTACTTGGACACATGCGGTTGCTAAAGCGTGTAATTTGGTTACACAGTGGTCTTGACTCTCACTGCTGAGGCCTAAAGTGTCAGCTGAGGAGTCATCAGTCTGACTGTTTAGCCTCGTGTTGCTACGCAGCTTTATTCACTCACGTTGGACTGTTGTTAGAGGCACTCCCCTTTTCCGTTGCTTTATCAGAAGTAAGGCTAAGCTTTTAAGCGTGGGGGAATATCCCTGTGAGTGCTGCCTTACAACAGACCCCTCCCTTTCCCCAGGCAGGAGATATTTGGTGTTATGTAACATGGCTAAGCCCTGCCTGGCTGCTGTGTGCTGCTGTGTGTGCTGCTCTGGGTAAAAAGATGGTTGTTATGCTGTCCAACAGGCTCCATTGTGCCTAGTACACTCCGGCAGAATGCATGCTTGAGCAAAGGCACACAGGGGGGGGGACATACATTTGACATCTGTCTGTCATGTACCTTTCCTATGGGTTTGGCTTATCCTGTCAGAGAAACAGTGTGGGGTAGGGAGAACGGCAACAGCGTCAGATTTCTGAGGGTGGCTGATTCTTACTCTGTCATGTTCTGTTTTCAAAATGTGTCACGCATCCTTCTGGCCTTGTTCGGCTCAAGTGCACATGTGGGCTGCACAGTGTATTGTTTGTTAATTGTATACTTGTATCATGAGGCTAAAACATGCAAATAACCACTTTATGATGTCATGTGAGCATCCCAACCAGTGAGTTTCTCAATGGTTTTCTGGCTGTTTTAATGAAAGCGTTCACATGATGCAACCAACAGCTGCGCTCATATTAATGCAGACCAGTATTTAAAAATGTCACATCGATGGTTGACCAATATGTTTTTCATTTATTGCTCAGCATTGCAGTTAGAACATGGAGCAGTGTAATCGCTATATGGATGACGATTGTTTTTAGCTGTTTCTACCATTGCGTTTGCGTTCAGCCCTTTATGAGGACCATATGTCCTCATGCTGATATAAAGCATGAGTTTTATAGAAATGAGGACATTTCAACACTCCTACATACTCTTTTCACCACAAATCTAGCTTTTTTGAACACAAAACCAAACTTTAGTTAATGAATTTAAAGGGACACTCTGGTCAGAATCGAAGATTTAGCAATTGCTACATCTTTTGTAAACCTGCCTACTCACCTACTATAGTGGTGCCATGATAGCACCTAGAGCAATATTTTCCAGATTAAAGACTAGGAAAATCCCGCCTCTGATGATGCGTTCTGAAGGTGGGAAAAACTAGAAGTGCTTTAGAATAGATACATGAGAATGGACTGTTTGTTTTTGTTTTGTTTTTTTTTTTTCTGCTAGCTTGCTAATGCAGAAGGAAACCGGTTCTGCTAGGAAGCTGAATATCACATCTGTTAGCCTTTACAACTGCTATGCTATAAGTCATTTCTTTATCACCATAGAGCAGATTACCAGTGGTTGTATGACGGATTTGCATAGTGCATCCTGGATATTGTAGTGAGAGAGCAGTAACAGATGAAAACACAAAAGGATACATTATGTTAAACCATTAAGACTGAGGGATGCAGTGATGCACTACAGAGTATTACATAACATGACAAATAACATGTTAAAGGGTAGTCTTAGGCTGGAATGTTCCTTAGGTCAATAGAAACTCTTTCAAATTTAGTAATGCCAACTACATGTTTAAACATGTCTGTGTAGTAAGGCATTACAAAAATAGGCAGTACTGACACTAGATGGAAGAAAACAATAGCTGCTGATTGACATTCTTATTATTGACTTTGCTGTGTGTTTCTGTACATCTTGTGTGTCCCAGTTTCCTAGAGAGTGAAGACAACCAGACAGATCTGCAAGACTGGATTAGCCCTCAACCTCAAGCTATGGACATTTGAGACATCTGTATCTCCACCCCTTTCCCTCACTCGTCCAGTGGGACCAGTGACCAGTGGATGGTGTTCTTCCCGTTCAGGGAGCAGTGAGGTTCCCTCCACGCCCTCATCTGCCTGGACACAAGCACTTCCCCTCCAGACCCCTCCTCTACCTCTCCTCTTTTCTCACACAGTGGCCTGAGAGAGAGAAAAGCAGCAGAAATGAGTTCCCACAGTCACCCAGGTAAGAGCGGCCAGCTCCTCTCAGGGTACTCCTTTCATAGCTTTGGTTACAACTGCCATCACTTCTGTAGTGATGAATGGGAGCTACTGGCTCTCATTTCGTTAAGAAATCTGGTTGGAGTTTCACTTGATCTAAGACTGGACAGTACAAGACTGATATTGATATCTTATGTCAAGCATAGTCTTGCAAGCCAGACGTTTGCCTGTCGTCAGAGAGTCTGGTGAGTTTTGTTGCTCAGCGTGGCCGAGTATAGGAAAGGGCCATTGTTTTTCTGTGACATGTTGGGGCAGGGAGTGGTCAAGATGGTTCTACAACAAAAACAGAAAGTGGAAAACAAAGTGGGATATGGCAGCAAATATACAAACAGGGATGCCCATTCCTGGTCCTGGAGATCTACTACCCTTTAGAGTTTAGTGCCAACCCTAATCTAACGCACCATATTCAGGTAACGAAGGCCTTCAGGGCAATCTGAATATTACAACCTGGTGTGTTGGATCTGAACTCCATGGGGTGTGGTAGATCTCCAGGACCAGGATTGGGCTCCCCTGTATACAAAGACTAAAGGCAGGATGCTTTTAACGTCACATGGTAATGCAGTTCAGGAAACTGCTTGAAAAAGTTTGCTTCCAAAAACACTTGAGTGCGTGGAATTGCATATGTCATTGTTGATGGCCAGTCAGAGTGCAGTTTACAAAATACGATACCTGTGGTCATCTTGGTGTACTCTCTTTAGGCTGTCCATGTACTTCTGTAGATTGACGTTTTAAAGCTGAGACAATGATGGGCATTAAAGAAGTTTTGAAGAGGCTTCCAAAATTTGACTATTTTGCCCTGTTGTCAAGATGTGCGTTTGAATCCTGATGAAGCTAGGACTCAAAAAGAAGATAATTAACCCTGCCTAATTACATGTAGTGAGATACAGTATATGAAACACTGAATAAACATTGATTAAAATGTTTTCTGGGATTTTTATTTTATTTTTGCTGTATTACCCAGCCCAAACTCAAACAGACAGAAAATAGTTGAATGGCAGCTGCCATACATCAGTTTTAGGTCATGTTTTGTACTGTTAAGTGAGTGATGAGGTGAATGAGAGATGTTTTAGACATCCTTTCGCCTCCCCTCATATATCGTCCTGAACATTAAAGCTACTGAACTCAAAGCAGGAGACAAGCTCCGGTTTCAATTATGGCTGTCTGTAAATAAAACTTGTGCGATCCACAATTCTGTCATTACAAACTAGTTTCTTTTGGCAGAGGAGGCTTGCCTTTCTCCTCTTCAGGAATAGCACATGATGGGCCTGAAGGGCTGAGAGAGAGAGCCTTGAGGTGCCAGAAAGCCCTTTTGATTTTCACTCATCTGTCCCTGATCTGTCCCTGCAACACTGCCAGGGCTGCCTTAGCCAGCTGTCTTGAGAAAATGGAAGGCTGTTTTAGAAGGTGGTTGTAAGTAATGCCATCTTTTCCTGCTTGTCCTCCCCATCTTTATACATGTGTATTATATACATTTCCTCTTCCTTTTCCTAGTTGTTGAAGGCATGATTTCTTCCAAGTTTTTATTCTCATTACCCACTGTGTGGACATTGTTAGGCCACACTTATTTTCTTGCCTGTGGCTATTTCTCCAAGGCCTTGCTGGATTGAGTCATTCCTCTGCTTTGTTCAGCTATGTGCAGGTTTTCTGCCCATGCTGTCTTTAAACGCTGCTCAGGGATGCTTTACAGCCCCCCTGAGTTCAGTTCCAGTGTTTTGTCAGCTTTTACGGTAAAGGCCGAAGGTTTAGTCTGTCCCGAAACCGCCTGGGTCGTCTCCAGGAGGCCTGCTGTTCCCCTGCCACTGCTGAGATGATGGTATTGTCTTTGACGTTTGTTTCCCCTGTTACCTTCAGAGCCACTGCAAACACGGCCGTTCTGATTTCCAAGTCTGGTGCTTACACTCGGATAATGGCTAGCATGAGAAATACAGGAACTGTACCAGGAGCAGTAGTTGGAGCATGTTGGAATGTGGACAATAAGAAAGGATAAGAATGGAGGAGATATCACTTACCCATTTGTTTTTCATGCTTGAAGCACAATGGGTTGGGTTTTTCTTCCCTTGCTTAGTCTGTAGCCTCACTGTACCTAAGCATGAATGATTTACAGGTCTCCATCTTCACAGGGTTGTGTTACATCTTTCGTCTACTTGTACAAATCACTGGAAGCTTTTAGACAGGGTAATGTTTGGGCCATTAGTTTTCAGGACATTGAGTAAGCGTTTAGATGTAATCATTTTTCAGAAGAGAATCCCATCGACAGTAATTTTAATCTGGGAAACCAATTGTTGAAAGCTCATCTTGAAAACTGTTGGTGGGAAACCAGCATTCATCAGCACTTACTTTTGCTGCCTGGCTGTAAACGCACTCTGTACTAAGTACAGAGGCCAGACGGGAGACATGAAGCTCGTTAGCGGATCATTTCCTTCCCCGCCCGCTGAGTTTGAGAGTCGCCCAGGCCTTGATGACCAGTCCCTCTAATCCAGGGTTGATCTAATGATGTAATGGGTTTTCTCTCCATGAGCTGATTTGAAACCTGTGCCTGATATCACCTCAAACACTTATTGCCCACTAAGCTGCTTAAGGAGGCATCTGAAAAGAGCAGCTTCTACTACGGATCACTGACATCGTCTTAGATTATTCACATTTCCTTCAAGGTCTCTTTGTTGTGGTGTCTTGTCAGATATATATGGATAGACGCAGCCTAGTCTAATTAGGTAATGGCATCTCTATAAGCCTTTACACAGGTCTAGATTTAGTCACTTTGTTGTATCCAAGAATTATGCCACAAAGATGTGGAAACCAGTTGGTCACAGCTGTTCACCATGGGGAACTATAACTCAAAGGAAAAATAGGCATTTGAAGCCAGATCTTTGCTATGGAGTCTCTCCGCATGAACACAAACTCACTGAGGCAAGTGAGAGCAACAGGTCTCAAATTTAACATATTCACGTAGGACAGAAAGGTTCATACTGTTCTGGTGGTTTATCGGCTCGGAAAAAAAATATTTTAGTCAAACCGTCTGTATGAAAGATATATTGAAGTCTTATGGTGTGCAGAGAGACATTTCTAATATTATTTACACTCCAGCCAAAATGAAAAGTTTAAGTATGGCTACATCTGTTACAAACATATTTACTTGTGAAGATGCCTCTTACAGCGATGCCTCAGTAATTGCTAAAGCAGGATTTGCTGGTTTAAAGACTAGGAAACCCCTTGCTGATGATGTATCTTGAAGGTGGAAGTTTAAAACATTGTAAGTGCTGTGGAGTGAATTGAACTGGGATGTGCAATTTTTTTGCTGCATTATTCCTATAACAAACACAAATTTGACCATCATCTGCAGTCAGAGCTTTGTTGAGCACTGTAAGGGTTCCCAAAGGTTGTATGATGTTTTCGTGTAATGCACCATATGATAGAACACTGATGGACGAAAACAATACAAAGGACTGCAGTGCTACACTACACTACAGTATATCACATAACAAATAATAGATTAAAGGCTAGTTTTAGTATCTAACAATTTTACCTTAAAATAACAGCTTCAAAATCATTTTGATGGTACGCTGACTTATAATAGGGAGAATGACATCTCTGCCTTTGCCACTCTGGGCCCGTAATGCCTGCTATAGCGCTACGTAACTTTAGAGGAGTGGGCACAAAACCTCTGCCTACCACGTAACGCTTTACGGCACAAACAACTCGGGCTCTTCAGTTCGCTATAAGATGTAGCTAGGTATTGCCAGCATGGACATCAAGGCAGAGGCTGCGAAGAGACCGAAGAAGACATTGTCCTTGGCTAATGGAAAAACAACGAAAATCCGATATCAGAGTGTAAATTGCATCCCTGCCAATGTTATTAATGAAAGATTGCGACGTAGGCTGTACCCTTAAATCTGGCTTCACTTTGACTGCATGTTTGTCATGCAGGCATCTGTACGCTACAGATTACACTTGCGATTTTTGTTATTTACACATAGAAACAACTGAAATCATGAGTGTAATCTGTAACATCCATATGCCTGTGTGACATACAAAGTCATTCAGCTCATCGACAAATGCACATGTACATGAAGGGGCTCACAGTGCAATTTGCATTTACGACAGTGGTGCAATACACTCTGCAGCTGTTGGGGGAGCAGCGTAATGCTGCTTTAAGTGATTTGCTGCTATGCTCCTTAGTTTCCTTAGCGTGTCACAGCCCTCCTCTTTGCCGCCTTCCGCCACTGGACCCATTAAACACATTAACCTGCCATGAAGATGACCTAAAGGCTTAGATAAACTTGCCCTGACAATTGATGTCTGGATACACATCAAGCAGCAACGTCCTGCTAATGGATGACATTGTGGATACTTCACCGCCTTCCATGTTCTCAGGAAACTGATTTGAATTCTTCACTTGAGTGGATTTTTCCAGCAGCCCTCTCTGTCTCTCCGCATGTGTTCTTTTGTGTCTCGCAGTGAATAGGCTCTGTGGGCAGGGACCCTTGTCCCTGGAAAGGATAAAAAGCATGCAGAAGATGACTGCCATGGAATTCAAATAAACTGTCCTACCCTTGTTTGCTTACTGCAAGGGGCTTTGCATGTGGCTTCGTTTCTGGTCCGAAGTGGCATCAATTGTGTGTGTTTATAAACAGTGACCTGGTTTATTTTTCAGATGGCTTTGTGTTGTCCAAGTCCAACTCCATGTCCTGTTAGGCTGCAGGGTTTTGCTGAATGTTCCAGAAAGCTCCAGTTGTTTGTCCCGCACGTCATGTTGGTGTGCTGGTCACGCTTCCTTCATCTAACATCTTCTTAGAGTAGTCAGAGCAAGATGTACTATTATGAGGTCTGTTTTATCACTCTCTGTCCTAATGATAACAGAATTATGTAATCCAGCATGCTTGTATGTAGTGATCATGGGCACTGGTGCTTCTGTTTATCCTCTTCAAAAAGAAGACCTTGAGCAAGAACAAAAGTGTGGTGTGGTTATATAGTAATTATTTCTTATTCGTGGCTGATTGGAGTGGAGACAACTATGTCTTAACTCTGCTGAAACTCTGCAGAAGCTCTCAATTAAGGTAGAAGATATTCTCAGATACAGACTTAATGCTATCAATATTGAATGTAAATCAAAAGTTTAGCCTGTGCCCATTGCATCCTTAGCTTTCTGAGACAGAAGCAGAACTCGGCATGGTCTTCTGCTGTTGTAGCCCATCCACCTCAAGGTTTGACATGTTGTGCGTCGACTTACCACAGCTGTGCAGAGTGGTTATCTGTGTGAATGGAGGTCTTTCTGTCAGCTCAAACTTTCCTGGCCTTTCTCCATTGACCTCTCTCAACAAGGCATTTCCGTCTGCAGAACTGCCACTCACGGTTTATTGCACCATTCTGAGTAAACTGTAGAGACAGTGCCATGGTCAAAATCACTGATGACTTTTTCCCCATATTCGGATGATTGATGTGAGCTAGGGCTGTACAGTTTTGACACAGAATGCATGTTTGATGAAGCTGTCCGATATCACAGTGACAGTATGAGCGTAATCTCAGTGTAGAGAAACATTCATTAGGCTTCTAACGGTTTGTGCTGGCAATGTGATGACGTCTCTCTGGCGCTGTGTGAGGTAATTTGATCAGTTCTGCTCTAACGATGTGTTTATCATGGAAATTTACATCCTGATAACAGTAAAAATATGATTTATCATAGACCCATAATGTGCTCGTTACCTGGCTTGTATCTGCATGATTTTATGAACTGCACTGCAGCCACACGATTGGCTGATTAGATAATTGCATGAATAACTATGTGTTCCCAATAATGGGCTTGTTGAGTGTATATACAGTGCAAAAGCAATGCACAGCTCTTTGTACTGGGAAAAGTAAACAGGGCAGAAAACCACAACAACAGTGCCGTTCAGTAAACTAGCCCCACTAGAATGAACGGAGATGATGTGATCAGTATTCAGTGGAATGTGAAAGGTTGAAAATTCCCCTGTGTCTGCCTTTTTAAAGCCACTTGTGACACTGCAGATGGCTTTCGCTGCATTTGCTGTTACTTTCTGGTTGAACAGGTCTTTCTCTGAAAATGCTTTCTTTGGATATACTCAAATAAGCTGCAGGGAAAATGCTTTAACATCCTGAAAGGAACAAACAGCACAGAAAAGTGCTTTGTATTCACAGGCAAACACAGATATCTTGCTTTATTCATTTTTTTTTTTGTTTGCCTTTTTTTGGAAAGCTGCCTTGTTTAAGTTAAACATTAAACATCACTCATCCACCTAAGCATCGTGGATTTCCAAGAAATTGGAATATTATCACTCTTTACAACTGCAATATTTGATGGCCCCGTTATAACTGTGTTGTGTTTTATAACACTGTAAAATGTTTGCTCACGAGTCGATGACTGTCTGTTCTAAAGTTTTTAATATTTTCACTCCTTTTTTTTTTTCCTGATTCTGCACTTCTCTGGATGGACACTGTAATCACCACCGTCATGCTGGCTGCTTGGAGATTCCCATGTACCTGAATGCCATCCAGTTGTTAGCATGTTTTGGTGCCTAGTTCAAGGAAACAGCCGTGCTGTTTCATCACACATTCAACCTTGTAATCTCTGCAAGACAGTGCTATAGCAACTGCACCACCCAGTCTGCAAACATTCACACTCTGGCACAGGGCGGTGCTATAAGGAACAGTTTTATTTATTAATTTTATTATTATTTTGGTTACAAGGTGTTGCTAGTTCACACGCTCAAGGCCTGAGTATGAGTTTGCAGTTCTTCTGGTTCTTTCTTTGCCTTTTTCAGTTTTGCCTAAAATTCATAGTGGTTAAAGCCCACTAGAGACAGGATTTACCCACCCTCCCCCATCCCTTTGTAGCCCCTGCCCAGCTCTGCATTTACCCCCCCAGCCTCCAGAGACCGCTTTGCTGTGTGACGTAGCTCATTGTCTGTCTGTCTTTTTTGCGTCCCCGTCTGCGGGGGCTGCCTGGTCTGGGCAGCTCTGCTGACGTCAGCGCCGCTAATCTGCAGGCTTTACTGCCCCAAACGGCTGGCACTAATGATGTCTTGGCCCTGGGGCACGCGGGTGGAGGACGCAATTCAATCCAGCTGTAGACGCCAGTGTTCTGGTAGCAGGACGGAGCCAGTGCCCCGGCTACTCGGCATCAGGCACGTAATCGCAGCCTCACAGTCACCACTCCGAGAGAGTCGTTTCCTTAGAACCTCTGCAGGCTGTAAAGTTTGAATGATAGAGGTAGACTGTAAAAATAACTGAAGTGGCTTTTGTTGGTTGAGCAAAGGTGCTCATATACATAGGAGTACAATGTGAAATGTAAACCTGGACAATCTGCTGTTGGTGGTGGTTTATACTATAAGCTTCTTGTTGTACTCTTAGATGAGGCTCATCAAAGTTTGAGACTCGACACATTTTGTCTTGTTTTCTCCTACACAATTAGTGACGGTCTCGGTTAAGTAGGCCATCTAAAATTTTTCCATTTTCTGTCTTTCCTCTTTTCTGTTTTTTGGAAAATCTTTGGTTTGGCTTTTGTTTATTCTTAATAGATTAATGAACTAATTAAGCAACCTCTCACGCTTGAAATATTTTGGTTGGAGCTGTAAAAACATAGAGAACCGTAATATATGATTATGGTACTCAGTGGAAAACAACGAAGAAAGAAAAAGCTCTGCGCAGGGTGGACAGGTTTGAGTAGCTGCAGCATGGATCGTATTCAGTGTCCCCCAGAATGACATGACGTAGTGCTTTAATCTAGCATATGAATGTTTCCTTTCAACCTTAGCAAGGCATTAGTAATAGGTTATCTAATGTTTTGGATATTTTGAAGTCCGTTGTGTGGATTGGATACATGCCCTGTGTATCCTTGGGAATTTGAATCATGCTGCTTTGGCTTGAGAGGTGTGTGTTTTGGTTTCCATGGTAGAAGTTGTGCTTGCAATTGTTTAGACCTGAAGTTTTAGGGTGGCTCCACTTGTATAATCATGCAGTAAAGGATATAGGGCGGTTTGCCATATTCTGAGCCAGCAGACCACTTTGTTCTAGAGCACTTTTTAAACCAGCTTCATTTTTAATCATTATTTTTGTTTCTCATTACATGTTGTCAGATCCCTGGCATTGTAGAATGCAAATTACAAAGAAAAAGGACTGTAACCGTTAACTCGAAGGTCTTGTGATCAAGGCCTTGTGTCACAGCTGTACAGAAAGACGTCCATCCTTTTGTTGTCTATCCGTTACATGACCCAGCAGAAATGCCAATACACTGACTCGGCCCAGTGCTTTCTGATTGATTTGGGAGGGTTTGTGAGAGGGCAGGAGTTTTAAGCCAAGAATTTGTGCGTCAGTTTGGATATGAGGAGCTCCTCTTCAGAACCAGATTTGTTGGCAGAGTGAGCGAGTGTTTAATAAATTCTGCACATTGAATCCTTTTGGATTATGCTGGGATGGATTTGTGGGTGTTCACAATGGTCATGCAATTGGTCTTTAGGTTAGTACAGTCTTAAATTGGAAGGATTTGTTATGTTTATGTATTTTTTTTTTTTGTTTTATAACGTCATTGTATGACATTTTATGATATTTAGTTCTGTCACAATCATGAAATTTAAGTGACATAAATAATTGTGGTTTATTTATTTGTTTATTTATTTAGGTTCATTATATGCAACTTCAACTGTCTTAACAACTGTCTTAACCCACGCAATTCAAAAGGCATTATGTAATATTGTGACAGGCCTACTGATGTTAAAGAAATGTTTCAGCAAACAGTCTAATTTGTCGACCAGCCAAGACATGTGATTGTTGGACGTTTGCTTCTTTAGTAACAGAAAAAACTAAGTAATAAATTTTGTCTCTCAAAAAGATTTTGTGTGACAGACTTCTGTTTCTCTTTAGCTATACTACCCTTGTTACTCCAGTGCCAAAACTAATATGCTGTGGGCCGAGCCTCAAACTATCTTTGGTGAGGAACTATGTTCTCTCTTGTATTTACATCTGAAACATTTTGTTAACATGGGGAAAAAATGTTGACAAAAAAAATAAGATAAGATTTCCGTGACATTTTTCTAAAAATGTAAAGTTCGGATGATAGTCTGTACAGGACAGCTATACACAGAGCGCCAATCAGAGCTCAGCTGTGACATGTCTATGGGAAGCACGCCAATCAAATTCGTTTTCGGGCGGAGACGAGACCAGAGCAACACAGGAAAATATGGCAAAACACATTTCACTGCTAAATAAAATTTATCTTTCTGATTTTCAAGAATTGCAAAAGGTAGGCTACGAGGGATTGATATGAAACGTCAATATGTCTGTCATTATATTTTTAACGTGTTCTAAATGCGTCTGTGACCTGCTTTCTTCATGCTAGTCACCTTGTCAGTCACAGATAATGGCTGCCTATAGAATTTCCTTATAAACGGCTTCATTCTGTTCATATATTTTTGTATTGATTTGTATCCCTGTGAAAAGAGATGTCTATCCATGTTCTTGAGAATCCCCAGTTCACACATAGTGTTTTGTGTTGTAATTCGTTTATTATTCTTGGCTGATCTTGTAAACATCTGTTTATCTAAACTAAAATTCTGCTTTGCATTGTTTCTCTGTATTTTCTTGAGTTGAATTAAACCACCTAAATTGCTTGTTACCGCATTGAATATTTTAGGTTAAACCATTTTTGACACCATTTTAACAGTGAAATGAAAAAAAAACAATCAAATCAATACTCTATATTATCCAGCAAAGCAAAGTCACAGGCACTGTACATGCTTGGTTACTTGGTGTGTGTTATTTGACGACATGTTCTCATTCACATCACACCACATCACACCTCCAGAAGTGACCCCTTTTATAGATGGTCAACACCTGGATAACACTTCAGCTCAGATGGGAATGAATTTTAAGTGATAAATAAGACAAACGAGCACAGAGTAGGAAAGAGAAGACATTTGGAGAAACAGGTTTGTATTTAGGCTGACAGTATATCTGCTCACACACTACCTGTTAAATATAACTGCTTTATAGTGCAGTAAGAAAACTATGAAGTAAACATGCAGCTAAACTGTCGGTCAGTTAGCCTCTATTCAGTGTCCTGGTTTCAGGCCCTGTGGTATGATGGACTGATAAAAAATTACAAGAACAATTCATTTGTATTATACATATTTTATTAAATAATAATTATTACAGTTATACACATACCTAGTGTGTCTAACCAGATTACCCCTCGGCACAGCTCTCGATGTTTACCACCGTGGTTTACTGCGCTATTAGTGATTCGCTGACTGACGGCAAAAAAGGCGATGTGAGACATTTCTTTGGCCTTTTTGTTTAGCAGTTAACTGCGTTTGCCTGGTTAGCTTTATGATTTAGTATAAAGTTTATGAAAACAATGAAGCTCAAAAGCTAAAACTGATAGCAAGACTCGGCCCACCACCTATAAAGAGACAACATTTGACACCAACTATATCTTGGCTAATAAACTATGGGACGTGTTTTTTTTTTTTGTGTAAATATTTTTCATTGAATCATTCCTTTAACAATTCCTTTAGAAACCTGGAGTGTTGCTCTGACAGATTCATTGGCTTTGCAGGCTGTTGTTCCATCGCCTCAAATGTAAGTCTTAACACTGCTGATGTTCTTAGACTGAGCATTTGTTTTATTGTCCTGCTGTAGACCTAGAAATGCAATAACATGCGTCATACATGTCGACTGAGGCATAAGGGCCTTTACCCTCGCACACTGGTAGCTCTGCTGTGTGAAATTGAATTATGATATGGTTTCATTGCTGAAAGTCATTGCAGGGAATTTTTATTCATTCTAAAGCTCTTGGTTGCTTTGACTTAAGTGGTCAGCTTGTTCATCCATCAGTCAGAAATGGCTGCTGAGCAAGGTTCACAATAACAATTGTGCAGGTTTTTTTATGTTAAAGCGAGTTAACAACCTCAAATCAAAACATAATAGTTGATCTCCAGAGGAAACTGTGAGCAGTGAACAGTACAGCAGGAAGTACAGTTTCTGAATCCATTAGTGTCCCACAGTTTCACAGCGACTCGAAAGATGGATTCATTTTTTTTAGATTGGCTCGTCTGGGTTGAACTCCTTGCTGAACCGATGTGTTCTATAATACCAATATTAATAATTTCTTTAAACCTTTATTTTAAGAAGCACGACATTTTAAAAGAACGCGTCGTCTGATCTGTAGCAATTGAAGCAATTGTCTGTTGCCTTCTATTCTAAGTCTGTTTTGAGTAAATGAGATTTGCCAGTTGTTGTCCGTGGTAATCGACCATGCGGCGTTGATGCCGCAGATCAAGATTAGGTTGAAAACCTCTGGAGTATTCCTGTAAGGAGCTACTAAAATGGGTGTGGATAATTCACTTTCAGGAAATTCACTGCCATGTTTGAAGAGAGTCTTTTCCTCTGTGGAGAAGTAGAGCACTGGGGGAAAGTAAGAGCCCTTTTGTCGGTCCGGTTCTTGGGTGGTGATCCCGGCTCGAGGGACCATATGTTGCAGTGACTCCACAAGTAGGTTACATGCCTGGCTTAGGCTCTATCTCTCTCTGCCTTTCTTTCTTTCTCTCTTGCTCTCTCACTGTCTCTCACTCCCGCTCCCTCTCTTGCTCTTGCTCTCTCTCCCTCTCTCCCAGGCCTGTGCCTGAACAAGCCCCTCTCCCGCCGTGATTAATTGCTGGCAGGCCGAGCCGAGGGGATCTTGCGTCAATAAATCGTCATGAAGGCAACTCCCCTGCTTCGAACATAAACACAGAGACAGGCTGTGCTGCGACTGAAGCCAGGCCAGAGCTAGTTAGAGCTCCACAGGCCCTCCGAGATCCACAGCGCCGTTTATTTAACACCCAAATTTTATTAGAGGAGTTCTGGCCACAGTTCTCTCTGGCCTGTTTAATCTGCCGTGAGCCAAGGCCCGGATCTGGATGCATATTTGTCCTTGTATCAAACGTAAATGAATGCAAATTAATTCTGTCCAGCTCCAGTGTTTCATTTGATTGTTTTTTGGGTGGGGAGAGGAGAGGTTGAAAGGGTTTGTACTTGAATGTAATTAAGGGATGCACAATGTGATATTGGATAATGTATTGGTATCGGCTGATGATTGCATTTTTTAATATCATAGGCAATGAACTGATGCTCAGATTTGGCGGAGATTTCAAACCAGTATTTGGTTAAATTCTCCCCCATCGCTGCGCTTATAAACAAAACCTTCAGCTGGTTGGTCAGCTCCTTCAGAAATAAATTTGGTGAAAAGGTTCCCTCACCGACAGTTATTACCTAATATGGGTATGAATATGTTGTTTGATGCCTGTGACATTATTTTATGATGGTTTTGGAAGAAGGTTTTGGACTAAAATGTCATTTTAAAATCAGTTCATGGCAGAGAGGAACATGCAGGATGTTGTGATTCAAAATAGTCCTGAATATCCAACCAGCCTATTAGAAAACTATTGGGTGTCTGACCAAACTAGTGTTAGGAGATGCAGATTTTATTCACTTATGTATTTATAAAAACTTTTGTGCTTGGTTGTTCATGATGCCTTGGTTTCTCAGCCCAAAGGATATTTTGTGTGTGTAAAATATACAGACTGGTAACAAATTAAAGGACAAACCAACATAAAGTGCCCCCGTCCATTGGGAACAAGAGGTCACTGGATGGTTTGAGTATGAGAATGATCATAGCATAAATCATCGGCTTTGGCTTCACAACCACCAGACCTCAACCTAGTTAAACAGATATTGGAAATTTTGGACCGAATGTATTAGAAAGCTCTATGCCTTCATCAGAACACCAGTTGAGGGAATATCTGTTGAAAGAATGGTGCTACATTTCTCCAGTACATTTTCAGAGACCTGTAGAATGTGTCAAAGATCAAAGAAGCTGTCCTGGTGGCTCATGGTCACCCGACACCTTATTGAAACACTGTTTTTTTTTTTCCATTGATTTGTCTAATAATGTAACTTTAACATATTCATGAAAAAATGTAGTTGTTACTTAAAGGGCCTGTGGAAAATCAGTTTTTGGTCACATTTCTGAAATAAGAGCTTTATAGTGTGTAAACACTGTTTAAGTTTCTAAACATAGCGTTCACTCCTTAGTCCATACAGTCCATATATAGAAACTAAGCTACAAAAACAGCCTGTTTTGAATTCATTGTTTTTGTGATGTCATTACAGCCAGCTCATTTACCAGTTCAGCCTATTCATTAACCTATTACCATCTGCCTATTCAGCCTACAGCAGTTTAACTCCGCTCATTAACATTGAGGTTATAAGGAGTGTTTCAGCCTGGACTGCTTTTTGAATGAGGCACAATACAGGGCAGCCAATCAGAACACAGATCATTTATCTCATATCAGTCTTAAAGGCACAGTAACGAAAACAGCTTGTTTAAGCTCAGGGATAAAAGGATGAAGAGAAGTTGGAAAATGGTTGTATAAAAATTAATTACACACTTTAATTAACATTTTTTGGTACATAAAATTACACAAATTTGTGTAAAAAAGTGGACCTCAGAGGGGAAAACAGTACATAATAAGTTCAGGATACAGGCCCTTGAATAAAAAAAAAAGTTAAAGTGCTGAGGTTAAATAAATTAAGTATTACTTGAAGGGCTGAACAACTTGTTGAACAGCAGGAATTTCACAACATGAGAACATAACACTGACTGTGGTTGCCCGAGCACACAAAGTAATGAGTCTGGATGGAGGTCCTGTTATTTAGCCGTGTTTTGAAATGTAAAACATCCTAAACATCCTGCTCATGTCAGATGATTTACGGTGCAGGGTCAGAGCTGCTTAGCTTGGAACAGCGAGTCCTCAGGAACTGCTAGCTAACTCTTCTATAAAGCAGCAAAATAACTTGCATGTGTATTTTACTGTTCTCATGTTTAACTACAGAAGAAGTTTTTTTCTTTTTCTGTTATAAGCATTTGTTTTGTCAACTAGCCTATAGTATAAACTTATTGTTCACACAGTGGTCAAGGCCCTCTTTTTGCTAAGCTGGGTAGCAGTGCTTATCAATGCAGGATATGTGGAAGTTCTGCATGAATAAAGAAGACAGTTTTAAGTGCATTCTACATCTTTATGAATGAGGTCACTACATCTTTAGTGAAAAAAACATTGAATGAGTAAATGTGATTGTGTAGGCTGCGTGCAATGGGCACATCAAACTGGGACTTTTTCTATGGGCTTAACTATGTTATGTACACACTTAAAGGGGAAGTCTACCATTTTTTCAAACTTCCTGCATAATTAAATGGTAAAGATGTAAACAAAGTCATTCAGAGTGGTTTGATTTGAAATGCTCCATTCTAGAGAAAGTCAAATGTTCACAGTGGTGGTGATAGGAACCAGGAGTCTCAACTGTTTAATGCAGGTCAAAGCTCCCTCACAAAGTTATTACACAGTAAGGTTGCAAATATATTTTCTGATGTCTGAGACTTTTTCATAATAGTTTTGAGAGATGGTTTTGGCCTAAAACATATTTTTAAAATCAATTTATGGCAGAGAGGAACATGCAGAAAGTTGTGAGGCAAAATAGTCCTAACTAAGGTTTACCAGTACCATATAAGGATGTAGGTTCACTGGTAGTTTTTGATGATAAACTAAATAGGTGTGTTTGCATAAAATCTCCAAATTGCTGGAAGTTTCCCTGCAGTGAACCATTTCACATCAAGCCGCTCTGGATAACTTTTACATCTCAACAGTTGAATTATGTAGATATTTTGTAAATTGGGTGTGAATTCCCCTCTAATTTGATTAACCTTACAGTCTTCGCGATGCTGTTTAGGTGAATCCCAGCTATGTGCAGCGTAGATAGTGCTGCCTGAGTTTCTCTTTGGTGGATTGGAGCATTTCTTGACTCACTCCTACCTGCTCTCTCCGTTTGAGAGGCATTGTGTTTGCTGGAGGGGTGTTGCTCTCTGTAATACATTCAGAGTGAAAGAGATTCTGGACCAGAGGGAATTGAGCCCACTGGATGAATGAGAGCACAAAGACTCGAAATATCCCTAAATCCTTTTTCAGCTCCAGTTTGGTAGCAGATGGTTTTGAATAATTCATGACAAGTTTGTGGGTAGTGTTCGGCATCACATTTATCCCGGAGACTATTAGATTTCAGAACAAGAAACTGATCTGAAATGTTCAGCGAGGACTCTCTGAAGATTTTCTTCGGATTTGATATTTTTAAGTGCTGCATGTAATTTGCACTGCAGCAGCGAGAAATCAGATTTCATGCATTGATTAAGCAGTTTAGCTCATTGATACGGTTGTTTGTTATTCTAATTACATTTAATCATGGCTAATAAGACAGACCGCTAAAACGCAGGAAGTAAGATGTGCGTACGTACAAGTGGAAGGTGCATACATTTGTCTGAAGGGTGTTATGTGAAAGCTGAGCCATGTTTTCTTCATTTGTTTGCCTTTACGGTCTATGAGCTGCACTAATGCTGTGTACGAGTTCAATCTGACGTTGATATGTGACTTCATTTTATTGCTGCCACACAGCGTTCTATCATTACAGATTATTAAACCTTCTCCTGACATTGAGTAATAGTATCATGGGTGTACGAACTCATATCCCTTTATGCGTTGCGTGAGCTACTTTTCATGTCTCTTGGGTTGGAGTGACATTTCATTCTCCACAAATGACCATCGTTACACATGGCATTAGTTTACAAGTGTCTGAAAGAAATATATTAAGACGAGCTCTTTTTTCCCCCTCAGCTCTGGCTCTTCTGTGCCACACTGCCGGTCTCTGTTGTTCAGTGATGTTTTGGGTAGATATTTGAAATTGCACAATTTTTTATTTATTTATTTTTTTTAAAAACCTTGAGTATCAGCTGAAACTGATTTGGTATTTCTTTGTAGCTATTACTACAGCTTTGGAGCTATTTGTAATGGAACCACTTCACTTAAGATGATCATCTAAAAGTAGACTAATGTTCGCAAACTACTCAAACACTCTTCTATCCCAGTGGGACAAATACACAGCTCACAACATCACATCACACATGAGAATGTGAATATTTCATGTTAGATTTGTGACAGAATTGCATCAGATTTTTTCATTTTATTCATTTTTTAAAATATTTGTTTTAGCATTTTTTTCCGATGCCTGATCCCTATTTTTTTCAGTATCGCTATTAGGCCTATAGCTGGCTGAATTGCTGGGTCAAATATCGGGAGAAATACAAGTGATTTTGGAACAGATCTTGTCTGAAATATCATAGAATTGCTTCTAGTGCGGTATAACTGAGGATGCACAATGATATCCTCTGATACTGATAATTCTGATATTTGACTGATATTTCACACCGATATTTGGTGGCATACTCTGTGTACTCTGGAAGAGCAGAATTTGTAGGTGATGCTGGTTTACTGTGCTAAAATATCTGCATTTTATTATTTTACAACCTTATTGAAAGATTTAGAAAAATAGAAATTTCTCCATAATGTTAATCCTCATGGATGTAGTCCCAGTTTCAACATTTTATAAATGTTTATGTATCGGCATCAGTGTTGCCTTTGTCACAAACATGAAAAACATCAGATCGGCTTTGGCCCATATCGGTGCATTCTTGAATGTAATGAAGTGCCTAAAATATAGAGAAGAAAATTAGGTCATGTGAAATCATTAGTAACCACATGTAGCCTAATGTTGATATAAAAACAGCAAGTAGTTGTTAGCTAAGGTTTCTGCAAGAGTTACAACTTTATATTTTAGTTTTTGTGCACATTTGTACTGTAAGTAATCTCTTTCTGTGTTTGTATGAGTTATATCTATGTATTTCTTCCTGTTTTATAGTATTTGAATAGTTTGAGCCTGATACTTTTAGATGCCCATCTTAGATGAAGTGCTTCACTTAAAAAATAGGTCATTTTAAAGCTTAGTTGCTTTTAAAAATCAAAAATATTGGATTGCCATCAGTATCGGCCGATACTCAAGTGGTATCGTGCCATCTGTAGTAGTAGGCCATGGCTGATACAAATGGATAAGGAGCAGTCCCTCCCATCTCAGCAGCCTCTGCCCTCTAACTGTAATGACCAGCTGTGTAATGACGTGCTCTGGGAGTTATCAAAAGCCGGCAGCAGGGGATTATATACGCTGACTAGTCTCAGTCACTGGAGATCGTAAAGAGAATCGTGATCTTCAGAAGATGAGCTTAACCTCCGCTAGTCTCTTTTTGGAGCGCTTTATTCAGTGTGAAGGGAGGGCCTAGAGAAAGGTTAATAAAGGTTAATTAATATGCTAAGGTTTTGATAAAATAATTACTCAGTTTAGACTTATTTTTGACATTTCTAGCTGCTTCAGAGGGAGGGAGAGTGCACTTTTTTGTTTGCACACAGTCTGCAGGGAGAGAGCAGAGACTTGGAAGCGTTCTCCTTCTCCTTCTAGCTGCTACGATAACTGTGCTTGAGAGCCAAACTGCTTGAGGGGAAACATCAGTTATTATGTTTTTCTGAGTCTGCATGCTGTGATGTTCAGAGTTATCAGTGCTGTTAGGTCGAAAAAATATGTCACTTTTGTTATTGGTCGGCTGCTCTGGAAAATTCTTCTCAATGGAAACCCAGATCTGTAGGCAGAACGCGAAGGGGAATAGCCTAAACAAAGCCTCTAGAGCACAATGGAAATTCCGACGAGGTAATGAGATTTGTATGCCGTCGTTGCTTCTTTCTTACAGTTTCCATAATATCTAATTTGACTAATCTCATCGGAGGATGAAATGGGTTTGTCTGTGTTGTCTTTGTAATGGGTTTACAGAGTGCTTCTGGCTCAGTTCGCCAAAAGGGAAGTTCCCAGTTCAGTTTAGTAGTATTTTCCAAATGCTGTACGACATTGTTATCAACAGACATTTAAATGCTAATCCAACTGTTTGCAGATGAGTTTGTATTCTTGTCGTTCATGAATATAGACGCTCTTCTTTTTGCTTAGGAAGATGGCAGCATGTGCAGCACGTGGAGCTGAAACGTATCCAGGGGACACATGTCCTAGCACGGCGGAAAAAGCAGCTAATTACAAAGTTAACACGTTTTGACTTTGTCTCGCGCTCGGTGTGCGCACGGCTGTAAAGAGTGTGTTTTATAGCTGCGGCTAGCACACATCAAGGGCCCTCTGTGTGTGTGAGGTTCTCAGTGGTGCTGAAGCAGAGCATTAAGGCTGGTCCTGATGAGGCCTGCTGCTGCATTATGGGAACAGACGGCAGACCAGGCCAGGCAGCCTCCGGAGGGGCCGCACACTTAACCAGCACGCAGGAAAAAACACAGGCTTCAAAGCCCCGAAGCCACATGCAACATGGTGCTTTTTAATAACCCTCGACACGTCCTTCTCTCTCTCTCTCTCTCTCTCTCTCTCTCTCTCTCACTCTCTTTATGAAAGAAAAAGTAGCACAGACCACCAGCGTTTGTTCCAGTTTCCTTTAACTTATTCAGTTGAGTGTTGATGTTTATGTGGTTTGTTTCCAGAAAAAGGAACCTTTCAGATTTTTATTTTGGATTTGTTATGCATTTCTGTCAGTCTGTCTCGTGTGTGTGTGTGTGTGTGTGTGTGTGTGTGTGTGTGTTTGTCTCTCTGTGAATATCTGTGTGTATTTTAGTAATGGGAAACTTAAGGCATCTGACAATTTGAATTACGTTTGAGGTGCTGAGATGCAATTATAAAACTATTCTTTATGCATCTTGATTTTTGAATTATAGTCTACATTTTTGTGGCCTAAATCAAGCCAATATTTATATAATATATATATTTACACAACTCCGAATATTGAAACATGTAAAATGACAGAAAAAACGTTTGATCGTATGCAGCAGTGTTGACCATTAGCTGTAAATTCCCAAGCTAATGAGTCATTGCATTCAGTTACAGGGGAATTCCATTAATTTTTCAAAATTTCTGCGTTATTAAATACTTAAGATCATGTTCCATTTTAGAGAAACGCAGAATTGTTAGAACTGTTCACTTGGTGGTGATGAAGATCAGACGTCTGAAGCATTTAGTGCCTCTAAAAGCTACCTCACAAAGTTATTACAAAAAATGGTTGTGAATACGCTGCCTGATGCTTCAGACATCATTCTAAGTATTGTGGTAAGCTTTTGGGCTGAAATGTACTTTTTATCCATTTGTGGCAGAGAGGTACATTCAGGACATTGTAAGGCAACATAATACTCAAAGAAAACCTTTTTTTTCTGATTTACCACCGTCAACATGGAACATAAAAACTTGTCACATATAGGTTCACTGGTTGTTTTGCATAGTAAATAAAATGGCTATATTTGCACTGTAATGTAAATGTAAAGAAGTTGGTAAATCTCTGTACATTAACCACTTCACATCAAATCACTCTGAATGACTTTTTACATTGCAACAATTGAATTATGCAGACATTTTGAATAATGAATGGAATTCCCACTTTAAGGAATAGGGTTAGCAAAATTACGATATTTTCTAATTCTACTGTCAATTTGAATTTGTAAGACATTATTCAAAAACAAAACAATATAGGACTCTTAAGGACGTAGGCTACCGTACACTGGAGGCGACAGACAGTGATGCCACCTTACCATTGCTGTTAAACTCAGACCACATGTTCATAGTATGAGACATGCGGCTTAAAATTTACACCGCAAAAGATGTCAGTCTAAAGTCATTAAGGTAAATGGTCAAATGCAAGTTGTCTGGTTTCATCTGAGCTAATGTTACGAGCATAGTCACTTAATATTTCAACTCATACCACTCACATCACCTCACTTCCTCACACTGGATAAACGGTGAATTGTTTGGCGTTAATAATGAAACGAATAAGAGAATCCCCATAAGGGGTGGATGGGTAGGGTGGTGAAGCCAAGCATTACAGGCCCGGGCATTAAAAAATAAATAAATGTACAAAAAAATGGTATACAGATGTGTGTGTGTGTGTGTGTGTGTGTATGTATGTGTATATATATATATATATATATATATATATGTATGTGTATGTGTATATGTAAAGATATATATATATATATATATATATATATATATATATATATATATATATATATATATATATATATATATATATATATATGTGTGTGAAATACCATCATTTTTATGTATTGTCATCAAATTTACATACTGCAGTATACCATATTACCACCCAACCCTATTGTACACTATATAATGTATACAGTATGTGGTGTTTTTCATCATTAATGTTTAAAGCTGTTGACATTTTCCATTAAAAAAAAAAAACACAAATCAGTATATAAGCCAATGTAAAAGTTGTAAAAGTTAGATTATTGCTTTCAGGAGAATTGCAATGTGTCTAAGAATCGGTTATTTTTCCCACTCTGTGCGTGTGTGTGTGTGTGCGTGTGCGTGCTTTGTGATTGGCATGAACAACACTTTACCAGAGGTGCCAATGCTGACGATGCCATTTTCCGCTCCTGCACAAATGAAGGCAGCTCAGTATCTCTCTTGTGGTTCACTTTCTTCCAGTTGGCTTGTGCCTGGAATTCTACCTACACAAACACACAGCTTTGTCATGTTTCAAGAGCCGCTTTGAAGTCTGAAGAGATTATTTGTGTAGATCCAAATAAAGGAGTAACCCAAGTCCAGGGCTGAGTGAGGAGGAGGCACAGTGTTTGTGAGGTGGGTCCATGGACATAATCCCCCACATTTTGGGGTAAAACATTGTGCTTATACAACCAAACAAAGAGCTGAAGGCACCCCTGGCATTTTGGGTTGGAATGGACTTTTCCAGGCACTAATCCATGGATTAACCACAGAGCAGAAAGCTTCAGAAGGCAGCCAGTGAGATATTCTTCTTCCCCTTCTCACCGTTTCATCTACCACAGCATCTGTGTCTAGTGTTGGAGTGTGGATTTCAGTGTGGGCCTTGCTAGCTAGCTTATCATCTGATGTATTATAATAGCTGCTAAGTTCTTTAAAGTACAGTAGTTAACTTTTTTTCAGTCGTCTCCATTTTTGGCACCCATCGTAGAGATGGGTAACAATCTCAGTTAATTAGCTTGGCTTAATTAGCTCAAATTAACTTTTAGTGAGAAAACAAAAACAGAAAACCTAAGCTAAATATCCACAAATCATTTTTTTTTAACCAGTCTTCACTAAGGGTGCCAATAATTATAGAGATGGCTGTATATTATATTAACAAAGTTTTACTTTTTTCTGAATATTTTGGATATTTTTATAGACCTAATAAGAAGACCTGCACCACAGGAAAGCAAAAGAGTGCATTCATTTCTGAACAGTTCTATGCAACCATATAGACGCCTGTTAGCAAACACCTTGTGACAGTATGCAGTGTCTTTCTGCTGGGTGGCACGCTGGCTCGCAACATTGTGCTACATCTCACACAACCTCTCAGGCATGTTTTCTCCCACTTGGTGGGTGAGCAGTGCTGGTCATGTGCAGCACCTTGCTTATTTGAGTTCTGTAGTGAACATAGTCAAGAAGACTCGATCATAATAGACATGATGGTCAGTTGCTCAATGAATAAAGGATCTTACAGTCTTACTGTGACAGAAAGATCCAGACTTCGGTATAGAGCTTTGCCCTACTAAAGATTTTCTTGGATGGTTTTTGACAAAAAAGTAAGCTATTCTATGTTATATTGTTTAAAATGTATTAATTAGATAAAGATCAAATGAACAACATAGTACACAATTTATTAAGAAGGAAACCAAGTGTGTTAATTTAGCTGCTTTTTTAATAGGTACAAACTGTTGGCATAAAGCATATATATAGCTTCAACTAGAATTTACTACAATAAAATGTGAAGATGAATATGTTTAAATACGAGTCAGAATTTTTACATCTTTGTACAGTCATGGAAGTATAAAAAAAAATTGAACAGTAAATTCAGATTTTTCTTTCAAAAGCAATTCAGCATCTCTGTTATACGTTCTCATATTTAAGAACCTTGAGTTGTCTGAACTCTACTCCACCAGAGGACAGTGTAGACCTTGCGTCTTTTGTCCAAAGACGGAAATATTGAAAGAGTTCTGCAGCCGTCTTTAGGCTGCCGAACATCAAACTCATTTTATGCTTGTTTAGATTTTATGAAATAAAACTTTTTTTTTTTATTTGATTTATTTATTTTAAATTGGAATTAAGTAAGTGAGAACTGACATACAAAGTACACAGACTCAGCTAAAAGGTGAAACAAGTTTGTCTTTTTGTCTTAGGCTATGTTGACATTACCAAGCTGATGAGGTAGAAATCCAGTTTTTTACCTTAATATAATGTTTTTAGAGCTGTCAAGTTGCAAATCTCATCTTTTCAAATCAGATCTGAGGCACTCTGTGTGGTCGTAGATCAAATATGTATCCAATTTGTGTAACGGTGGCAACAATGGTTTGTTTGTTGTTCATGACACACATGATTCATTCATGTGACATTGTTGATTAGGATGTAGTTTGTGTCAGGACATAGGTTCGTTCAAGCTAATGACAGATTTGAGTCATTGTACGAATGTGACTCATTGAGGTAGGAAGATCGGATCTATGCAAAAAATCAGGAGCGAACATGAGGTTTGTAAAGTGAGCGTAGGTTTCATGCTGATGTTTTTCTTGCTGTACATTTTAAGCCATGTGTCACACAGTGTGAATTTGTGATCTGATTTCAATGCATGGACAGCATAGCAAGATGCTGAATGGCACTGTGTGTTATTCACCTTCTTAATGTCTGATATGCGATAACAAGAAGCCAATTTTTCTCCCTGTTGCAACTCTCAAAATGTCAACACTAAAGCAAACAGTGGCATTCATACAGTCGGAAGGACAAGACCACATCAAAGGGGCGTTCATTTAGTCAGAAGGACAAGATCACATCAGTAGTGTCACTGACCTCAACACATTAACTCAGGCTGTAACAGAGTGTGGAAACAATAGGTGACATTTCCCTGTGAAGAGAAATCAACTGTAATTGTGTAGAAGGCCCCTGTAAGCTGTTGCTGTCTGAAGTAGGTGAGATATCTTCTCAGCCCTTTTCTTATTCTCTGATTCCTCATGTGCATTTGAGCAAACGGTGGGTTCCTCCGTTGAGTCGTGATGCGCGTGACCTTTCCAAATCATCAGCCCAGCCACAAATCAGCAAGATGAAAGTGCTCTTGACCTTCGCTGAGCCATTCAAATTGAAAGCTCCCATGAGATCTCTTTAATTTCATAAATTAGGCTCTTGTTGCTTTTGAACATCAAAAAGAGAGCATTAAGGGAGGCTCCTTTGTTTCTGTTGAAAAGCAGAATGCCTCGTGTGGGAGGCAGATAAGGCTCAGAAATTAGAGTGGAGATGTTTACATGTAACAAATGTTTGACAATATGTAAAATGTTTTCGAAATCAAAACTTATTCCTTCTCCTAGCTCAAATTCTTCGTCACTAGTTGTTTAGCTGGCTCTTGTCAAAGATCGCACCTGACTGATGTAGACTCACTTTGAGCGGGTATCAGTAGTGTTTGGGTTTTGAGTAAGTCCCTGTTTTCAAGGGAAAATCTGTGGGTTTTTGCTTCGGTTGCGGGGGCTGAGGGTGCTTATCTGTGGTCTAATAGAGCAGCAGGCCCCCTCAGTGTTCATCTCCCCACTCCAGATAAAAGTGGAGGCCCACACAATCTCACTCTTATCTGTTTAAAGCTGTGTGATGCTGGGCAGAGGCCTGTGTCTCCCCTGCAGTCTGACATCAATCAGCCTGCCGGCCCAGGACTAAAATAGCTCCATATACAGGAACACCAGTGATTTCACAAGGTACATTCATCTGCCTGACAGTAATAACAGACATGTTCTCTGGCTGTTGTTTGTTATTACAACAACTACGATTTAGGAATCAGTCCTGACAGGTAGCAGTGAACCATCCACTGCTTTAGTACATAACTCACTGGATACTGCTCAACTGGTGCTCTCTCACTCTCTGTAGCTCTTTCTTTCTTTTTTTCTTTTTCTTTCTTTCTTTGTCTCTTTCTGTTTCTCTCGCTGTCTGTTTTTTTCTTTTGTTTTTCTCTCTCTTTTTTTTGTCCCTCTGTCTCTCACTTTCTTATTCTGTCTCTTTCTGCTTCTCTCACAGTTTTTTCTTTTGTTTTGCTCTCTTTTTCTCTCTTTTTGTCTCCCCCTGTCTCTCTCTCTCTCTTTCTTTTTTTCTCTCTTTTTGGCTCTCTCTGTCTCTCACTTTCTCTCTCTTCCTTTTCTCTTTCTTTCTTTCTTTCTTTCTTTCTTTCTTTCTTTCTTTCTTTCTTTCACTTTGTCTCTCTGTCTCTCTCTTCCCTTTCTTTTCTTTTTTTTCTTTTTGTCTGTCTCTCACTTTCTCTCTCTTCCCTTTCTTTTCCTTCCTTTCTCTCTCTCTCTCTCTCTCTCTCTCCCTCCCTTTCCTTTTGTCTCTCTCTATCTTTCACTTTCATTCTTTCTCTATCTCTATTTGTCTCTCTCTCACTTTCTCTCTCTTCCCTTTCTTTTTCTTTCTTTCTTTTTACTTTCTTTCTTTCTTTCTTTTTTGCGCTCTCTCTCTCTCTCTCTCTCTCTCTCTCTCTCTCTCTCTCTCTCTGTCTCTCTGGTGGGAGCATCAGTTTCATGCATCTCTCTCCTGCTGCACTTTAACTGTTTAAGGGGGAAAAAGCTAAGCGGAGTGAAGGGAAATGGAGGAATAGTGAGAGGGCTTTGCCATTGTCCTGCTGAGATAGAGCCATTTCCTGCTGCCGCTTGGATGACAGCACAGCTGGCACAAAGCAGACTTCATTACTGCTGCAAGTCTGTGCTAACTCCACAAGTCTCTCTCTCGTCTATTTCTCTCTTCCCCTCTCTCCCTCTGCCCTCATATGTATTAGTTTTCAGCTCTTTAGCTCATTTTATTCATTTCCAGGTGACCTGGGTGTGTTTGGTTATGTGTCTCGATTCCAGATGTGTTGAATTCAGCTGAGATGGCTAGAAGTTTCACAGTGCAATGGAGCTGAGTGGGTGCTGGACATGGCTTTGTCTGATAGCAGTCAAATTCCTCCTCATTGTTGATCTGTGGTTGTTTCATTTGCTACAAGGAAATGACTGACTTGTCGTTGAAAGATCCCCCCCTTCTTCTGTAAAGGGAGGGCTGGTCCCAGTTCAGTGGTGCAACATGTCTAGACAATACTATCACCCGTAGTGGAGGTTTCTGACTCTAACCTGAGTGGACTGGATCCATTGACGTAAGTTTGTAAGTGTAAATGTTTTGTCTCATATCTATTTGGTTCTAGTTCAGTGTGTAATTTGTGAGTAACATTTAGACACGTGTTTATGGGAAGCATTTTGCAAGAAAGCGTGTCTGCGCAGTGTTATTTGGAGGTCTGTCGGAGTGTGACGGCTGCGATAAAAACATTCGTGTTTAAAGTAACCGCATATCAGTTATTGAGCCATACTAGGAACTGTGTGATTAGACCGCATGGCTTGGTTTGAAAACGTGCCACTCCATGTATTTATCTGCTTTCTAGTAGATAGCAATTCAGAACCTAGTAGTAGCTGAAAATATCCAGCCTGGTTAAATATTAGAGTTCATGAGGTGTCAGTGTGTAATGGTGTAACTAGGTCTGTGAGTATGTGTGGGTGGTTGAATACAGCTTGGCCTTTTGTGCGTGCGCGTGTGCGCGCAGATGAACTGAAATGACTGTGTATCATGACTGGATCTTATCCTCCTCCATGCTTCATAAGCCCTGAGGCATTCGCTCTCTCTCGCTTGCTCTCGCTCTCTCTCGCTCGCACTCACTCTCTCTCGCTCTCTCTGTGTTTTGGAGAACAGCTGTGGGCCGTATGGTAGTGCGACACCCCCGCGTTCCTCCCCCTCTAAGCGTGTTTTCATTCGACTCTGACAGCTTCATTGGCCTGCTTTGTCCCCGGGAGGCCCCTGGGTGGAGAGCCGCTGTTGTCTTTACCCAGGGAGCGCTCTGTCTCCGTGGCAGCGCTGGCCTTTCTGCAAAATTCTTGCCTCTCGCTGCTCCAAAGCCGACTGTTTTCGTGAGCCCATCAGCTACGCTACGGCCTGTCTGCTAACGTGACCTTCATTGCATTTCCAGTGTCTGAAGTTGAGAACTTTTTCCCGCTTGTCTTTCCCCCTGCGTTTCCATTTATAGTCCTCTTTGGTCTGCACTAAAGCAGGAAATGAGACATTCTTTTATTTTAGCTCTGATTCGCTTACCGGACTTGCAAGACTGATGTATTTGACATCGAACCAAAAGATGTAAAATCACGACTGATTGGGCAGATATATGGATCGAGCCATAAAACTGTTGCAGTATCCAGTTCAGCACAGCTTTTCTGTGTTTGCTAGATCATCCTGAGTGTTGTTTGTTCCAGTCAGTCTGTAAAGCATTACATAGCCCGTCTCATTTGCTGAATTGTTTTGTCATTTTCTGGCTATTTCCTGTTTGTTTAGTTGGCCAATAACACGTTGCTCAACCAATCGAACTGTGTCTTTGGAACTAACTGTTGTATAAAATGTAATTGGATGCAGTGATGGGTGTGTATATCAATACTTTTGAACATGTCTCAATCATGTTTCCATGTTTCCCAAGTTCTATAATTCAGCTGTATAAGTACCAATTCAGAAGACATATAGGCTATGTTTACACAGCAGGTAAAAGTGGCCCAAATCCGATTTTTTTGTTTGGCTGTTCACATTATCTTTTAAATGTGACCTGTATGTGACATTAGTCTGAACAGATCAGCTCCTAAACTGACCTGCAAGCGCAAAAGAACAGTGCTTCATGTGGCTCGTCCAGAGGTAAACGGTCATGGCGGCCAGCGAACGGCAGTCGCTCCTGGAGCTTTCAGTTTCGTCTTCGCCAGCATCACATGAGCGATTATGTTTGACAGCTGGACTCATCACCCACAATGTGTTCGAGTTCGCCGTAAAAAGGGCACGTTATTCTGCCACGGCCACTTTGGTTCGTGTTTCTTTAAACTGTTCTCTGACGCTGCATGCCTCACTCCCCTACGGCCGGGTTTGGCCGTTTTGTTCAAAACCTCTTCAAACATGGAGCGGTTGCGATGAGTCTCTTCTAATGTTTTATTGTACAGAAACATCAGCCTAAATATTTGAGTCTCAGCAGCGCGAAATTCTGACGAATGTCGAGTTGGACTGATGTAAAAGTTGCATGAATTCCGGTCTGGCTGTTCAGACTGAGTCGCATTGCCGCAGATCGGATATGTGTGGGATTTTAAGTACCTCATATGAAAGCGTCTCAAATCAGAATAGAAAATGTCAGATTCAGTGTGTTTTTTGCTGTTCACACTGCCACACAGACACACATCTGTGTCACATATGGAGAAAAAGATCGGATTTGGGCCACTTTTACCTGCTGTGTAAACATAGCCTTAGTCTTCTTGACAACAGCCTTGCATTCATATTTCAACTGAACTGAACTGGGGGTCTCGGTCTGCATATTTGGTGTGCACTGGAGTTCGAATGGCACTTGTTTTAATCAAACCAAATCTACGGAGTGTGAACACACCCTTAATTTTGTTTTTTTAATACTAGCTTGCACCACGTAAACATGAGCACATTCAGTTCAGATGGAAATTAATCACTCAACTTTGATTTGTGTTTGTGTTCCTCTAAATTATGAGCTGATGAATGATAAATATCATAAAGACAAAAAGAGTACAATCATATGCAAAATTAACTCAGTGAGTTAGTAATGAAAATGCAGGAACAAACCCAGAGTTTTCTTTGGAGGATCAACACAATGGCCTCTGCAAAATTGTTTGAAATATGGTTTTTATGCTTAGGAGGGCCACTGAGGAGGGCCACTGAGCAGTCACTGCTGTTTTTAAAATTATTTGAAGGAAAGTAGCTAAAGAGGGGTGAAAGTATCTTCTTGCAGCCTCAGCGAGGATGTGCCTCTATCACACGGATTCTCACTGCTGGATCAGGGCTACAGCCAGAGTCGCTAGGCTGTGCGGGGTTACAATCCGAGGTTAATGGCTTTCTGCAATTTCGGCAGTTTAAAAGCTCTCTGATGGACAGGCTGAGATGAGGGCAAAAGCAGCATTCGCCTCCCTGCTTCTTTGGTACTGCAACAATAGAGGCTTTCTGTTGTAGTCTTCATTGGGGCCCACTGAGAACATGCGTGCTATGAGCTAAGCACTGTAAAGATGGCACCAGCGCTGTGTATAATTTGTGTACAGTACAGCAGTGTTTGAGATCTTGTTCTATTAAATAGACAATGCCCTCGGTTAGCACACTCAGTTGAACTGTCTTCACATTTCCTGGTAAGTGCTTTCTGACTGGAAAAAACAGGTGATTTCTTCAGAAGATAATGAAGCTGGATGTTAGTAGTGACGTCAGATATGTAACCTGTGAGTCATTTTGTTGCTGGGTTGAGGTGAGAGATCCATGTACTGTCCCTTACCCGCTTGGATTACGCAGCATTGGAGTTAAAAAGGTCCCCTCTATCATTAGTGAGATGAGCCGTGTCTGGCAAGTGCCATATGTCAGAGCGCGACACTGTTAACAAGGGTAAAGCTGCTAAGCCCTTCATCTTCCTGGAGAGGTACATGACACCAGCAAGAACGACATCACCTGCCCTCAGATTGACTAAAGTACGGCCCTGGGTATCTTAGAACTCTTTCTGGTTACTTTATTAGACACATCTGCCTGGTTGGTCTAAGTGTAGTTGGAGACGACAGCTTATATCATTGTTGTCAGAGTTTAACCTCAGATCTCCGAAGTGGTCATTTTCAGGAGAAGAATATTCCTCACTTATAGTGGATGTTAATGTAAACATGTAAATGTGGACCTTTTATCTTGGTACATCCATCATGAAATTTTCACACAATGTAAGGGGCAACTGGTAAAAAAACAAAAAAAAAAAAAGAGCTGGAGCCGGAGGCTCACTTTTTTAGATGATAGCACTTCTGTTAAGAGGCTAGAAAAATCAGTAGTACAAAAATTCAGCAGCAAGCAGCGGAGTACATTAGAAAACATTTTATTATCAAAAAAAGCTGTTGGGGGGGAAAATAAGCTGGATGAAATACTGGCTACCTCTTTAGATGTGAGCTAAAACTGCAGCTCACTGGCACAACAGTGGATGCCGCAGGGGACTCGCAGTTTTCTCTTCAGTGCATGAGAGAAATGAGGACCCAAATAGTGATTTTGGTTTTAGAATTCAAATACTGAAATCTCTAACAGTTAACTGAGTACTCGAGTATCGGTGCACGTCCTGGTCAGTGGTGGTACTGTGGTGTTCCCTTTCCATTGATGGAAGAAGTAAAGGGTGGCTGACTAATTGCACAGCAATGCATGGGCTTTCCAACCCAGGTGTGGAGGGCTGCTAAGTGTCATAACCCTATTCATACCTATGGATTGAGGTGGACTCTTTGTGAAAGGCAAGGTCTGCTTGTTGTAAGGAAACCTGGCCTGTCCTGAAGTTATTAATTCAGGTCAACCACCAGCACACAGTGATAATGATGGTTTTCTACTTCCCGAAACATGTTTGACAAATCGTTTTATTAGTAAAGCTGCTTGCTGATGTACATAGCAGCACGGTTTCTTACCTAACCTGCATCGCAGGAGAGCGTCTGGATTTGGGAGCCTGGTCAGTGAAGAATGTTTAAACATAATGTGGATTTTTCTCGAACATCGTTTACCTTGGCTGTACTGCAGCGTCACAGGCCGCAAGCTTATTGTGTTTCTGGGTCTCATGCTTTCCAAGCAACCTTTAATTTTTGGTCACCGCAAAGGGGAAGCACCCTGGCCATGCACTGAGGACTGTGGCCTCTTCAGTCCCAACCAGCCAAACCACCACAATAGATTCTGCAGCTGCCTTCTGCATGTGAGAGGATGCTGTTGAGAACAGTGATGGTGGCACACTGACCTCAAAGCAGAGTTGTGGTAAACCACTTTTGTAAGTCAAATATAAAATCAGATGTTATAATAAGACTTTGTTATTATAAATATGTAAAAAAGAGGATTTTGCCCTCTCTGCAGAATAGTCTACAAATGTAGTATCTGATTTGAGCTCAAATATTTACACTATTCACTGCCCACACCATGTTGTTCGGCCACAGCATATTGCACACGGATAACACGTTGTTCATTTGAAGGCTACTTTTATTTTAATATTCTTGAGAACTGTCGTTTTACATGGATGGAGAGAAAAAAGCTTCATTTTTTTTTTTTGAGTGAATGGCCATCTGCAGAGCGATTTGTCATCCTCCCACACCCTTTTTCCCCAAACTGACACCAGTGCAGGCTGCTAGCACTGGACACCTCACAGCAATAGGAAATGGCTCTTACAGCTGGGAAAACATTTGCATTTATACTGTGATGTGGAGTGGTTTAGCTGTCGGAGACAGGGAGTTGATGAGTTAACTGGGCAGGATGGCATGTGGGCAAGAGCACTGCATGTGATCTCATCATCCATATCTGGATATTTTTAAAAACATATTTAAAAGAAAAAAAAATCTTTGTCCACACCAACAGTATAAGTCAATGTCAGATTTCTGCCAGAAAATAAAAGCTTAAAGTGAAAGAAAGCTTATCATTTGCTGTCGTGGGGCTGATTACATTGCCATGGTGCCTGATTGAGTTTTTCTAGGTTTTCACAAAATTTGAATCCATAAACTCAAAATTGCAACAACCATGCACAAGTTAACAGCGTGTTTTTAGAATTTTCAGAAAGCTGTGTTCACACTGTTTACGTGGTCTGGTAAATCAGAGTTTTCAAAAAATTTCTACCATGGAGAGCATTTTAAGTGACCGAAAACACTGGATTTGTGTGAACAGGAAGCCAGAACACAGAGGAAATAAGATTTGCTTTCAAAAATAGTGGGCTACGTGTGGATGTGGCCAAAGATAAGACCACTACTGCATGCTGGTAAGATGCACATCAGACTTTTGTGTTTGATTCCACCCCTCTGACATTAGAACCTTTTGGGAATACCGGAATGCATATCAGACCATTTCATGAATCTGGCAAGAACCTGTATCATTAACATTTCTCAAAGCAGACTGTATTAGAATTAGACACTAAAATCTTGCAAAAACATCTTAACATTCATGTTGGGCTCAGTGTGAGTGAGAGTAAGTCTGAGCCGGCTAGTGCGACTGTGATCTCAGGGCACCAGTGATTCACAGAGCAGCTTTAATTAGTGCCCGTCATATCCAGAACTTCACCCACGCTGCCTCAGACGTGATGACATTAATGAACTTCCCTGCCAGCGCAGTTAGTGAGCGCGCTTTGCTGTCGCGTTTCGGCCCAACAGGTCTCATTAAAGCTGCTGATGGCTGGACTGCCTAAGGAGCAGGAGCGCTAACTGCCTCGAGTGCTAACTCAACAGCCGGGGCTTTTACAGTTCCCTCGTGACACTGTGTTTCAAGATTCTCTTCTCCACGTCCCATTGACCAAATACAAAGTGCTTTGCTTTTCGTAACACCCACCGAGCTCTCTTTCCCACCAGATCTCTGTGTGCATGCATATGTGTATTGGTGAGTTAGTGCAGAAAGATTGCATGGAGATCAGTCCACTTGCACAAGTGCTGTTTATACATCTAGGCATTAATGTGTCAGCTGTTCAGCAGCCATATTAACCTCAAGGTAACATGTGTCTCGCATTTTACTCTGGTGCTGTAGCCTGTGATAAATGAGCTGTAGAGGAATCAAGGTCCAATGCTGATTAGTGAATTCCCAGCCTCACACAAGCAGCTGTCAACCAAACTCAGTCATTGTTTTTTAATAGATGTAATATTGTTCGGTGTCATCATCATAGATCTACCTTGGTCCTTTTGCACTATGTTGTTTTCTGATCATGTCCTAAATTCCCCATGCTTTGATATAAAATCAGTGGATTGGAACAGGGGAAAATGTCCTATTTTTTCCCCATTCGTCATCAGCAATGTACAGTATTACTTTCCCAGAGGATTTGCAGCCCCTGTTACATTACTCTAATGAAATAATGGCGTAATAACAAACTGATGACAGCAGAGCCATTGTACGATATCTTCCCAGATTATGTTGTTTGCAGTGTAATCGCCCTGTCCACTTATCCTCTCTGACATCATTGTAGAGGGTGGTCAGCAGAAATCCAGGCCAGGCATGAGGATTGAGGACAGGAGGCTGGAGGGGGTCGGAGATGCTGTGATTTCTGCTCTGGTGGAGATGACCGCTTTTCTGCTCTTGCTGTTGATGAGGTTCAGAAACTTCACTGTTCACAGAGATTAGTCTGATAATTAGCAACCTAAACAGTGAGCTTAAGGAAAAGGTTTCCACCGTTTTTAAAGAGAAAACTTAGTGTTCTTTAGAGCAAATTTTTGGAGACCCCAGAGGAAGTCGATTAGCCGAGACATGTCTGGTGTCCAAATTTTGCTTCTTAAGTTAAGTGCTGGAGCTATGAGGCTAAGATTGCTAACAAACGTGAGAAGTCAGTGATCACTTAAATAAAGAGGTGTCAAACTCAACCGGCCACGGTTTATTTAAAATACACAAAAACTTTAGCAGTAAAAAAGGCTCTTGTAGTAAATTGTTGAAATATTCAAAGTACATGAGTACTTGAAAAATTCAAAATTTGAATGTCTTTTACCTACCTAAGTGTAACTGCTGTCCCCTAGATTGATGTAGGGGTAGGGAAGTCAGAGCACACATTACAGTCCCCAGCATGCACTGCAATGTAGTGCACCGCATTGTGAAATGGGCTAATATTAATAGGAAATTAAAACACTTGCGGGCTGGATAGAATTGTTGCGGGCCTTCTGTTTGACACATGGGACCATACTTTTCCCCTGAACTTCTTTCAGCCCCCTCAAACCACACCCAGGTCTTCATTAAGGTTGCACAGTCTGACCGTGTGATTTAGGATACAGTAGGGGTGGGCAGTACAAAGGCATTTTGTTGTTATAGTGCTGTAGTGACATTACTGAACTTCCCTGCCAGTGCAGTTAGTGAGCACGCTTTGCTTTTGCTGGAAATTGTAAATAATAACAACTTAGCAATCACTTACTAGCATAAGGTATAGTGCGATGTTTGTAATTTGAGTGTATGTGAATATGTTTGTATAACTGAAGTGCGACACGAAAAGAGAAAACACCAGAAGTTCTCTGTTCTGATGAGTCACATTGTGCGTTCTCTGAGCTGAGCTGTATAGAGCGCTCCTGAGATGGTTCCCATTGGTGAGTCATTATTAGGCTGTTTAACCTGGTCCATGTGACTGCTGTGACTGACACAGGATGAAGAAAAGGTGTTCAAAGATCAACATCTGGGGTACAAAATGTAGTGACCCAGGCTACAGGGTTATGCACTCACAAGAGAAACATGGCTGTCACCCTGTCATTCTGCATGTGCATTGATGGGCATTTTCCCAGTATTCTCTCTGTTCCCTCTGAGCTGAGGTGCCTACATTGACCCCTCCATTCAAACCCTATGCTCTTAAATATTCTGTACCCATTTTACTCTATTCAGAGAGCTTTCACATCAAGCACTGACACTAATTATACTACCATTGCTGTTTTGAATTGTAAATACACCAGAGGGTTTCTTTCCATTGTGGTTGGGGTCACTTGGCACTTTATATCCTTGCCGCATCCACTTTATTTTTCATTCTTTTATATGTTCACTTTCTATCATTCATGCCCCATGATCACATGGCTTAAAGTGTTCAAGGATCGTGCCACAAGGTGTTTAACTTGTGCCTGCTTTTTGGAATGTCTTTCGGAGTGTCTGTAGAGTGTGCTGGGTTTATCTGTCCTCTGTGCTCTTTACTATGCTGCACTGTTAGCCTTCTTTCTGCCCTGCGTGGTAGCGGGCCACTGCTGATTCTGCTGCTTTTGTGAGGCTTTGTCTTCAGCAAACACAGATTTCGGGTGAACCAGCACGCAAGGAAGCGTGCTGATATTAATTAATGTGAGGACCATGGTGTAGGAGCCGTGCCAGGACAATGAACCGGAGTTCACATTCAGCTGAATCTTTTGTTCACCGGCCAAAGTCTGCGCTGCCGGCAGAACAACTTTGACAGCTCAAAAGACTCCCAACACACGTCACAATCTCCTAGTTTGATGCCCTCGAACTGTTTCTGTGAAAGACGTGTTATTGGAGTACAAAGCTGCCTCTTGTATGGATTAGATCCTCTGCATCAAGAAGATGAATTTAGGTGGTGGATGTCACTGCTGTATATGACGCCATTAGGATACACATGTCCTCTTAGACTTGAGGACGGCAAGAAAAAATGGATGTTAACTTCAGTTTTAAACAAGTTCACGAGCACATCTTCTAGGGATGCTCCCATCAAGAATTTTTGTGGCCAGTTCCCATTTCTATCCAGCCATATTTGGCTGATGGCCTTTTGTATTAGTCCGCTGATTTTTAGTAGTGTATTTACTTTGCTTACATTATTTATGTCATAAAATTACAGCACAGGGATGCAACAGTGCACTGTATACTTTCCTCTAATTTCCAAAACTTGCTTCTTGCATTGCAGACTTCACACAGTATGCATTCAGATCCACAGAACATCTCTGGGGCCTATCAGAATTTCGTCTTTCTTCTAAGCGCTCTGTATGGAAACACCTGCTGGAGAAAAGAGGGGGAACTGAAAACAGCTTCAGCGTGACCATAGCAAGTGCTAGCGAGACAAAAAAGAAGTTAAAAATTCAAACCCTTGCTTTTAACAAAGGTACACACACTTGCACCAGCACTCTGGTGCTTGCGATTTTGGCAGCCAGTCTTTTAGGTAAATGGATAATGGTAAGTTACCCCAGCTAATGCTGCTAGCTTAGGTTTTTCATCTCATATCGTTTAGCCTGAAAACAGCCAGTTTGTGAAGAGGTAGCTATGTGTGAAAAGTGATGCCAAGAGTTTCATTCGATTTATACGAGTGGAATCTTAAAGTGAACTTGAACCTGGCCTTTATCGGCTCTTCCTGCTGGCATTCTATAGCTGCACTCTGCTGTGTGACGCTATACTACGCGTCTGGTGTGCAGTGGCCTTTGCAGTGGCATTTACAGTGTCCCCTCCCACATACATTTCAGCAGCAAAGTACAAAAGCAAATAGAAAAAGCAAAATACTGAAAACAAATGAACACAGATGCCCTATCTAGCTCTCTTTAATTACTTACAATAGAGAAGGCAAAGCATCCACAGGTTGTCGAAGCTAAGAAACGCTTTTAATTTTAATGGTTTTCTGCTCTTGATTTCATATAGTATAGACAGAAACCAGGCCTGCTGCCATTTTTCTGAATGGTAAATTTGTAGGCAGAATTAATAGTTCATTGTTTAAAGGGTGAGGTTTTTTTTTTTCCTTAAATATAAAGACACTGAAACTGTACGGTTACCGTGGCCCAGACCATGATACATACAGAACCGTAGTCCCACTGTATCATTGCTTCACAGCACAGATTGTTTAAAATTAAAACAGTAAGTTAGCCACTTGCATGTTTGGAGCAAAAAAAATCTGCTGATTCCAATCTTGGCTGATTTGTGCTTCCCTAGTGTTTACAAACAGTTTTACTTTTCAGTTGTTGTCAAATCAACTTTCTTAGAGATTTTTTTTTCTTTTCTTTTTTTTTTTCCTGGAGCGATTTTGTGCACCTTAATGTAAAGCATCTATGAATGGAAGAAGCAAGAGTGAAGTTTTGTTTCAATGCTTTAAATCAATCATGGTTTAAAATAGGAACTGTGATCCTGTAATTACATGTGCGAGGCCTTTCATACCAGTTACCCCCTGGATCCAGAACACTAGTACCTGTCAGCCGTTGGCTTCTTAATTACTGGTTTGAGCTCTCTGCTCGCATGGTGAGACTCCATTTCAGTAACTTCACTAATAATTAAAACATCTCTCCAATGAAAGTAATGGGTATACTTATCATAAAGGCTGCTGTGACTGTACTGTTATTACTGCATTCATATCTGGAAACAAGATCACAAAAGTGCTTGAGAAGAATGAAATGGTCACTTCATGCTTTGATTTCTACATTTTATTGTGATTTTTTTTTTTGTCTTAACTTGCTTAAAGTCTTTACAAATCTGCCTAAGACCAAAGGAGGCCCTGTAATGTAGTTTGTTAGTGCTTTGATTTGGCCAGTTTGTACATGACAAAGGATCAGTGTAATCCCTACTTTTAATATTTGAGTATCTGTAAGAATTAATGAATGAATATCCAGTTTAACCAAAGGGAAAGAAAAACAATGACCAAAAATAAACTTAAACTGAAAATGATTATTTTCTAGGCGACAGCACTGGAGTTGCAGTATATCAGCATGCAGAGGAATATGTTTTATTATTTATTATTCAGGAGCATCAGTTATGTTTTCGTGTTAGATGAGTAACGGAAGCTGTCCCTTCAGGTAAGCTAACACATCTAAACCAGTGTCACGTTGGATGCTGATGCAGGCTCGTTGTCTTTTACACAAGGTGTATTCTCCTCGGAGGACGATCTGCCAGTGTTACTTGTCAGAGCAATGTATTTTCATTGTTTCTGGAACAAGCCAACATCAACTGGAGTACATAGGCTAGTTAGAGATACAGCCACACCACACCCAGCCTCACTGTCTGTGCCTTCTTAGTCACATCCATAGCACTGCTTTCTTGGCAACACACTCACATTCAGGCACTCATGTTTCAGAGTAGCGAACCGTAACATACTTGCTCGCAAAAATGAGCACACCCATCGCATTTCACTGAATTTCTTACCTGTTTATTTTCTCTCTTTCCTGTGATTAAACATAATGAATGCCTGAATACTGATTTCAGTATTTGAGTACTGGCACCATCAAGGGTTAACCAAGTACTCGAGTGCCCATGCACATCCTTAAAGGAAACATCATAGCCCAGATGCTTGTATCAGTGTTAAGACTAAAATTAAATGGATCCCAAAAAACAAACAGCAGAAACAAACTTCTAGTTAACGTTGTTTTCTTAGTGAAAAATTACAAATCTTATTGCCCTGTTCGTTTTCCTTCTCCTAGATCATCACCAAAAATATTGTAGATTACGGTAGTCCTGTTATGAACTTCATATACTTTTTTCTTTTTTTTGAACTTGAGAATAAAGGAACTGTGCTCAGTCAAGCTCCAGTTAGCCTTGTCTCCTGGTCGACAAGAAACAGATGTTGTTGTCTGTTACTGAGTTTTGTTACTATGTTGCTGTGAGGTTGATTTGAAGACGACTACTGTTACTGAGGGAGCTTATAGGAGGTCATTGGCTTTGTAATTAAAACATATCAGACATCGGATTAAAATAACAAATATTGTTGATAATCCCTGAAATTGCAGCACCTTTCCATGTAAAACTAATCCACCTGGAACTGAACTTAGTTGTCAGTATAACTAAGTTGGAAATTTTGCTTTGTATAAATGTAAAATTACTGATTGTCAGTCATTGTCTTTGAACATGCGCTACTTTTGGTAGACTTCAAGCAACTCTTATTTACCTTTTCCCACTGAGCCACAGTTTATGAGGTGTCTGTCTTGCAATTCGATGTAAGCATGGCTGAGTCAGTGACAGAGCCCTGGGTTTGGTCTTAGCTCTGAGGGTCAGCCTTCATTTGGACCTACAGCTTGCTGAAGAGTATTCCCAACACAACAGGTGAATTCTAAGCAACACAACTGAAGACACAAACTCTATATGCTCGTTCTGTTATGTAAAGTACATAGAAGGCTTGAAGTCTTCGCTCTCTTTTTCTATGCTAAAAGTTGCCATCTTTCCACTTTCCTGCCTGTCTTTCATCACTATGGCTGTTTGAGATGAGACGTGGCTGCGAGCTAGTGTGAAAAGTGGAAAATAAAACGGGCCTGTTATTGTTTCAGAGAAGAGCACCAAAAAAAGAATGCTGAGCCTTTTATGACAGGAAGCGAGAGCCCTGTACTGTGCGACAGAGTGGTCCTGTTACAGGGTGCCGTGGGGCTGAGTGGAGCCCTCAGGAAGTGCCTCAGGAAAGAAGCAGGCTGGACATTACGCCCTCTGTCCTGAATTGCTTCTGTTGTTTCACTGGCTAATCTTCGTTAATACTCGCTTGTGGAGCTGGGAAAGGAAACGACCAGGCTGTTAAACAAGCCAAACATGTTGGTGTTGTGAGTCAGGGTCATCCTTCCTGCTGCTGGGGGAGATAGCTTAGGTAAACTCTGCTGGACATAGGGTCTCCTGCTGACTCACAACAGCCATGTTCCTGTAATTAGAGAGTCCTGATCAGGTTGCAGATAGATTCACTAGTTGGATATAAGTGAAATCTTGGCTGTGAACTGACAGGTTAAAGTGGTTTGGATTCTGTGCCAGGTAAGAGGACGGATGGCCGTTTTTAAGAGAGCAGCTTCTCTCGGTGTCTCGATGACTTTGTCTTAATGGGGGTCGGTAGCTGTGACTGATTAAATCTAGCTAGTGTGTGGATTAGCTGCTACTGGAGGGGCTGTTGACATCAGATGGGAACTAAGACTCACAAACCCATAATGAGCTCAGCTAAAACCCCTTTTAGATCCTCATTCTGTATGAATATGAAAATGCAAAACAAACTGCTTAAAGCTGGGCTTCTTGGAGAAATCCTGCTTGGTCTGTTTCATTGTCAGCAAAAGGCAGGAAATCACTATATTTGCAAGTCTTCGCAAGTAAAAGGAATCCTGTGTAACTAAGATGAAACAATATGGATATATTTAGGCTGACTAATGTCAGATTGTGAAATTTATTGTGCAGTGAATCTATTCAGTTAATCAGTTTTCTACAGGAGCAGGGCCAGTGGAAAATAATTGCTTTTAGTTTTTTACTACGAATTGTCTGTAAGGCTTAACTAGCGAGAGAAGTCTGACTATAGAACTCATCCTGGTGCAGTAAGTCAAAGCTTTTCAAATAAGTTTTAATGTGCCACATAAAATCTGTGTGCTTAACTGTTTGAGGTGAAAGCCCTAACTCTGGGCCTGCTATGGAAGACATGCCTGGGTTCCAGGTCTTTCTCAGCTAACTGGAATGCATGCTTTATATGCCTGTCGATTGAGACCACTCTTTTCTCTGAACCTTCTCCAAACGGACTGTATCAGATGAGGGAGAGGGGGGTGAGCGAAAGCTAGAGCGTGTGAGGGGAGGTTCCACCCTCCCTGTAATCCCACGACCTGTAGAGAGGCTGCCAAAAATCAGGGTTATGCAAAAGACCAAGAGGAAAAGAGAGTCCGGGAAGGTACAGTATTGACGTCAGTGTGTGAGTGTGAGAGATTCTTGGGTAATTGGAGAGAATGTGTTGGCTTATTGTAAAAATAATTGAGCGCTGATGGCTTTCCAAATGTGCCTGCTATCGGTAAGCCTGTTGCTCTTCTTTCAGGAAAGGTGAATTGATGATTGTTTTTTTTTGTTTTTGTGTTGGGGGGGCTGTGGAGGTGAGGGAGGGGTTAAAGGAAATGATATGGGGCCTTTTGTTACACTCTCTTGTTTTTGCTCCACCATTAATAGCTCAGCATTAATGGAGCTTCCCCCATAGCAGTATTTAAAGAACTATTCATTTTTTGCTGGCAGTTCAATATAGCTTTAAAAGCATGGCTTCGATAAACATGGCACAAGCCCCCCCCCAATCACTCTTTCAGAGTCCATTAAAGCTTTTGTCAAGACATTTCCAGGTAGTCCTGTTATAAAGCGCCTTGGCGTAAATAATATATGTGCTTTCTGTCCGACTGTTCATATGCTCCCTCATTCAGTAATAATCATTGCCTTCCTTTTCAGTGATGGCAGACAGACTAATGGCACACGGCATTAATTTTATTATCTCTCAGCCCCTCTATGTACGGGAATGCGAGTCAAAACCCTCAGAGCCTCAACATCCTCCCATGGCTGTTTGAAACTCGCTCTTAGTAAAAGTTAAAGCAAGGCACTTTGAATGTGTGCCACTGTGAGGGATGAGGAAACCTGCACACTCCCTCAGGATTACTCCTCGGTTCAGCAGCCGTAAAGAAGGCCCCATAAACTCAGTCTAAAACTGGAATGCAGCTTTACTAGTGATGTATTTTTAGGAGCTGTGCTCTTCCCCAGGAGGGACTGAGGGCTGATGGGATTTGGGGCCGCTTCAGTATGAGTGTATATGAGGAAGACCTTTGAAGTTCTCCTGAATGTGTTTCATTAGCAAGACATGGGTGGACTCTGAGCAGAAAGCAGGCAGGAAAGTCACTCCAGCAGTTTGAGCTTTCCTTCGCCTGACCCACATGGGTATGTGTTGCTTGTGTGAAGGCACTGAAAAAGACATGGAAGAAATCTCTAACTTCAACTCATCTTGCATTTTCAGTATTCAGCTGTCAACTTATTAGTGAATCATCTGTCCACAGAGAGCTATTTGCGAGCTTTTACTGAGACTGGGTAGCTGGGTAGTTTAGCTTTGCTATGAAGGATCTAGAAATCAGAAGGCTCAACATCATGCATGCCCATTTTGCCTTGCGAATCATCTGCACTAGGACAGTTTTGACAGGCTGGTGCTTGTGCGTTTTCTCACCATCTTAAAAGGTCAACTCTTGAACCGGGTGCAAGTGGGCAAGCATTTTTTTCCCCAAATTTAGTCATCCAGTGGGCCATCCTACCCACCCAGAGAGTGAGGCCAATTGTGCTTTCTTGGATTTCTGGCCATGGATGGCTGTAGCATCACCAGGGATCGAACTCGTGATCTCCTGATAATAAAGCCAACGCTTAGACGGTTACAGCATTTTGAGAAGACTTTCTGATATGCTTAGCAGGGAAAGCAAACTCTGAAGGGGAGCTTGGTCTTAACTGGGCTGAACTGGAGTGTTTGGGAGAATTTTGTAAGACCTAATTAAGCTACAGGCTCAATACCCTTTAGCAGACCTTTCCACCTTGGTGTGGATAAGCATTGTCTGTCAGATGACAAGCAGAAAGAGCTTCAGGTTGATCAGTCAACCTTCACCATTGCTGTGGGGAAACAAGATGAGGCAGATATCTGCATTTTCATATGGTGCCATACATGACCGAATTTGTGGAGTAACGTGCTCAGTCTTCAGCTTAAAAGACACTAAGGTTCTACGTGTTTCTCGTTCCACCTGGATTTAATTACTGAGCTGACATTGTCTTGGAATAAATCTTTATACGCCCACTCCCACAAGTGGATTGCATGCTGCATGTCACACTTCTCGCCACTCTCTCTAGCCAGGGCAACAGTGGTGGTCAACAGCAGCCATGACTGGGTGACATACATAGACAAGCCACTCTCCCCGCAGGGTTGCTTGGCCAATCACTTGACAAGTTTGAGTTGAAAAAGAAGTAGATGGAGGCTTTGCAGTCTGTTCTGCCAAGGCTTGAGCACTCATAAGCTTGAGCACTCACGAACCTGCCATACCATTCCAACAGTCTCTTTGGGGAGTTCTCCTCCTGAACAGCTACTACCTGAACTCCATGCCAGTCAACTTTTAGCAAAAGCTGTTCCCATGGCCTGTAGCAGAGAGGAAGAGGAAGTCATCCTAGCTCTGGATGTAATGGTGTAACAAGAGAGGTATACATAGCCTTGGGGTGTTTTTGGAAGTACCTCCAACTGTTGACTGTCAGGCATCTCAGGTACCTCTGGCTTCGCTGTTGATGCAAATGTTTCAGCATTGGATATTGTCACCCCTCACATTATTTCCAAAGACTAATGAGTGGGAAGTGAGACCTTGTAGGTCGTTGCTGGTTAGTTAAATATGCAACTTAATTATTTTCCTGTAAGGAGAACCTTGGGGTATTTCATCTTATCGGTCTCTTGTCTCCAAGTCTTTGGTTCACACGACAAGTTGTTTGTTTTACCAACCCAATTTGTGACAGGAATGTGCCTCTTTCATCGGATTGTAGAGGCTGTTTTGTGGCTTACAAGTGCAAGGCTTTGGGATGACCTGCTGGGCATTCTTCAAGGTTTCCGGAGATGGTCTAGCATGTTTTATGGGTTAGGTGTTCAGTGTGATGTGTTGCCCACTCCTTGCTGTATCACTCCACAGATGTGGCAAGGGAAGAGCAGGAACATCCCAAGATATGTGCATGACTATTTATTTTTTATTTGTTTTTGTGACAAAAACCTTATTTACTCTACAATTTAATAAGGCCTCTGCATGGTTCTGGCTTATCAAGTACTCAGATCAACTTTCTCAGTAGAGACATTGCTTACGCTGCTCGGCTATTTGTGTGTTTGTGGTTGTTTACTGTGTCTTTGCCTTGTCCTCTGCGTATCGAGGCCACTGGCCATATCCCCTCCTCTTGCTGGTGAGTGTGCTTGCTCAGGGCTGTGCATAGTCCTCGCCGAGTCGGCCCTGATGTGTCCAGGCCAGCTTGTTTGTGCGCTGCTGCTTGAATGGGCACATGAGCTATTCTTAGACGATCTGGGGCGTGAATTTGCCAGAGCACCTGGGGCTTTGAGTCCTCAGAGGAGCAGACTGTGTGACCAGGCTGGGGCCAAACAAATGCTTTGGCATTGCCAGTCTCTGAAACCCCAAGCTCTGCCAGACTCCTATATGAACTTGGGAACACTAAAGCTGTGCTTTATAACCTTAAAAATAATGGTGTGGTGTGAGGTGATGGAAAAATCCTCTGATCTTAAGAAAAACAGAGAACAGGGAAACAGATAAGGGTGAGTGCAGATGAGTGCAGACTGGAGCTAATGCGCTAGCCACAAGCTAATATATGCTTATGATCAGTGTGCACCCTTCCACCCCTTGTATTTGCTTTTGGAAGCAGTTTTTTTCAGGGGAGGGAAGTTCTGCCCTCGTTGTAGACTTACTTATTTAATGTTTTATTATATCTCATGCAATATAAATAGTAAGTAATTTGCTAATTACTTGATATCAAAGCAAATCATTATGAACACCAATTATGCATGTCAGGAATACTCGACAACCAGGGTTGGGAACCACCCTTATACTAACCCTAATCCTTTTACAATACTTAAAGTATTGAAACAAGGCCCTTCATTGTTTGTTTGTATTTGTATTTATAATTATGAGCTCTTTGTCTATATTCCTTTAATTAAAACTTGCCTCTTACAGAGTATGGTAGGGTTAATTGTCTGGATGACACGGGGTGAGTGCTACATGTCTTTTAATCAGTGTTTTGATTAGGGAGCAGATGGCAGATTGGGTTCTTAGAGAAGCCTGTAGATTAGAAAGGCCTTCCCAACCAGTTGAATTCAAAGCAAAGTCCCCATTCCTGTTGGCTGCAGATCCTCATACAGGCTTATCCCAGTCAGTCAGTGCAGATTGAGAGAAGGCATCTCTTCCCTTATTCTATTCCTGCTAAAGAGTGTTTGCTGTCCATATGGCATTTTGGACCTTAAGGAACTGGAAGAAACCTTCCATCAAAAGGTAATGAGCAATAAACCGTGTACCTTTCTGTGGCCACTATGTTTTTTCTTGAAAGTTTAATGTGGCGATGACTAAAAGCCTTGGCTCCCTCAATGTTCTGGACTGAAATATTACTCAGTAAACAGCTGCCTCTCCATTCAGAAATCTTCTCAATGAAACCACCATGAATCAGAGCTGAGGTGCTGAGTATGTGCGTGTGTGCTCAGTATGAGGGCTTCACAGGTGACGGCTGTTTTTCTGAGAGCTGAAATTTGTGTGAGAGGAAGTGAGGGTGCAAGTGAGTGCTCAAACCTTCTGACTCATCCATCCTGTTTGTCACACACACACAGACACACACACACACACTTGCACAGATGTACCTGCCCACTGAAATCATGACGTTCCTCGCCCTCTCATTCTCACACACATGCACGCAAAAACACAACATTACACACATTTCAATCATTATACCTGCCCACTGAAATCACGACACTCCTCACACACCTGCACACACCTCCTCACTTCCACTGAGAATCAGAAGATCAAAAAGCTTCATTGGTCCAGAGTGCTGATGTTAAATGCTGGTGTGAAACAGGAACGGATGATGCATAATGAAAGGTTGTCTACAGTGTAAGCGGATGATACAAACTGAAAAGTTGTATCTGCTTCTGTATTTTTTTCCCCCAAAACCACAATTTTTGCTTGTGAAGTTATGTGCTGTCGTGCCCCCATACATCAACGATGGCCGGGCGGCGGGGTGTATATGATGGCAGGCAAGTGAGAGCCGCTTTCCCGTAATGGTCAGTATTGCAAAGAAAATGTGGCTATATGCACCGCCAGCACACTGTCTGGGCATGTTTTCAGCATGCATAGGAGAAAGGAGTCTCGAATATTGACTGAGAGGCTCCCAGGTCTACCCGAGAAGCATCGCTATAGATATTTGCAGCATTTTTCTCCTGTATGACAGATAATGGGGTAATGGCACAGAGACTGCTTTTGTTTCTGGTGAGAAAATTTTAAGCTAACTTCGTTCTTGGTGTGGTTTCGTTGTTCTTGCTGTAGGTTTTATAAATCTCACATTTACAGCCTTTAATTGCTTTTTGTTCAAATAATAAAGGCTACAACTTACTGTGCCATTAGCCTCCAGGCTACTGTTGGCACTTCCCATGAATAGAGTTTATGTCCCATTACCTTTTTCAAAAGCAATAAAGTGACTGTTGTTTTTTATTTTTGTGAAAAGTGAAGGACTGTATACTTAAAATGGTTAAAAATAGCATTTAAATAATCACAGCAGCACATAAATTGTCTGCATCCGCTTTTAATATGGTGATTTTGGACACATATATGGTAACAAACAGTACATGATTTCAAGAATTTTCTTCCGGCAGTTTGGTGTCTAACACAGTATTTGCCTGTGATTGATGAGAAGTATCTAAAATGTTCTGTCCAATGCATAGAAGTTTACTTTACTGAAGGAAAGTGAAACTGCCAATCACTGTGCGAGGTTGTTTGGATCTGAAGGCTGACTCTCAGCTCTGTGCCTGTGTGTACTGTGTAATATGCTGAGTGAGTAGTGCTGCCAGTTTAGTGCAAGGCCCAGAGGAGCATGATGGTGCCTCATCTGGATTCCTGCCTCACTCTGTGCTAAGGGCAACTCCATACCAACTCCAAACAAGTGTTTGTTGTAACAGAAACACCTGCTTGATGCTGCGCTGTTTGCATTTTTCTGTGTCTATATGTGGACATTGAAATGTATATATGTAATATGCTCCTGATAGTCGTTAAAGGATCGATTTGACTGTTGATGTGTGTGTTTAAGTCCAGATAGTATTATTCTTCTGCTGCTGCTGCTGCTGCTGATGCTGTTTTTATCTGTATGCGTTTTACTGATTCTGAGAAACATCAGAGACAGGCCTCCAGCTTCCTGTTTGAGAGATGGAAGAGACAGACAAGCAGCGAGTGAGTGAGGCTCGCTAGCTTTGACATTTTTGATCACAGGTGGGGCAGTCATGGGAGCGGAGCCTGCAGGCGACACTGTGTCATTGTGTGCTCCCCTGACATACACGCAATCCTGCAGCTAGTACATGTAGAGGAAGTTCCTCGTCTTTCGCTTTGTTGCCCACACGTCTGTGTGCCTGTGTCTCATTCTGCTCCTTGTCTCCAGCTTATTTTGCTCTATTTCTTGTCACCCCGTTTTAAAACCCCTTTCCTGTGCTTAGTGGGAGACTGACAGGGCACTCTCGGGGCATGTTCCTCCAAATTCCTCTGTATTTCCTCACTTTCGCAAAGAGATTTTTTTTTTAGCTTAGCGAGCACATGAACATGCTAGAGATGGGCATTTCATTTAATTTGATGTTACCCTGAGAAAGGAAGCCAATTCAAAGTCCTTAAATAGGATTTCCAGTGAATTTTCAAAATGTCTAGGGTTAGAATCATTCAGAACATTTATACATGAAATGGGGCCTTGTAGAGAAACGTTGGCTTGAATTTTTTTGAATAACAATAATGATGATGGGAATCAGTTCAGTGTCTTCAATGCAAATGTGGGGATTTAATTTACTATCCAAGGAGTTTTTATAGGCAGTGTTGATAAAAAAAAAATAGTGAGTAGAGTGATGGGATTTTAAGAAATGCATTTTCTTCATTGTTTAAAATGTTTGCCGAACATTATCTCCTGCAGTGTGTTTGTAAACATTTCATTTCACTTTTTGTAAGGGAGCTTTTGGAGGAATTGAATGTTTCGGATGTCTGGTTCCTGTCACCACCTCTGAGAGCAGTTTCTCTACAGTGGTGCATTTCACATCAAACCATTCTGAATGACTTTGATTGATAATATATATATTATAAAACTACTTTGCGTTCAACAGTTGTTTACCTCTGCTAATGATACAAGCCTACTCACATTTATTTTGTATCTTTTCACTTGAAAACATTGAGTTTGTGAAGAGTGTGATGATACCAACCGTGATAAATAAATGAAGTTGAAAGTTTTATTCCATTAAATCTATTTGAGTACAGTAAAATGAGCTAGAGCTTGTTGTTTATCGCTGCTTTTCTTTGACGCTTCCTATGTGCTGTAGCTGTGCTTTGTACTGTCTACTGCTTAGTCCTTCTCCCCCGGGGTTCAGGAACCTTTAGGCCGCTGTATTAGTTGTCCATGCTTTCTTCTTTGAACTAGACTGATAATCTTGATCAGTGGCGTCTAGTGGAGTATAGAGTTCACTGCTTGATTCTGCTTTCACGACAAGTCGCTTCTTTTGTGTACAAAATCTGCTCCTTCATCACAAAATCCCCATAAAATCCAATACATTTCTGTCTTGATTCAGTACCAGCTGAAAGAAAAACGTCTTACTTCAACTCTGACTCGACTCAGGCCTCTCCGGAAGTTGAGGCTCGAGTTATTTAAAGCACATATTTGTGTGACTTATCATGACTTGAAGTGGTTGACCACACATGAAGTTGTTGCTTTCCCCAGTAATGGCTCAGATTTGCACTTAGATGACTGACTGTAAATGGTCATTGATGGTGAGCCTGTGATTATTGCAGACTTATCCAGACAAAGGGCCTCTTTGTTGGTTTGATCCTGTTCCCCCAGCTGGCTTAGGATGGCTGTAACTGATTTAATGTAGCTACTCCCCCCATGAACCAATGATGCGCACATGCCTTCTACCTTTAGGTCCTCTGGAGGTGACTAAGCACATGTGCAGTGGAAAGCAGCAGTGGTGTGGTGAAAGCATGCTGATGTTCTCTTTGCGCTTTTGTAATGCAGGAAGGCTGTGTCATCACTTTCCCCTCTGGGGGCGTCTCGAGCAAAAACAAGCCGGTCCCACTGGACTTTCGGCTTCAAGCCCGCCTCTTCATGCAGACTGATTAGAATGATACCCAGTCAGCCGCAGCACTCGTGGTTTTGGAGGTACTGACGCAGTGTTTACGTCTTCATGTGCCGGCGATGATAAACAGGACATGGCCTCGTTACATGCTGTCACTAGGGGAGACTCTGCTATGCTGCAAAAACAGTGAAACTCGACCCAGCTTTTAGCAGCCGTTTCTCACAGCCTGATCAGCACTCATAGTGCTGTGCGCACAGGTGCGTTTTTCAGTATGTTTGCAAACTGTGTGAATCTTAACGGCCAGTCTAATCTGTCACTCTGGTGAAGTGTTTCTCAGCCCTGATCCTGGAGTACCCCTGCAGTGACATACCTGATAACTAATCGACATAACATAATTAACAAGCTCTTTGAGTTGAAGCAGATGTGCTAGAGGAGAGAGAACATTCAGATGTGCAAGACTGAAACAAGGATTTTGAACCACTGAAAGGACACTGGTGCCCAGTCCTAGCCTAGGTGATCTCCAACCATGCAGAGTTCAGCTCCAGCCCTATTTTAACAGACCTGATCCGTGTAATATAGGGCTTCAGGGGTTTCTGAATATTAGAGCCAGGTGTGTTGGATCTGAACCTTCTGCGGTGGTAGATTTCCAGGACTAAGATTAAGCACCCCTGATCTAGAACATGGGTTGTCTCAAAGAACAATGAGTGTGTGGAATTTTTGAAGTGGGATTTGGGCAACTCAGGAAACCATGGAACCATGGCACATTAGCACATTTTTTGCCCAGGACTATAATCTGTATTTCCTGGTGTTTAGATCACAACTTTATTTGTGGATTGGTTTTCTGACTGGCAACCTTCCATTTACTATGAGTGCAGTTTGATACCATGCAGCAAAGTGCTCTCACTTCGTACCTTTACACTAAGAGACTCCAACGGCCCCCGCTGGTGGCTTCTCTTGTGGAGGCCATTCAGCGGAGTTGCCTGTAGGGCAGCCCTGTTTGACAACTTGCCTCTGCTCCCCATTGGCTCAGCTGGTTAAGCCTCCACAACTGGGACTGCAGAAGCACCAGGGATGTTGTGTTAGAACTTGAACCCCTCCGGTTCTAATGTCTCAGTATGCTTAGTCAGACTGCTGCTGCTATGCCCGTAAGCAAGGTACTTAACCCTGGGTTTCTCCAGCTGTGTCTATCCTTCCCCTGACCCCACCACGGAGACCTCGAAAAGTGGCGAAACGGGAAGAAAAAGAAGCTAAAGCGCAGACTGCAGCCTTCACACTAGTCCAAGCACGTTTATGTTTAATAGCCCTTACACGAGTAGATCAATCCATTGGCACGTTTTTTATTAGAGGAGCAATGTGCTGCCCTGCTGATTCTCATCGCCCCCTGCAGGCACAGAAGGGCGCGTTTGAAAATCAACATGTTTCAGCTCTGTTGCACTCACCAGTTCTACAAACCTGGCACTGTTTTTCACAATAGCTCCAGTTAAGTGTGGAGCTCTTCTCAGAAGAGGGAGAGATGGAGAGATCAACCGCCGTACACCGTGTTAGGGGATAATGACCAGAACCATGCCAAGTGAAGATGGGCCCTTATCATGGCCTGGCTCCCAGTCTCTCAGCTGTTGTGTAACGAAAAGTGCATGATTTCAGGAGCAATCGTTTCTCATCAGAGAGAGAAAAGTGGATGCTGTTAATGCTTTCCACTGTGCCGCTAATGGCTGCCATTCGAGATCCCTATTAACATATCCTTCCATATCCTATCCATGCACTCCCCCCTACCCCTTCCCACTCTTTCACTCTCTCTTTCTCTCTCTCTCTCTCACTCTCTTTCTTTCAGTAACAACAGCCTTTTTGCTCTTCAATCATATCCATCACTCTTTCACCCCTCCTTTGCCCGTGTGCTTTGGGTTTCTCATAGACTCTGGGCCTCTGGGAGTATGGGGGAGGCTGGAGTGGAACCTCTTGCTCTGAAGTTGCATGCGCTACATGCTTCAATGGCTCTTCAGTTGCTGATAGATGCTTGAGTGAGAGACATCCACTGTGGGGAGCAGAAGGTCCTCTGCCTCTGATGGCACATTTAGTCGTTCCGTGTGCTTGGTGGCTCCTCTGGTGCTCTAGAGATCCTTAAACCACCTTAAAAAAAGCCCCCCCCTACCTATCTCCCTCTACCGTTAGCAGAAGGACTGTGCAGGTGAGGCCTTGTGTATGATAATGCTTGTGGAGAATGATTCTCTTGCTTCTCAGATGCTTAGCAGATAGGCTGGATGGTCCTGAAGCTGTAAGATACCTCGAATCTACTGACTAGGTGTCAGTGCTGCCATGCCAGAGCTGGTGCCTAATATCATTCCCCATGTGTTTCCAGTGCAACAAACAGATTCTCAGCCGACTAAATCCCTTCTGCTCATAAACCTTATGATCTTGAACCAAGAACCAAACAGTGAGTTGTGGGTCACAGAGAAAAGAGCTAATCCAGCATTTTTCGAAAGGAAAAAGAAAGCATAAAGAGGAAACTTTGAGAAAAATGAGTGGAAATGTCCCAGTAGAGAAGGTGTATGTAGATATACTTAAAACTGGGCTAACCGTAACTGCAGAGCAAATTGTAAACAAATAAACACTGGCACCATGACTGTGGAAAAGGGGTAGGAGAGGGCTATAGCCAGAGCATAGTGCTGGCAATACTTCTCCACTTGCTGTGGTATCTGTGGAGTGGCTGCTAAGTAGACTGTAAACATGTGAGGAACGTGGACAAGCTGCTGTAGAGGTGGCCTGTTGAAAGGTCCTCAACGGCAATGAGGAGGTGATGAAGGGCCACGAGTGGCCACGGTAGCTGGCTAACTCATTTAGCTTGATAGCTAAATTATGATATGCTTTACATTAAGATGCTAAGTGTAAAAAGTAGCTAAGCTGAAGTTGAAGTGTAAACAGAATACATATAGCTGGTGGACTGGAAATTTTGACACAGCATGTTCATGAGGTAGGATTATCAGAGTTAATCAGCTTCTTGGAATAAGGCTCTGATTACAGAGCTGGCTCTTGACTGTTGTAGATCAGTGTTTGCTGTGTATGATGTAGCAGATGCTTCTCTCTGCATTGTTTTGTCCCAAAATAAGGGCTCAAAGGAGAATGGGGAAAGACTAGAGGGCACTGTAATGCTTTTTGGTTTAGATACAGATAGTCCTGCATATTTCCAAGTTGTGTCTTTATTGCATAAAGTGTTTTGAAGATAATACTTCAGAAATCCAGAATTTGTATGTTGGTAGCTTTGGGAAAACCAATTATGATGTGAAGTTAGGCTAAATGTGGTAATTATAATGATTACAATTATATCCACTGTGAGCTGGATTGCTCCAGCTGCTCCGGTCTGTTGGTTTGAAAGCACCCTTGTTACAGTGTAGACATTGTCTGCTGTGTACAGGATTTATAGTTTTATTCTTTATTTTTATTACATTTTGCCTCTTAAGGAGGTAATAAAAAAGAAAGATGAATGTGATGTCTGGATTTTGTAGGGAATTGTCTTTATTGTTGTCTGTTATGTCTCAGGTGGAAACCAGAGCAGGTGGCAGGTGGTGTGAATGCTGAAGAGTGGCGTTAGGAGAGTGTGTATCCAAGAGAATGAGTGTGTCAGTGTGAGCCTGGGCTGTCTGTGTGTGTGTATACTGAGTTTGTACCAGGCAGGTGACCCTCGCTACCCCATCCTACTGACCCAGTTTCTGCCAAAGCCATTCCTCCCCCTAGCACTGAACGTTTGGTGCACAAGCCCTGGCAGAACCAGGAAGGTGCTAAGCACATGGATGATACAACACGTTTGACGATACAAGCATGACGAAACTACAATAATAAAGAAAAAGTAAATGAGATTGAGGAGAATGATGTTACAGACTTTTTAAAATCTTAAATTTTATCTTAAATTTACATAAGTGTATTCAAAACTATGGTAATGAGTAAATAAATAAAGGCTAATAAGGTTGTCAAATAAATAAAAATGCAAGGTGATGTTACTAAGTAATATTTACCTTAGTATATAACAATATATAAATAATGTGGGGGGTTAGGGGGGCTTCTGAGAACTTTTTATAGGTGTGGTTCATTCTGAGGTGCTGATGAGAGCACAGACAGGCAGAAGGGAGAACAATCTATTTTTAGTTACAAAAGTATGGGCAGCAGTGGTCTGTGACTGCTTACTTCATAACTTGTATATTGATATTTTACCAAGGCATGGGCCCCAGTGAATTGGCTCTAGTGATGCATTGCACTACAGCACGAAACATCCCGTTTTCAGAGACAGTATCAGGCTCAGCTAAGCAGTCTCAGATGGTAAAGTATGCATGACATTCACGTTTCCGTCTTTTATTGCTAAATGAATTGCAGTTTCATGGCCATATTAAAGGTTGTGGTATACTACAACCATATGGTTAAATAAGAGGACTGGCACAGGCTTATTTTTGAACACTGCCCTGATCATGGGCCTCTGTGCAAGTCAGTAGTCAAGCGCTCAAAAGACATAAATCGCTTTGAATGCTGCTGAGTGTGGTACACTTAATTCATCATTATTTTCTGTAATGCTCTCTTGCGTTATGAGAATATACTGTTTACCTCTGAAGAGCATTAGTAGAATAGACAGTTGATACTCATAGAGTGTCATTACGATCAGTATATGGAGAGCTGTAATGAATCTTAATGGATGTGCTATATGTTTGTATACTGGCTGTTGTCATGTGGATGAATGATGGGAGCTCAGCATGGTCAGCCTGTACTGGGCTGTTAATGCAGGGAGCTGATGGACCGGCTTTTTCAGTCTCACTCTACTTCATTTTGTCCCTCTTCCCTGCATCCCTCCTCCATGCTGTTCTGGCTGCTCCGCTCTTCCCCCCACAGCCTCCCAGTGAGTCAGGGCAAGGTGACCTCACACAGACCTGTCATCACCAGCCAGCATGCTCTATATTTAGCAGGCTGTCTTAGTCCCCTTCTCCCTGGAGTGGACCTTTGTTCACCCTGTCTGAGTCCCTGTCGCTGTGGGCCATCCCAAGTGTCCTCAACCCTTAGGCTTCGCTGCCTCATGTCAGCAGCATGCAGCACTGAGTATTTATTACTAACTGTCTGAGCAGAGATATTTGTAGATGAGGAGAACATAATTAGCCCTAGAGTAAGTGTGTGTGTGTGTGTGTGTGTGTGTGTGTGTGTGTTAGAGAGAGGCTGCCAGCTTGTCCGTTTTTGGCAATACCCTCGTTCTCCTCTGTCAGGGTCATAGCCAGCAGAAGCTGCAGGGTGTGGCAGTCAGCCCCGCTCTTCCAGTGTTATGGCCCAGTCACTCTAGCTTTTGTTAGTGAAATTCTGTGAGGGGAAATTACATTCATTTCAGTGGAATTCACTGACATGAACAGCTCTGCGTCAGACACTTCTGGAGCAAATACATTTTGTGAGAGGAGTCGATTCTGATTCAAAGTGATCGAAATCGATAGAGTCGATTCCTAGATATGATTCCACACAGTCTTGATTCCAAAAACCTAGACATAGGGAAGGACCTCTGGCAAATATGAAGAATACAGTCTTAATTATAATTGACCCTAGCAAGGGGATTTGTAGAGTTAATGCTAGCTAAATTAACTTAGCTGACCAGCTTGGGCTGTCTAAGTGTTCCTTCTGGTGGGTAGATGTTTTGGCACTGGTTGTTTTATTGTAAGTAGGGGTGCATCGATACTAATTCTTGTACTGGGTATCTGGCTGATACTGTGCTCATTTACTCAAATTCATACTCGTAAAATACTGATGCCATCATCTGATACCACGTGATACCATGTAACATAAGCCCAGTATTCACTGCTTTGCTAATGAACAAATGACTCAAGCTGACAGTGATTAGGGGTCAGCGTGGTGTTCTTGACGTTGTGGCCGTCGGATGCCAAGTCGCAGATCACTTTAAGCATTCTGCCTCTGTGTGATTTTAGCCTTTAAACACTCATAAAGACAATCACAACCACTTCTCCAATATGAGTGGAGACACGTAGGCTAGCAAAACAGAGGCAAAAAAACATCAGTATGCTGACTTTACTCTGTTTGACTGGGTAGAGTTGGAAGGTATCAACATTAATATGTTGATTTTTGAAATTGTCTTTGTAAAGAGTAGAGAGAGGCCGCACTGTCCTACTTACTGCTTGGTTTTAGTCACTCACTGCACAGTGGCAGCAAAACTGCTGTAGCAGTTTCTTGGCGTGTTTGCTCAGTACTTGAGTGAGCAGTTTGTTATTTTGAATGAAAAAGCTTTATTGATAGTTGTCCACAGACAGAGCTGTACGTAGAGACTGCGTTTCACATAGCATATTAATCGGACCAAGCCTTTTTGTACAGTGTGAGTATATTAATGGTGACCTTTTTTTGTATGATGGTCTGTTTATAGGTGTAGAGTGTGAGTCAACAAAGAACAAAAAAATTGGCTTTAGAGGACATCCAGCTACAGCTCAACCAGACAATCAGCCAAAAAGACTCAACAACACGAATAGTGAGCTCTTTGCATGCATTAGCCTTGGATGTGATTCCAGCTGTCACTGTGCTACAGGGACTGTTGCTGAAAAAGACATACTTTGTTTACAGCTGTACAGAACTCCTTTTCTGATGTGCAGCCCACTTTTCTCTACTGCAGTGCTGCTGTATCTATATTTTAATGGTTTAACTGTTAAACTGCTCTCATTTACACTTACAGCTACTTCATTCTTAGTTACTCAGAGTGGTATCAGAATCGGTATCCACACGTACTAAAAACATATACTCGGTCTCAAAAAAAATGGTATCGATACATCCCTAATTCTAAATCAGGTCCAATGTCCAAAGCTTTGGAGTCAACTCTCTATTCCTGGAAGGCTGGACTCAAGGAATCAGTTCTTTTCCCTCACTGACTCCTAGCCGTAGTAGCCGTGAAGATCCAAAACGGAGGACGTTCTGCTGTTAGAAGTGTCTAAGTTTGACTCTTATCATGCTTGTTCATTGCTGTGAATAAGCACATAAAGAGAGGAAGCATAATAAACAGTGATGTTGTTGTGTTGGTGTTTTGCTGTTAGGTTAGTCAATGAATCAAATAATAGTCAATAGACTAATCGATTATAGAAATCATTGTTAGTTGCAGACAGTTTCATTGATCCCCTGTACTGAGATGGAGCAGTAATGGGTGGAAGAATGTTATCCTGTTTGGGTCCAGAGATGGCGGTTCGGGCAGATGATAAGGCCTCTGTCTTCAAAGCCTGCAGAGCGCTGTAAACATGTTTGATGAGCTTTGCTGCGGTTCACTGGGTTGCGTCCTGAAGCTAAAGGGGATATTTTTACCACTACACTACGAGCAGAGAAGCGTGCCCACTCCTGTGCTGTGCATGTGTGTATGGAGGCGGGCTGCGTGGGCATGGTGAGAGGTGGCTGTAGGGCAGAGTGGCATTTCACTGGGGTTCTAGTTTGTCGTGAATAAACTAAACTTTTCTGTATTTTTCTTCATGTTTGCTGCGTCTCCTTTGGCCAGGCTCTCCGGTCAGGTTGAGGAATGAAAGATTAGCTTAAGGGCGAGCAGCAGAGCGCTGCCCCAGTAGCCCTGAGCCCTGCTCATTTGATTTTATTATTCTGAAATGCCTCCAAGCCTTTCATTGAAATAGCATCTGTGCCCATCTTTTGTGTCTTTCCCTTGAGCCTAAGAAGCTTGCTTTATCCCAGTAAGGCCTTGGCCTTTAGCAGACTTCTTTGTAAATGTTTAATATAAGGCTGTAGTAATTTGTAGACTATTCGAAAAAGTTGGTTCTTAGTTAATGTTGATTAGGAGGAAAAATAGTTTGTTTTTCTTGTTGGGCCTAAAAAAAATAAACCCTGTAACGCTCTGTAATGTTCATATCATGTATGTGTTCATTCTGATGGATTGCAATGCACCACAGGTAGTGATGGGGATGATATGGCTTTTATTGTTTCACTGCACCATAATAGAGCAAATTGCTTGTTTCACATATGGAAGTTTGAATGCTGATAACAGCAATGGGAAAGTAACCATGGAAAGCATAATAGTTAGTCAGTTAATCAGGTGATGCTTTAACCCTTTAATGTCCTCACCAAGAAAAAAGCAATGGAATTTTTTTTGTATTTTTCATTTGTTAGGGGCAATAATAAAAATAATTGGTGTTTTAAGTATCGTTTTTCAAGTATTCACGTCTACCAAACAGTCGAGATGGCACTTTGTGGCATATATAATGGCTCAAAGTGTGCTCTACCAAATGGTTGAGCAGAACATCAGGGTAATCGACTATTGAAATAATTGTCAGTTTAAGCCCTAGATTAATAGATAATCAGCCACTAATCGCTGGTTTACTAGTCACCTTTACTGGGGGTGGGCAATATGGCAAAATATACCATCACAATACCTCCAGACATTTTACACAATATGCATCTTGATATATATATATATATATATTTTTTTTTAATGATGTTTGATAAGTTGTAACAGACACACGAAAACCTGAAATACTATCAGAAACTGTGAATGCAGTGATTTTTATTATACATATTCATTTACTGCACTGCACTAAATCAAATTAAACAGGACTAATTGTACTCTGTTTGTACTGGAACATGCAATCGTTCTTTTAGTACTGTCAATAAATCATTATACAAATCATGTTGCCCGCCCCTAAAACTTAACCGATGACTAAACTGCCTACCTCCATGTAAACTTGAGACCTTAGCCTATTCTTAACTTTGTTCTTAACTCTAACAATGACCACAGTGTGCTTTTTTTTAACTAGTTTTCATTCATGTATTTGTATGTATTTTCAATTAAGATCCCTGATCATCTATTTAGTTCTAAACCTACCCATGTATATGCTTCATGTTTGTGATTTTGTGCGAATGTGTTCATATGTGAATTTGTTTGTGTGTGTTTGTAACCCTGGGTCTAATGCCACACAGACAGACGGACTTCTCCTCATCCAGCCCATCAGGCTCTGGTGTCATCTTTCTGCCATCTGCCACTGCCTGCCCGTCTGCCTGGCTCACATCTCAATACTACACATATCTCAATACCACACACACACATACACACACATATAAGTTGCTCACTGTCATCAATTCATCACCATTGTAAATGATCTTGAACATGCATGTTTGATTTGTACTATTTGTTAATTGTTGGTGTTCGGGATCACTCATACAAGGAGCAATTTAGAACACGACCTAATAGTAGGAGTGCACTGGTGTGAAATTGTGGGCAGATGGCTATGTCCGATATGTACATGCCAATAAGCATGTCATAAACGTTTATAAAATGTAGAAATTGCAGCTGTACCTACCTAATTTAGCATTATGAAGAAATGCATTCATTTATTTAATGCAGATATTTTAACACAGTAGTCAGCCTTTATGTAAATGGTCTTTGCTTCCAGATTCTAAAAAAAATTATCAAATATTGGTTTGTAGTATTGATCAAATCTAAACATCTGTCTGATGTCTGTCTGCCTGTCTTTCTCTTTCTCTCTCCCGCTCTGTCTCTCTTTGTTTCTCTGTCTACACACACACACACACATTATATATTTGTGTGTGTGTATATATATATATATGTGTGTGTGTGTGTGTGTGTGTGTTTGTGTGTGTGTGTAATTTATTTTATTCTTTATTTATTTCATTTTTAATGCAGTTGTCTGTTGATTCCAATATGATTCTGATGTCCCGGAATTGAGAGATTAAGTGTAACTTTACTGTAATGCAGCAAACTACATTGTGATTTTTTTCTAATGCATGATCAGACTATTGAATGGCCATCTTCAGGCTGAGCAGATCGAACAAGATGGCGTTTTATCAAGTTTCTGGGAAATGGCATCTGGTCCAATGTAGTTTATGGGTCGAGACAGAAGGACTGACAGGTTGGGGCCTAGTTAGTGTGTGTGAGATCTGGAGAGACACTCTACTCCATCATTTTCTGAAGGACATTTGGCCTTTGAGGTTGTCCCTGCCCCCTTCTTCACCATGTCTATAGTGCTGAATAACTGAAAAAGAATTTGTAAAATATTCGCTCAGTAGCCGCAAGCCATGTCTGTACACGAGTTTGAGTTGTTCCTGTGTGTTACTCGTGTTGTGTGTTACGAGTATATTTCTGTCTAGTGAGTGAAACCCTCAGAACTGAGAGCTCAAATGTGGTTTAGTGCTTTGTGTCGGCATGTTTGCTTTTGTGTGAATACAAATGTGTGTGCATGTATGTATATGTTTTGTCTCACCCATCGTGTCCAGCTTTGCCTGAGGGCACGTTAGTGACAGGACAATGCAGACATATGCATATGAGATGCACCATGAAGCCCTGTCTGCCAGTCTTTTCCTGTAATCTGCTATATGATGTGGTACAGTGTGATATCATAATGCAGTAAACCTTAAAGATATGGTGCTTTTATTATGACTTTGCAGTTTTGTTTACCAGAATGAGCTCAGTTTGCACTGCTTTCTCTATTGTTACTGAATGATAATTCTTGCGCTAAATGCGTCATGTAAGTATGCTTTAAGCTATGCAGACACAGTAATGCGTGCCACTGTGTTCTAAACCTGTCACAACACAATTCATAACACAACACAAGCACATGCTGCATTCTGAACTCTGCAGACGTGCTATAGCTATAGTTTTCAGACCTTCTGATTTGCCCTCTACTGCCCCCTCGAGCATACAGCTTTAGCCTACGGGCTCTTTAACAAAACACTTTAATTAAATTTTTAAATGGAAATCACAAATAATTCTGTGTATCTTTTGATGATAAACTTTACCTCTGCTTTCTTGCATGTGTAACGTGTTCTTTGGATCCTGCTGAGGTTCTTCTCTGAATGACTAACACTAAAGCAACGTGTGTGCTAATGTTTGAGAAACTTCAGACTGCTAGGCAGGAGTTCCAAAGCCACATCCAAATGCTTTACATATTGAAAATATTGGTGTTCTCTGACGTTGTAGTGGAGACTTTCTGGAATTCAGCTTTAGATGCCTTTAGATAACCATGAAGGATTGTTTTCATAACTTCTAATATTTTATCTTTTTTAGCAAGCAGTTTAAAATTAAAATAGACCACTATTTCTTTTAGTTCTCTTTCCTGACATGGCGATTATCACCATCACCAGCATGTCAGCATTCTTACATTCATTCAAAAACGGAAATAAAATGTCAAATCATATTGTCACTGTCAAAACGTGTATTTCATTTATTCTTCAACTTTCATTTTTCTGCCCAGTTTGAACACTACAGTTGTCCTTTACACAGCTTCACAGTTTCATGATGAATGGACCAGTAGAAATGCTCTAAAAGATCTTGGAAGAAATATCTTTATGGTAACTTACATTAAAAGTTAAGAACCTTTTTGCCTTCTCCTGTAAAGTTACCATTTTGGAGAGAGAGTTTTTTTTTGTTTTGTTTTTTTTTTTTGGACAGCAATAATGTACGAATGAACATTTTTTTTTCAGTGTGTGGTTTCAGTTTTTGGAAATTTCAGTTCAAAAATTTTAATCCATTAATGACAAAATAATATTAGTAATATAGTTACTTTGGCTATTAGAAAGTACTGGAACTTTAACCTTCATAATAACTTAGGAACATGTATTGAATTTGCACAGCAGGATTGTGTGTTTGCCATGTCTTGGCTGACTGTCGTCATCTGCGTTTGCGTACTTGCTCTGAGTCTGTTTCCAAGTGTAGTAAACTGGGGAATTCGGTAAGTTAAGCTTATTTGTGTATGTTGACATTTGACACTGTTATTTAGGTGTGCTCAGAAATAAGTCTTTCTGAAGCTGCCATCTGACACAGGCCAGGATGTATTAGTCACAATGTGTCCATGTGGTGCAACAGTGGTATAACGCTTCCGGTTGAGTGCTGCTTTTCTGGGTTATTTTAGTGTTACATGCTCTATTCTGCAGCTCAGCAGGCTAATTAAATTGCCTTTACGGTGCAGGCTGGTGTGGGTGCTTAGTCTGAGGACACTTCCAAAAATAGATCAGAGAGTGAGACGAGCCTGTGAAGGCGTCCCTCACCCACATACAAAACAAAAAAAAGCCCAAAACCCCAAACAGCTCTAGTTCTTCCCCTCTGTCTCTCTGGCCTTCTTTCCTATTCATTCTTCTCTTTATTCTTCCCTCTTCGAGACAGAAACTAGGGCTTGCTGTGAAGCGTGGAAGCATCCTCCTTTAGCAGCCACTCCAGTGGGGGTGGGGGGTTCGCTCTCTGTTGAATCTTTCATTCCTCTTGCGTTCCGTCATGTATTAATCATGCCCTCAGTCTGGCTGGCTGGAAATAACGGTGAGGCAGAAACAGAAAAACAAAAGTGGCTGCTCTGGCAGTCACGTGTGGCTGCCGCACATGGAGCGCAGCTTCAGCATGAGCGGCTGCTGATTGCACTGCCTGCTACGGACTGGTCATCAGTACCTCTGCATGCATTGTAGCACCATTGCATCTGCGTCCACAGACAGGCAGCTGTATTAGTAACTGTTTCTGTCTCTACACCTGACTTCCTTTGTTTGTTGAGAATACCTTATTCACTGTTCCTCAGGGCTGTTCTGTCTATAACAGCTTATCAGTCGTGGCCTTCTTGTCGACTAAGATTCTGTCAGTCGACTAATCGTGTCTGTCTATTTCTTTAATATGTTTATATTGATGTTTACATATATTACTGTTCTCAAACCCCAGGACGCTTTACAAAAGTCACAAAGTACATAATAAAGCAACGCACCAAGCAGCTTTGTAGCTGTGGTGTAGCATTGCCCAAGTGGCCGGTCTAGGCAGCTTCATAGCTGAAGTGTAGGGTCGCTGCAGTGGCCGGTCAAGGCAACCACATAGCTGCAGTGCGGGGTCGCTGGAGCAGCCAGTAGAGGCAGTCTTGTAACTGCGGTGCATGGTTGCTCGAGCGACTGGCCCAAGAAGCCTTCCAGCCAGTAGATGCGATAGCAGAATCATAACACACACACAAGTGTTCTGTTATTCTCGACGTGTTGTCTATGCGCATTAGCACTGGGTGCTGAAGAGTAAGGCAGATGCAATGTAGAAACAAAATAACAGAATAGTTATTAGTAGCTGACCATTCCACTAATTTAAAACAACTCTGCATAATTCAATCTTTTTGAGAGTCGAAATTAGAGAGAAACACACTAACTACCAAATCGTGATACTTAGAAAATCGTGTTAAATCTGAAAAGTTAAGTTCCTTTCCTAGGAACTATTTTGCTTCACAGTGCCCTGGATGTACCTCTCCACCATGAATGGAGATTAAAATACGTTTTAGGCCAAAACCTTACTTCATAACTGTTGTAAAAGAATGTCCCAGACATCAGACAGTATATGTGTAACCACTTCATGTTGTTGCCAATTCATGTAATGCATCCTAAGCCATATGTTATTCCAGTTTCAGAATGTTCATATTTTCATCTTATCAACTGTCACCTTTTGTTTCATAATCATGTCACGTTGCTTCTATAAACCTCACTCATTTTTACAATGGAGGCCTTTATGAAAGTGCACCACCACTGCAAGGCTGTCATAGTGGACGTACGGTTGTATTTGCATATACTCGCAAATCCATTTTTTAAAAAGCTCCCTCCAAAATACCTATGTGAGCATGCCCAGCCTGGATGTGCGAGTGTGCACATTCAGACCCTGAGGCTGTCCCACTGCTGGGTCTAAGTTTAGCGCTCTCGCTCTCTGCCTCACCCTCTCTGTCATACTCTTTTCATTCTTTCTCACTAAATAAATAATGCTAGTTTGATGCTTCTGTCTCTTTCATGCAAGCTTCATGTACAAGTCAAGTCAGTCCTCTGAGCTGCCGAACCCAGCTTGACACCTGCTTTCCATATCCTGAATAACAGACGGAGGGCATGTGAGGCTGTGCCCTGCCTTTGAGTGAGGGAGAGTGTGTGCTGTAGCTGCAGCGCTGCTGCTCCTGCCAGGCCACAGACACACACCAGCTCTCAGCTGGAGAACAGGAGTGAGCATGAAGGTTTTGAGTCTCTTCGGCTGTAGAGCAGGCTGGCCGGAGAGTTAATAGAGGGAGGACATTTTGTTTTTGCTGGCAGGGCAGGCGGCTGTGTTGACGCAGTCTGTCCCTTTCTGGGTGTAAAAGCGCTCGCCGACTTCCTTTCATACACCAGCACCATTCATAACACTCCAGCTGTCAGGGGCTCGTCACCGATTTCCCCCGCAGAAATTGCCTTTCATGGTGAGACAGTCGAGATTCAAAAAAGTGGGAGCAAGACAAATCGGGATTATTTGGGCATGATAACAGTGCTGTAACAAATGCAGGGAGAGATGGGAGAGAGGAATAGAGACACAGAGACCTGGGGGGACGTGTCTTCTATCACCACTTCACCTCAGGAAGGCCTTGTTAATTAACTGATTAGTTGGATCAATAGTGTTAGAGCAGAAAACATCAGTGATAATGACAACGATAAAATGTGGCGATTTTTTTCTTTATTAGTAATGTACATTTTAAATAAAACGTTTATGCTGTTCTGTCCCTAAATCCACTAGATGCACTTTTTACTTGTTACACCAAGACGGAGAAGTCTAGCTATTCTCTTAGAACAGCACAAACTAGCATGACAGCGGTGCCAGGCAGCTCACTATCAGTTATGAAGTTATGTAAACAAAAAAAAAGGACCGTTAATTTGCAGAAAACAACTAGTTGAGTACGGCTGTATATCCACTGCAGTGTGGACTTTATTTCTTTTTCTCCGCAAGATGTTATTGGCATCACCAGCAATATGCATCTAATAATTAGCGATATCAAATGATACTGAAGAATATATTGTGATCATTTTTTTTAGTCATATCGCCCATTCCTAGATCAGGATGGATATTTCATGTTTCTCAGGGTAGACTGCCTGTTCTCCCTCTCAGAGCAGATCTGACTGCATGGCTGATGTGTCAGCTCCGGCACCTCCTGCATCACAGCAGTCACTTTTAGTGACTGGGCTTGTGCCTGGAATGGCTGATATCTGGAGACCAGGGAATTTAGTACTTCTCTATCTTGCTCCCTATCCAATTCTTTCTTTCTTTCTCTCTCTCTTTCTCTCACTCTCTCGCTCTCTCTCTCTCTCTCTCTCTCTCTCTCTCTCTCTCTCTCTCGCTCTCTCTCTCTGTGTTTCTAACTCTCTCCCGATCCTTCCCTCCTGCCTTTCTCCACTATAATTGGAGCTCTTTCAGGCTTTCCGCTGAAGTCAAACGCCTGCCTGAGTTTGTGAGGCTGGTGGTTTAGGGCTAATCTTTTTGTGCGTGTGGGGAGCAGTCAGATCAGTGTGTGAGGTTCTCACCTCTCTTTTGAAAAGCATCTCATGAAATTAGATGTATACTGTCATTGTAGTGTCCTAGAATCTGTATTTCTCTGCCCAGAGATGATATGAAGCACAGTGAATACACTCTGTGCACAGTGAATGCTCCACGTGTGTAATGAATACTCCTCATGCACAGCGAATACACCTGTGCACGGTTAATACTCCTTGTGCACATTGAATACTCTATACAGCGAATACTCCTTATGCACACTGAATACTCTGCACACTGAGTACATCTTGTACACAGTGAATACTGCTTGTGCGCTTCTGTACGGTGGATGTGCTGAAGTCCCACTGCTAGCCTGGGATTACACATTTACCTGCTTTTAAAGGACTGCTGTACTGTAAGGACTGCAAATTTCTGATGATACTCAATGATTTTTCCTTTCCACAGATGGCCTTCCAAGCAAAGAGCAGCCGCTGGAACTTCTGAAGCCATCTGGACTCAACCATATTCCCACCGGTAGGACTTTTTGTCCTCTGTGTATGTGTGTGTTTATGCACATGTAGCATCCCTGTGGGCTTACCTCAGACTGGTGTGTCCCTCCAAGAGCAGCCAGGCACTAGAGCATACTAATGAAGCGTTGCTTCATTAATTGCCTGTTAAACTGTTCTTACCCACATAAAGACAGAATAACACATAATATTTTTTGCTCTCTGGTTAGATTTCATTTAAATGTTCTCACCACTTGTCTCCCATTTTTGATGAATTTTATCCTGCATTTACCCTGCTTTAATTTTTCTCCTTACCTTTATTCTTACTTAATTGTGTTGTGGCATTTTATCCAAGGTTGAATAGAACAGAATGTAACAGAATTTTATGAGACTACAGTCAGTTTGGGACAGAGTTTTTTGGGCTGTGGTCAGGCTGGGACAGAGTTTTTTTCTGAGTTTTGTTTGTTTTGTACAGTGGTCTTCAGTGATGTTGTAGTACCAGCGTCCGTTCTCTGTGTCAAAACCAAGAACGAATTAATATTCTTGGCTGTCTCAACACCATTTGCACTCTCTCTTATCTTAGTCTTTGGCTAAGGTGGGCTTGAAAATTGTTCTCAGGACAAACTGAGTGCGATGCCTCTGTCTGAGGTAACTGGAAACTAAACTCTTTTCTAGGATTATTGAACATCAAAAACACCTTCATACAGAATAATAATAATAATGATAATAATTATATATATATATATATATATATATATATATATATGTGTGTGTGTGTGTGTGTGTGTGTGTGTGTGTGTGTGTCTTACTCTTGTCCTGTTCTCGCCTGAGTCTTGCTGCTGCTGGTCTCGGCCTTGACCCAGACTACTGCAAAGTCAAAGCTGTCAGACAGAATTTGTCGGTATATACTTGGTTAAGGACAGAATTTTCCCAAGCCACAATTCTGATACATTCTTGTTCAGACAGAATTTTGTTGGGTTACGGTCGTCTTCAGAGTTGGGCCAGAATTGTATTAGGCTACAGTTGGGACAGGATTTTGTCTGGCTGTAGTTGGGTTGGGACAGAATTTTGCTGAGCTACAGGTGGATTTGAATTCAAAACTTAGTGCTGTGGGTCGAGTCGGGCAAAATGTTCTCATCACACTGCTGAAGCTCTGTCATCGTACTGTGATGCTAAAGCATTAACATGTTAGTGCTGCTGAACACTGATAACAGAAAAAAACGACAGTATACATGTCGAACACTCTACAACAGCAAGAATAAGGACTGTACATTTTTACATATTTGGTCTGAAGCATGATAATTAGTGTTTTCTGCCAGCAGAGCCTGGCAATGAGAAGGCAGAGGAGCTATTTGTGTGTTAGTGTGTGTGTGTCTGTCTATCTGTCTGTCTTTCTGTGTATTTATCTCAGTGCTAGAGTGGGTAGCAGTGGTTGGCCACAGACACAGTGCTTAGCTTTGATTTCCCTTGATTTAGTGGTTTCTCTCTATCCAGCTTCAGGAGAGTGTATATACGTGCTCTCACACACAAATACACATGGTTAACTGTGTGGAGTACCACTGACAGCCTGCACTGTGATGAACTGACATGCTACACTGTGAGAAGCGGAGAATGTGTGCTTATAATGTTATTAAAAATGTAATAGTTAAAATCCATTAATGTGTTATAATGCTTATAGCCCAGTCCATAATCTCTTATGACAGCTGCCTTTGGCTGGATTTTTCATGTCAGTATGAGATGTGCGCTTTAAAGACACTGGAGATCAGATTGCGATGATTGATGTTAACAGGATCTGTAATCAAATGTTAGTGAGTTAGTTCCAGTGACTGCAGGGCATTAATAGAGAGATTTGTTACTCTTTCGTAAGTCATAACTAAGATGTTTTAGGTTTGCATTTAAATTGGGTTTGGGCTGATTTTTAGCAGGATTTTGGCTAGTTCGAGTTGGATTTAAGCTAGCTTTGAATGGGATCTTATAGGACTGTACGTTTAGATTTTTAGATGGTACCAGTAGCACACATTGGTGACGGTAACTGCGTGGCTCAGCTAAGTTTTAGCTAGAACGACATCTCAGAACCGAGTTTGTTTGTGTTATGTATAGATCTTGGGTTTAGGCTGGGTTTGAGCCAAGCTGGGTTTAGGCTGAATTTCAGCTGATTTGGGTTTAGGCTGTGTTTGAACTGAGTTGAGTTTAGATTGGGATTTATCTGAGTTATCTGAGCCTTAATGAGTTTAGGCTGGATTTGAGCTGAGCAGTGTTTGGGTTTAGGCTGAGTTTATGCTGGATTTGAGCTGTGTCAAGTTTGGACTGGGTTTGAGCCGAGTTGGATTTAGGTTGAGTTTAGACTGGGTTTGAGCCGACTTGGGTTTAGGTTGGGTTTAAGCTGAATTTGAGCAGAGTTGGGTTTAGGCTCAGTTGGGTTTAAGCTGAGTTTGAACAGAGTTTGATTCAGGCCGAGTTTGACCCGCGTTGGGTTTAGTTTAAAATGAGTTAGGCTTAGGCTGGGTTTGACTTCTGTTGAATAAAGGCTAGGTTTGTGTTGGGTTTGGGTTAGGTTGGGTTTAGGCCTAGTTAAGGTTCAGTACAGTCTAGGTTTAGGCTGGGTTAAGGTTCAGTACCGTCTAGGTTTAGGCTGAGACAGACACAGATAGGAAGCAGATGGTGCCGACGGCTGTTTTTTGGCCATGTGGTCTCCTTCCCTGTAGACAGACCCACTACCAGCAGCCTCTCTACCTCTCCCTCCATCTTTCCTCTCTTTGTCTGTTTGCCTGTCTGTCTGCCTCCACTGTTCTTCTGCTGGACCCCCACTCACCCAGCTAGTGTCCCACATACGTCCCACACTCTGCATGCCACTGTGCAATATCAGACTCATTTATCTGTTATTTGCTCTGTGTGAAACATGTAGCATTTAGATATCATATCTCATACACATTAGAGAAGATATCTGAAGTGTACCCCTCTCTCTCTCTCTCTCTCTCTCTCTCTCTCTCTCTCTCTCTCTCTCATATCACCATAGGGTCCAGTGCCTGCTGAGAGCTGATGTCACTGGGCTATACTTGGTGTGCCTTATGTCTTATTCATGCAGACTGCCGGTTTGTCCGGCTGCTCTGTGTGTGTGTGTGTTTAGTGTGTGAGTACAGGCTTGCAGTATATCTGTGTGGGTGTGTGTGTTTGGTTGTATTGCTCTTATGATGTGTGTTCAGTGTGCTGGTGCTGATTATCTGTCACTTTAACACAGTAAATCACCTAATAACCGATGTCGGCCTATTACTGGAATAACGCACAATACATGTCATGCATGTAAACGGCCAGCTAAAGGACGGGTGTGACGGCACTTTTTATTCTCTTTTTGTGTGGGTGTGACATTAAATATTCACAGGATCACTTGGCATAATGCTGAATGGGGTGAGACACTGTACCGTTACCAAAACAAACACAGCTCACTAAACAGTGGAGACATTTTAACAGGTGGGATTTCTGATAAAAGGTAAGGCCGGGTGATGGGTTTGTTTGAGGATTGGGGGAGGGGCAGGGAAAAAACAGATTCGTTAGATTCAGCTAGATTCTAATGCGGTGATGCACTTTAAATGTAAGCCTGGAAATGAGGAATCACTGTATATAATAATCTGTTGTTGGATTTTGGCATCTGTCACCAGTGGTCTTGTCTTATATTCAAAATTGTGGAAAGTGTTTTATATATATATATATATCCCGTCTAAAATCAGTTGTGGAAGCTGCCTTTAATCCTGAATTTTGAACACTCTACGTTCACATATGTAGAATACATAGTACATTATATAGTGACCTAATCCTAATTCCTCCCCACTGAGGTCCAGGTGATTGGCAGAGGTCACCAGTGTTTGCATTTCCACTCAGCTAATTTCCATAAGCACTGCTTGACCAACAGTTGATGACTGATGCATGCCATCCTCCTCTGCACTGATTGGCTGCCTGCTCTTCCCCAAGTTGTGTGAGAGCATCGGGTTGGGTTTAACATCGTCAGCGCTGTCTGTTTGCTTCCTGCTATGAACGGGGAAATGAAAATGAAGTGGATATGGAGATGGGCTTTTGACTGCTTGTTAAACACCCACCTCTAGCCGCTGGAAACCCGGCCCACTCTGTATAAACATGGAAATGTGTTTGCACCTGTTCCCAGATGCGCTCTTTATTGCCAAGTACAATTGCCTTTGATGGCAAATTGTTAACATAGGCGTAAGAAATGGGAGGTTGTATCGAAATAGCTCAGTGTGTGTGTGTGTGTGTGTGTGTGTGTGTGTGTGCATGTGTGTATGTGTGTGTGAAACATTTGGAGTGTTTGCTGTTTGAAGAGGAGGTTCTGACGCCCCTGATGACCAGAGCGCACTGATGAAGTTGATAAAGACAGATTTCCCTGCATATTAACGAGGCTGAGTGCGAGCCTGGCTCATTCATTCAGAAGCACAGCAGCCTGCGCGCCATTCAAACTGCCAGCACTGCAGAGAGTGGCACGCTTACACCGGGGTGTGCATGTGGGCGGGTGCAATATACCAGATACATCTCACTCTAACACTGCCTCTCCTTTAGTGTCTGCCAGAACGCAGCTCTCCAAAAATGTGTCCGTGCCTACGCACAAATACACACAGGCGCACCATCACTCCACTTAAACGGGCTGAGTCTTACTGTGTGTGTGTGCATGCCTGTGTGCGTGTGTGCATGCATTGGCCTAAAGGTGGCAATTCAACTGTGTTGGTTTTGGAATGTTAGAAATAAATGGTAATAATAATCATTAAAATTTGCACTCATTTCTTTTTGGGCATTTTCAAATGTAAAAAAATAGAATTAGAATGTCAAGCGTAGGGCTCCAGCTATCAAATACTTTTCTTTCTTTTTTAATATTCTGTTGAATATTATTTGTCCACTGGAATATTCTATAAGAATACAAAAAGCTCAAGACAAGTTTTCTTTTTAGGAGCCTGTATACATCCAGCCCTTGTACGGAATACAAAAACAGCCTTTTTGAGTTCATTCATTGACTTTAACAGTGTCACGTATGAATAATAAGATTAGATTTGGGACACTTTTACCTGCTGTGTGAAGAGAGAGTGAAAGCTGAAGAGATGGATGAAGGACTGACAGAGCTCCAAAATGTAGTTCTGTAAAGTGACTGAAGCCTGAGGCAGACTTTACTATTCTTAAAATCTCATGTTTATTTCTGAACCCTAGGCTTTTTTTGTGCAGTCCTCTTTCATTGGGCATGCACAGACACGCCACTCATCTTTTATGCATGCTTCCCAGGAAGGTTCTTATTGAGTGCAGCCTGGGATTTATAACCCACGCCCAGACTGATGCCTTTCCTCAACACTCCTGCCCATCAGTGTGAGGTGGAGTGTCTGCATCAGTGGCTGGGTTGGACTTTAGCAGTTGTAGACTTGGAATCACGTTCTCATTGTCAGCTTTCACAGGTAGGATGCATGTGATGTGACTGCTGCATTTATTTTTTCCATTATGTTGTAGAATTGAACCGTACCAGACAAAAAGGTAAAAAACAAATGCTTACAAATTTCTAACATGAAAAATCATGATAAATGTCTTAAGTTGATGCCTATGTGTGAAATTGTTCTCAAAATATGCATGAATTTTATTTCCTAGTTGGCTCTTGGAAAAAAAGCTGATTGAGAAACTGCCAAGAGCATGCAAAGCTGCATAAGTATAAAATGTTTTAGATTATATTTTAAGTTTTTATATATACATGAAAGGGGTTGAGGCCTGTTACACTCTGTTATACTTACAGATGGCTGTGGCATCGCCGGGGATCGAACTTGCCATCTCCCAGTGATATGGCCAATACATTAAATGAATCAACTTGGCAAACAAACCGGTGTATATGTAAAAAAAAAAAAAAATAGAGCACAACTAATATATCAATTGGCCAGTAATATTGTACCATATTAATTACCCCATGGTTTAACCCAGAATGGTAAAACTCTAGTCAACTAGGTGTGTCCAAAATTTTGACTGCTCCTGTACATGCCTGATAGAACAGAGTAAAACAAGTTTAATCCAAACTACTACAAAGCAGTCATAGAATACAATACCATACCTGCCTCCATAAAACGTTTCATCTGACAAACAGTGGTGACTGTAAAGAATTGCCATGTGTGAGAGAGTGTCTTGGGGAAGGGGCATGAAGCAGTGGTCATTGATTCTGAAGCAGCATTGAGAGCTCCCTCTGGAAACAGCCGAATATTGACAAGCACAGAAACTACTTAGTTCTCACTTTACACACGCACATGCACTCAGAGGTCTTGGGCCTGTACAGTTGTCCATGTAAAATTGGTAAAGGTCCTGACCCACAAATCACGCGTCTCTTAGGGGAATAAACATTCCTTACTCCACCATGATGTCAGTAGAGCAGTAACCCCTGCTCTACAGGAAAGAACTCTTTAGTTGATCCATATCCGGGAAGTGGGGAGTACACTGCTTGGATTGTTCAGGCCGGGACTTGATTAATGATTCCTGCCATGTGGCGCCAATATGAAATAAGCTCTATAAGTTCTTCAGCTAGTGAAATCATGTGTTTTTGGTCTTGTGCTCACTTTTTCCTGGACTTACTGTATTGTAGGGGTTTTACTGTGTAGGAAATTATATGTTTTGTTTCTCTCTCTCTGACTGATATAGCTATGGGTTGGCCAGTAACATCAAGCGATATTGATGTCTCGCAAATTTATCGGTTTTGGCATAAATCCTACTGATAATACACTGACAGGTAATAGCTTGGTTTCTATTGGAACAAACTGATGTCTCTGATATGAGGAAACTGGTTCATTTCTCAGCATTGTTACATTTTTTGACCATGTTAAATTATGTGATTCAGAATTATTGATTATCAGGTTTCTGCCTCCTTGAAATTGGTGTTGGTAACGATTTTCATTTCGGTCAGCCCCTACAATATATCAGTATTGTGGTACCTCCATGCTGAGTTTCTGGACTGTGCATCATATTTAGTGTTAGGTTGCTTGCTGTTCTCTGCCTTACTGAGAGAGAGTTGTCAAGGGTCACCTTGCCTACTCAATAGGGGATGGAAGTGTGTGTTGGGGGGTATCTAACACTCAGTCACTGTGCCGACACTGCACCTTTTGGCTGACAATCGCCCCCCCCACCCTCTTTTCTCTCTGTTGCTATCTCCATTTCTCTGGCTGACTGGACTGTGGAGCTGGATGAGGGCCAGTGTAGGGTTGCAGGCTATTCCTCATGGCTAAAACAGCACAGTTCAACTGTACTCCCACCACCCCATCACCCCCGCATTTTACTTCTATATGTAAAATCGTCGCAGTCTCTTATTTTGCCAATACAGTAGGGGTCCTTTTTGGTTTACACCAGAATAAAGTCTAACAGTGATATTTTAATGAATGTCAGGAGGATTTTAACGTGGTCGATTCAGAAGGTTAATCCTGATAAGAGCTGTTTGGTCTTTCCTTGATCTACGAGAGGTGAATGGCTGCGTTTTCTCCTAATGAGAAGTCACCCGCATACTGTACATGTGTTTTTGGAAGAGGGCTCCTGGCTGGCTCTGTTGCCAGCGCTCACAGATGGCCCCCGAGCATCCTGTATGGGCCACTGAGAGTGGCGCCCTGTCCCCCCGCCTTGGCACCCGAACTGGGCCAGGCGCTGCCAAACGACGCGGGCAGGAGCCGTGAGACAGCTGCCTCGCTTCTGTCAGACCACTGCGGGAGTGTGGGGGGCAGTTAGCAAGACGTGTCTCTCTCTCTCTCTCTCTCTCTCTCTCTCTCTCTCTCTCTCTCTCTCTCTCTCTGTGATTCTGACTTGCAAAGTTTGGGCACCCCTGGTTAGTACAGTTAACATGCAGTTGTTTATTTACTGAATTTAACATAAAACCTAAAACATGCCATGTGCAAATTTGTGGCAACTTTTTTTTTTCCCCCCCAATATGTTAAATTCAGCAAAGAAATACACAATAGGGCAGTAAAATTTGCAGAAAAATGTCATTTTAATTTGTTCCCTGTAGAGAATGTGTTAATGTATTTTCAGTTTAATCAAGAAAGCATGTAGTTTGACCAGGGGTGTTCAAACTTTTGCATACAACCGCACATGCAGATCACCATAGGCCAAGTCTACCAATTTGTCTTCCTATAACATACATTATATACCTATAATGCAGCCAATACATGTTGAGACTTGCAGTTTGCTCCCGTGTTAGTCAGTGTAGCCTTTAATTCTAACAGTGTATGTGCACACAAAATGCTGTTTTATGCTGCGAGTCTGTTTTTTTGTCACTTGTTGTGAGCAACACACTTGTAGTAGCATGTACAAAATACCCTCCTCAGCGTTTTTCGCTTGTCACTGGTGTAAACAAACAAATGCCTCTAGGAAATGTTTTGGTTTGCCGACCATGCTGCTTCTGTCCTGACAGAAAACAACCTTGCTTAGTTTGTGGTGTTTTATGTTCTACAGTGTGTGTCAGTAATAATACAGAGTGCTGTACACTAGCCAGAGTTAATTAATTCCCAATGCAAAGTGATGTTTGGCCTATTTTTGTTCAAAATTGAAATTTGAAACAAATATTTAAGTTTCGTATGTGTGCTAGACTTAACCTTGATCAAAGTACCATTTTGAATGTTTGGTTGTGCTGCGTGTATTAGCTGCATTATTCCACAGTCTAGGCTCTTATCTGGTAATTGCTGCCTGTCCCAGGAACTGCCAGCTCAAGCTTAGTGAACTGCAAGCCTCGCAGGAAGTAAAGGCAAAACTAGCATAGTTTTAAGATGAGAGAGTCAGTGGACCTTTTCTTGATCTCTCACTCTTTGGTTGCCTTCTGTGTTTTGTAGCTTGTGTGAAGCATGTGGTAAACATTTGTGTAATATCTGTATTGTGCAATGAAAGCTGCCATCTGTCTGATCTCAACTTTATGGTTTGATAGATGGGTGGATTGATGGGTTGATTGAATGGTTGTTTGGCTCATTGGTCATTTTATAGGGCAGCTTATGAGCACTATTGCAAGTCAGATGTTTGGCTGGGTCTCCGGCTGTAAAAGCTTTGAGGCCAGCACTGCATAATGCACTCCAAATGTATTTTGTTATGTGATTGAGTCTAATCACTGAAGACAGAGCCTATGTGCTGTAATGGTGCTGGGAGCCGACTGGGCAAGAGCCCTGAGCCTGACTGATCAATAAGGACCGTACAGCCTCAGTGCTGTGCTACAGTACCACACCCACAAACTGTCCAGTGCACTCAACAGTTGCTTCTTTTGATTTTGTGTATGGTGTCAGGTCTGTCATTGTGTTTGAGAGATGTAAGGCTTTCTGTCTGATCTTAGGATTGTGGTGTCCAGTATGGAAACACAGGGTGTCTGAACCGAGTAAGCGTGTAATATGTGTGGAAGCTTATACTTTACTAATTAGTATTGTGCAAAACTGTATGCCTAAATTACTGCACACATGCCTCAGACTTTGTTCAGTTGTGTTCTGAAGTCACAAACAAGGTTATATACCAAAGTTAGGCTTTAAGACAGCTACTCTCAAAGTTTTTGGCCTACTTTGCTAGAGCGGGTATTCAGGAGAGTTAGGAGAATTACTGATGGGCCGGTAGCATTTTGGGTCGGTTGATGTGAGCTAACATATGAACTAATGCAAATAAGCACAAGAATGCTCAGACAAGCTGTTAATGTTCTTTGTGTATATCTGTAGTAATTTGGAGGTTAAACCAGTGGCCCCCACCTCAAGTGGTACAGCCCTGGCTTGCTGATTGTAACTGAGTCTTGTACAGTTGATAGAGATCAGAGGTGATGTAGCAGTTATATTCAGATGCCTTTTTGAGGTACTTGTCTGATTTTGGCATGCAGATTGCATGATGCTAATTGGTGCACTTAACATTTGACTATTTGTTAGCTTTGTAGCTCCAGTGTAAACTAAAGAAGTAAGCTTTAGGCTAAATGTGTCTTGGCTGATTTACGTTTGGGGTAAAAGGGAAACTAAATTGGTTGGTGGTATAACAATAATAAGGTATATTGCAGTATGTAAAAATGATAAAGGTATAATAGAAATGATGACTTTAAAAATAATGATATTTCAAAGTTATGACGTCAGACGTCCATTTCACATCTGAATAAGCCAATTTCACTTTCAATTTTTTATTTTAGAGGGTCTTACTGATTGGTAGTGTGGGAGCTCAACAATAGGTGACGCTAATTGAAATAGGGGAAAAATCAGAGCCAGCAAAAACCTCAATAAAAAAAAAAAGAAGCATGATCATAACTCAGTGACAGCTAGGGGCCACACATGCGACAGAACATGTTCAGTTTTGGCTTTCACTCTGCCACCACTCGCTCGACTTTGCGCTTGTGGATATCCTCTAAACAGGTGTGATTTTATCATCAGTTAGCTGGAACTAAGCCTGTGGTGCGTGACATGTTTGACCTGCTAACTACACTGTCGTTAGCTTAGCCAAAACACTACAGTCCCAAACACAGAACAGGTTCAGTTTTGTCTTTGTCACACAAACAGCAGTCTGACTAATGTCTGCTCTCTCAAACATTAGTTTTTGTTATCTAAACTTGTGTCAACAGAGCACTAGTTAGTCAGAATCAAGCCTGTGCTGTGGTGTGTGGCATTGTTTGGGTCTGTAGCCTGCTCGCTATGCGAGCGTTAACTTAACTGATCAGGCTGCAGGTCCAGACAACACAGAACAGGTTTAATTTCACCTTCCTGTCCCTCTAACGGCAGTTGCTCAATTTGCTCAGATCTGAATCACTATCATCTGAGCTTGTCTGTGTTTTGGTTTGCCAGAATCGAACATGTTTTGTGGTGAGCAGAACTGTTGACATGCTAGCTAAGCTAATGCATACTAGCACCTGTCTCCTAGTTAGCAGCACTGTTTAACATTTAGCTATTGTTAGTTTGATGGCTCGACATTTATTGGATAACTTGAAAATCTTGTACTGTGTTAATTTAATTGGTGACAGTGTGAGCAAACTAGTCTTATTTTTTATTTTGAATCGATGCTTATGACACTTTTACCCCTCACCTCCCCAATAACAACATATACTGTAGTAAAATTTGGAGAGTGTTTGAAGGTGTGGAAGATTTTATTTTGCTGAACTATCAGTGTCTCATCTCAGACCTGAGATTGTATGTTGTATGTTCTGTGGTCTACTCCTGTTTGCTGTCTCTTCACTGTAAATAATGTGGTCTGATATAAAGATACTTGCGACTTGGCCTGAACAGCCAGCTGTGACCACACCTCTCGTATGCTTGCATCAGAGCAGATAATAGGCTCTAAATGACCCTGCATCAAGACGAAAGGCAGGAGGAGGACAGAGAGAAGGCTTAGACGTTAACAGAAAACAGTATAGCTATACATCTGCTCCCATATTTTGGCATGGTTATCAGTGCACAGACACACATGTAGGTCATATGGCCCACCACAGGCTGACGTCTGGTTTCGTTCATGATTTTTCTCAAGCGGTTAAACTCGTTCAGCTGACAGATACTGAGATTCAGTCATGTTTTTGTATTCCGGTAGGGTGGGCAATGTTTTAACCTACTTCAGCTGTCTCGCCGGCAAGCAATATCTGCTCTCTCCGTGAACAGGCAGCCCTCTTTTTATGGCTTTCTGAATTTTGTATGGGAGAAGTCTGTATGAGGCAGAAGGGGAGTGGGGGAAGAGGTTATGACCCCTTTTATCTTCCCGACGCTGTCTGGAGTGGGAGTGGAGTCAAATTTGGATCCCTGTTTCTTAATTTCATTTGCAGTGCCTCCTAGGGTTACATTTCTTAGAACACAAAGTGTCAGTCTTTGACTGGGCCGCACTAAGAATAGATGAAAGATCGCTCTCATTTGCTCTCCTTTGCTTACTATCACTCACAGGAGTGGAAGAGTAGCAGAGGTCGCAGCCGCTGACATAGCTTTCCTGTAAGTGGCTTTTCTTTCTCTCTCGCTCACTGTTCCTTTGGCTCTTTCTCTCTTTCCATCACTGTCATTTTTTGCCTCTTAATGTGAAAGGCTTATTTTAGCTGTCTCTTAAAACTTTTAAAAGCCATTCAACAACCTCTGATGTACTTACCACATGCATTATTGATAGCTTCTATAGGGACAGACCTATGTGTACATTGAGTAGAAGCTGGTAGGCCAGACTAACTGGCCAGCAGCAGGGCTCTCATGGTGGTTTAGAGAGCTTTATGATGAGCAGCTCTTCCGCCTCTGGCCAAACCACTGAAGCCACATGGCCAGGGTGGCCATAGGGAGTGGTCAGTGGGGCCGTGCCTGGATAGCACTCTATGCTAGATCCACTAGGCTAATGGACAAGAGCTACTTCATGTAATGTTAGGTCTAAACATCAGATGTACACAATTTCCCCCTCACTCCAAATGTAACCAGTCAACCAAGACATGTTTGATGTCTGTAGTTTCCTTCTTTAGTTTTGCACTGGAGCTAACAAACAGAAGAAGGTCCCCAGTAGCGCAACCGCAAAAGCGTTGACGGTGTCATTAGTAGATCGCACAGCCACCCGTGGCTGGGAGTCCGAGAGCATTATTGACATCACTCCTTTCTGGTAGGTAGAATGGCCGTCCCTCTCCCTAGACACTCGTCGCGATGCTTGCCAACGTGGGAATCTGATATTAAAAAAAAAAAATCAAAAACAAAACAAAAAAAAACTTCTCCTCCAAGCATGTTCAGCTGTTCAGTTACCAGGGTTATTATAGTTAACTAAAATTATTACTAAAGCGAAAACCAGCAGTGTAAAAAATTACTAGCTGTGAAAAACAGAACACAAAAACTACAGTCAAATGCAGAACAAAACCGAATTACTGAGCAAAAAGTTCATCGTAGTACTAAAAACTAAATAAAAACTAAACTAAAACTTTTCAGAAAATAAAAACAAAGCTAAAACTATTTATGCACCCTTAAGACTAACTAAAACTAAATTAAATTCAAAACTACATAAAAAAAAAAAAATGAACATTTCAAAACTGAAATAATCCTGCTAATTACATTGTGTTAACGGCAGTTTGAAAAGAGGAAAGAACGTTTCAGCCTTCACACTTCCTGCTTGGTAGCATTGTGTGAGGTGGATAAACCTAACTGGCAGGTGGGGATTGAACATGACAAGTTGTGGAGAAATTAGGGAAAAAATATGGCTACTGACACTATATGACACACTCTTATATAGGGATTTTGCGATACATACATTTGCAAGTTCATTATGATTTTCTATTCGATTTTTGATATTTTATGTGTTAACATTGATTCTAAGCTCTAATTAAATTGATACACTTTAAAACATTTTTTTTAATTTTTTTGATGCAACATTGACATTGTTACACTTAAACTCCTGTTACTGAAGTCTTATACTGATTTTTGGCTGAGTGGTTGCTTTCATACTAAGAGAACAAAGTAAATCCTGTAACGTTATGGACTAGAAGAATAGTGTAAGGGCTCATGAATATTAATGAACACACATTGTCACTGTCAAAAAAAAAAAAGAGGTAGCTTTTCAGTAAGAAGTTAAAGTAAAGGGATTTTATTCCAAGTAATTTTAGAGCATTTCTATTGGTCCATTCATTCATCATGAAAGTTTCGCACAATGTAAAGGGTGGCTGCTGTGTTCAAATGATGTTGAAAAATTTGAAAAAGCAATGGATATGCATGTTTTTTTGAGGCTGCTTTTAGAAATGTGAACTTTCCTGTGGCTATGTGGAAACTTGGTGCATCAGGTGAAAGGTGTTGTATCAGTGTGTGACGACCTCTGAGACCCTCTTGGGATGTGTGTGTGGTCTGTCGTGCTCCTGAAAAAATCCAGTGGCAGTGATTGAGGAGGAGACGGCTGCACTTCTGTGAGATGCAGTTAGCAGAGTAGCCTGTTAAATGAGCAGACAGAGGAAAAACTGCTTCAAACTTTGTTTTTCCACAAATGTGATAATTGCAGCTCTTGAGGGAGTGTGGAGGCTGGAGTCGGCCCAGGACCCAGAGTTTGGTTCTGAGCAGTGCTAGACTCGTTTACATACTCGCTCAGCTGATGACTCATATCCAGCTTAGTTCTACTGCTCTCACTCGCTCCGTATGTTCGGTCCAAAACCACCGTCTTAAAAAAATGAGGAGCGCCGTGCAACATCAGTTAATCAGCTTTTGGATTGTGTGTAACTAGGCAGCGTTTTAAAGGAATAGTTTGGCAAATCAGATTTTCACAATTTTCGTCTTACCAGAAATGTAGTCAATCAGCCAAGATATGTCTGGTGTCCTAAGTTCAGCTTTGCTTCTGTAGTTTTACACTGGAGGCAAATCTCCACCATGTAGCATCATGCAAACTATATCACATTGAGTTGTTTGTTATAAAAATGGACAAAAGTATGTGCAAAATTCAGGATTTCAGATAACTGTTATCACTATGCTTTTAGCTATGTGACATACTTTTCTCTGTTTTTTTTAATATATAATAGTTTGTTACCACATAAGCAAGTCTACTTTGAATTACTTAAAAATTCAATGTGATTTGAGTCAGATGTGTGATTTAGGCATGCAGTCTGCAAAGTACTAATTGGTGGAATGTGTGCTTTCTTGCAGCTTGCAAAATTTACACACCAAACAAAAGCATTGACTGATTTAGTACATTTGAGAAAAGAGGGGAAATTTGTAAATTTGTTTATTATTCCACTGATGTATATTCCAAAACAAGGGCCTGCTGGGCCTGTCAAGATCAAGAATTTGTAGCAGCAGAGTCTGAGACTAGACTGTAAGCAGGAGTGGCTGAGACAAAGACAAGACTGAGACCAGATTAAGATTTTTTTTTTTAATATAAACATGAAAAGAATAAAATAAAGTGAAATTTGTTGTTAGTTCATTGTCCATTATTCTTCATTATGCATGATATATATTAATAAGTAACTTTCTATATTTATAATGTATTTTGTAAAATACAGCAATAAGTAATGTTTAGCCTAAAATAAATTATTGTATTACAGACCAACTTTGCAGTGTAACATTAGAAGCAAGTAATTGTGAGGTTATTTTCTTTCCCTTTTTTTCTATAACGTATTCAGATTCACCACCTAAATTGAATAAATTTGAAACAAATGAACAATCAAGTATTTACCAGCTAACTGTTTATCCGTTTGATTAAGACAAATTTATGCAAATAAAAGAAAGCAGAAAATGCATTTCATGAGGCACAGCTTAGAAAAAAGAGAAGCATTTTCATTTCTAAGTTGTTCTGTAACATGTTTAGAGGTCAGCGGTGAGTTATGTTTTTTTTTGTTTTGTTTTGTTTTTTTTTTCTGTTTCCATCATCAGTTGGGAGCTACTAAGTATTGACCTATATAAAGCAAGTTAGCTTATCAGCCAGTTTGGCCACTTTAGTTACATAGAGTAACCAAAAAACACATACATTTCATGTCTCGGACCTGCCCTGAAAAACAGGAAGATGAACCAGGTTATGTACGTTGGCTCATTGTGCTAGTCACACATCATTCCATGTCCAGATATTCACCCTTTAAGTCTCATTGTTTTAAGCTTGTAGGCTAAGGCAAATGACTGCTGTCGTCTTATTACTGCTTGTGTTTCATAGTGAGGATGTATTATTACCGTTGCAGTATTAATCACACGCACACGGCAGTGTGGTTCGCTGCTTGTGCCCTGATCACCAGTCCGAGCCCATTACAGTGGAACGCTGCTACAGCTGTGTGAAACATGCAGCTCCAGTGCCTGCCACTACATAGAGAGAGAGAGAGAGAGAGAGAGAGAGAGAGAGAGGCTGAATCAATCAAGAACATGAATCAATAATGAATGATTCAGTATTTCACATATTTGAGTTAGGCCTCTGTGTCCTGAGGGGAAAAAGGAAAAAAATGGTAGTAGAGAGTGTGTATCTCTCTCTCTCTCTCTCTCTCTCTCTCTCTCGCTCGCTCTCTCTCTCGCTCGCTCTCTCGCTCTCTCGCTCTCTCTCTCGCTCTCTCTCTCGCTCTCTCGCTCTCTCTCTCTCTCTCAGTCTCGCTCTCTCGCTCTCTCACTCTCTCGCTCGCTCTCTGTCTCTCTCACTATCTCTCTTTATGCTGCTTCTTGTTTACAGCAGAGGGGCCTTTATTTATTTATTCCTCTCATCTGTTTGGTTGGCTGCGGATTTGTCCATTCAGACTTTATCATTACAGCAGTGCTGCATTATTTACTGAGCAGAGAGAGAGAGAGAGAATGATGAAGAGACAGCATGAGAAAGACAGAGTGACTGCTGTTGTATGCTGGTCCTTCTCTAAGCCCATAGGAGTGCTGGAAACAGAGCTGAGGCTTGAGGAGAAGTCTATGGTCCTCTCCCAGCAACGTAGTGGAAAAGCTCAAAACAGTAAATAGTCATCTTAAAAGACCACCTTTGCTTTATTTAATTCCCATTCAAAACTGCTGTTAAGTACATATGAATATCAATTTTAGCATCTGCAGAAAGGCAGAAATATATATTCAACAGAAAATTACACAGAAGCCTCAACTAAATGCAGTATCACCTCACATTATTCGGTGGTTGGTGTGTCCACACTTTGCCTTTATGAGAGCTTATATTCTTTTCAGAAGAGTCATTTTCAGTTTTTCAAAGAAATCTGAAGGGCTGTTTTTCCACCTCCAAAGTTCAGTCTTAGAAGTTGGTTGCATTTTCTGCTTCTCATGACCCACGTTAAGTGATGTCTGGACTCTGGAGTGGACAGTCCATGTTCTGAGAACACCAGCAGCTTCTTTGTTTGATTTGCTAATTTTCTTCAGGTCCAGTGATGATATATACTATGTTAACCTCCTCCCTTATGGTGTCTTAGTTTTTTCTTTTTCTGTTTTTCTCTTCCCTTTATGAGACCTTGTTTACTGTGATCTAGACTTCCTCATTGTAAAGCAGTCTTGTCAGATGCTCTATAGAAATCAAACTTAAGGCAAGTGTGATTATTTAGCATGTAAGTTACACAATACTTTGGTTGGCTGTATGCTTCTATTGTTTCCAACATTAGCTTTATCGCTTAACTAACAAAAACTAGAGAAAAAACTAAAGAAGCAGGCTTTGGACACCAAGCATGTCTTGGCTGATCGAGTACACTTCTGGTAATGTGAAAACTGTAAATTAGTTTTTTGGTCCACATATTGCTTTAAATACAGCTTCAGTGTTTCCTTCAGGCCTCAGACAGCATACACACTGCGTAACGGTGCTAGGAGGTTCCTTTCCTGCAGCAACTTTACATGGCTTTGCATAGACTCTGTTTGTACAAGTATATGTGAGTGTTCCTGGTGTGTTTGTGCCAAAAATAACCCAGCAGGAATAGGAGTGAGAATCCATGGAGTTTTCCGACTGGAGCCTCATGGAACGGGAATTCTATTTACAGCGCTGGATTTACATGTGCTCCATTTTTGGCACCACAGCAGGAGGATAAAAAAGCTGGTTTCCAGCACAAGTTTTATGTATTTATTTATTTATTTATTATTTTTAAGGCCGAGCTCCTGATGAGTGTGTGTGCGCATGTGTGCAAATATATGTGTATGCGTGGGTAATCAGTATGATCAGTGGGTGTGTGCATGCATCTGGACGTTATCAGTGGGATCGGTGTGTGTATATGGCGTCAGAAGTAGATAAGAGCTTTTGTTTTGTTTGTTTTTTTTTAACTGTCAGGTGTAGGTAGCTATGTGTCTGCAGCAAGAGTACAATGAGTCTCAGAATGTAGCACAGTTCATTCCAGTGCAGACAGAATGAAAATATCTGTGTGTCAATGAGATTTAGAACCACTGACCTCACAAGTATTGCTTTGATAGTATCATGAATACAATAGTTTGAAGTGTACAGATAGAAATAGTGAAAAAATTAAAGTTACACAAAGTATGTTGTGTGCTTGTTGGCATGAAGCCTGAATTTTGTCCATACTTCTGTAGATATAGACAGTGTCGAAAGCACATGCTGGATATGAGATTACTTAACAGCTCAACACTGTTTATGTGCTGATTTAGGTATGCAGTTTGCGCTGTGCTAACTGGTAGGGTATAAACCTGTATTACTTGTTATCTACATTAGCTTCGTCGTTCCACCAAAAAACTAAGCAAGCTAACTTTCTGACAGCATCATTTCTTGACTGTTATAAAATTTGGGCTAAAGGGAAAGTTGTATATATTTGATTTTTTGCTGTGTGTGTGTGAGTGAGAGAGAGAGGGTGACATGGGCGTACACATTATGTCAGGGGTGCCCAAACTTTGTCTTGGGGGCAAGAAAAAAAAACAATATATGATACAAAATATAGATCTGTGTAAAAATCTGGGCACCAAATATTTATAATAATAACCTATATTTTGTTACTTAAACACACAAAAAATAGAATTTTACTGCAAAAGGAAAATACAAATTTAAGTTTGATATAAAAAGCATTTGTTCTGGTGAGGTGGTGTAACTTGCTGCTGGACCAAAGTAAATGTCCTCTTGGCCCAGCTCTTTGGGCAGCACTAGGATATGACACAAGCCATGCAGTAACACTGTGTTTGGGTCAGTGTGCTGGTGTTTAGTTCTTGCTTTGCAGAGCCCTGGAGCCTCAGGCTTATCAGGGCAAGTGTTTGGTTCTGAGTTTGGGTGTTGACTTTCTGACTTTCTGTTATTGTTTGCTGGGCATCTCTGTGTGAAAGTGATCTGTGGGATATTTATTTCAGTGCAGTATTGCTTTCTCCCTGCTCGCTCGTAGCCAAACACGCTGGCTATTGATTAACATTGTGCTGGAGTAAATGTGCCATTGATCGGCCGCTTGGATCGCACTGTCCATGGCGCTGTGTCCCTCTCTCTCTCTCTCTCTCTCTCTCTCTCTCTCTCTCTCTCTCTCTCTCTCTCTCTCTCTCTGACACACCCCTTCACCCCCGCAGCTCCAGCTGGTCCCACCCATACATCCAGAAAGCAGTGCGATCTGTAACTGATAAGACTGTGCAACCATCCTAATGAATTAGCCATAAAGAGGTTTGAGGCTTTTTCTCACCTCTTTCTCATGAGGTTGCTGAAATGTTGAAAATATGGCTTCGCTATTAAAGTTTCAGGAGCAAAATGTCCTGATTTTGTTGGAAATTCAGAGAACAACAAAGCTAACAAGACCAACAACATCTTGGCTTTGTGCTTTACAAAGCTCTGTGTTTCATTATGTTTGGGTGCTGACATTAAGTCTTATTATTAAGGCTTATTCTTGCTGTAATATCAAAACTTTGTGAACTTTTACAATGTGTGAGCATTTCATCATGACCATATATATATATATGTATATAATGTTAATGTTCTGATGGTGTGTATGTGCTTAGAATAGACAGAAAATAGTGCTTCTCCTGTTCTCTGTGGCCCTTGATGGCTTCATCCATCTCGAGCCTAATCGCCTCATTTCTGATTCTGTTAAAATGTCTCCCCCAAACCAAGCTCATTTCATCACACTCATTATTCAAAGGAACAGTTTTAATCACTGTTTTTCTTCCAAAGATGGACATTTAAAGGCGCCTAGATTTATTAGCTGCCGAATGAGGAGGGTCAGGGCCGAAATAACTTATAAAGCATGATCTCTCATTATTGTCCTATTTATCATTCATTGCAGACAGTGTTGTGTGTCTGCCTGCACGTGTGTATGAGAGTTTGTGGGAATGACCGTGCTCGTGCTCATGCTCTTTATTGTAGCTCTTAAAATTGACATCTGGAGCTTATTGTGGATGACGTTCCTTATTTCTTAGAATTAATGCTATTTGTAAGTTAACCGAACAGTATGTTTCGAATGTCAATATGGCTGAATTCTCTGAGGATGTTCATTCTTGATGGCCTCACTCTAGCTGGCTAACAAGTCGATGGATCAATCAGAGAGAAAAACTCTTCTGAGGAGAGCACTTCTGGCTGCAGCTCTGTCTGAGTTGTCTTTTTAAAAAGAGATGGGTCTGGCAATGTGGGGTGTTTCGCACGTTTTCAGTTTCAGTATGCTTTTTGGTTCTGAGGTCAAGATTTGACTTGATTTTTGCTATTATACCTGTTAATGTCTTGATTCTACAGAGCTCTAATTATATACTGCCCAGATTGGTTTGGCCGTTCCAGCCTTCTAAAAAAAAAAAAAGCCCCAAAATGTCTAACAAATTAGAATTTGTAGTAGAAAATGTGTGCTACGCCTGTCACAATTATTATGTAATTGCTTGATCTCAGTTATTTGAGCTGACTGCAGTTACATTCCATGGTTGTCATAGCTGTTGCAGCTTGTGACGAACAGAATGCTAAAAGGATGCGTTTTCATCAGTTGTGAGGCAAATACATGTGCAAAAAATGAAGAAAGAAGAAAACTTGTTTCTTGAAACGTCATCGATCTTAAGAAAACAGAAAATTGTGACTGGTGCTAAAACACCTTTAGATGGCAGCAGTGAATAATGTTTTTTTAAAGTTGAGCTGTTTCTTTTGTCAGTTAGAAGCTAGGCCAAATATGTGCATAGCTTAAGCCTCTCCCCTCTCTCTGCCCCCTTTACTCTGATAGGATGCACCAAGATGCATAGTTTTGGTCATTGACCATGGTTTCAGTGAGATACTGCAAATGAGTCATTCAGAAGGGATAGTGTTTTTGAATACTGCATTGACATCAGTTCATCCTTACTGACAGCCACATGAGAAAGCTATTAATTACAATGTCCCAGAACATGCTTGAGTTAGAGGAACGTTGTCCCTGTCTCAACAAAATCTCATATCTCTGAAAGTACTTTACAGGTTTATGGAACAAGATTCTATTTTTTTTCATCATTAACTTTTCACATAATGTAAAATCAGATGATTTAAACAGGCCTGGTTCTACAGCGATGCAAAAGCACCCAGAGTTTGAATTGTTCCAGCCTCAGTTAGGCTTTGGAAAGTGCATCCAGACAGCCTGCCGAACTCTTGAATAAGACCCGTCTGTGAATTATTAGGCATGCAGAATGGCTGTGGTAGTATAGTATGAAGACGAATGAACCTAAATAGCATTTATACGTCTGATGGATCATGAAACATTCCTCTGATTACTGCAAACAGTGTAGTGTGCAGCAGTTAGCATCATCTGTTGCTTGCAGTGTGGATGTTTTCAGGGAAGTTAATCTAACACGGCTAGCAGTTTGGCTTAGTATAATAGAGATGCACTGTTTTTAAAAACTAAAATATTTGAATATCTCAAAGAGAAAGCATACTATTACATTATTGTTTTATTTTGTTAAAAAGACCTGAAATGCCAAGGATTCCAGGAACCTCACTGATACGTCCAGAGGCATCAGCCGATGTACTTATGCCGGGATCAGACTACACAGATTCAGCCCAATTTTAACATGATTTTGTTGCATTTGACAAATTTCCAGAGTCAGACCTGAATATGAGCGTCAGGAACAATGAACAAATCCTGTAGTATGACATAATCGAAGAACAGCGATGTGGCATCTGGGACGTCCTACAACACCGCGATGAAAAATCTACCATGTTGGAATTGTTTGTATTTTTCTGTTGACGTCTCCTACATTGCATTCCTTGACGTTAACCAAAAGAATGACAGAGCGCCCTCTGGTGCACATATGTAAACGCAGTGAAGAGAAAAGGCATGTGGCTGTTGCAAATGTCCGGTGAAACGACGAAACAGCGGAAAGGTTCGTTAAACTGTGGCAACGATACCCTTGCCTTTCTGATGTTTTCTCAAGAGAGTAACGTTACGATGTCCCAAAAAAAAAAATGCTGGTGAGAAATAGCTTTTATAGTATCTGTCTACATGCTATAATGCTTTTATAGCATGTGTTTATCCTTTTATAACATCTGTTTACATGCCTGGTAGCTAGCTATGATTACATAATGTTCTTGATATGTTAACAGATTCGTTACCCAATTGGTTGGCATCAAACTTGTAGTGTTGCAAGTCTCCCAACCAAGACATGGCATGAATTTATGGCACTGTAATCACAGTACCATAAATTCATGCCATGTCTTGGTTGAGAGACTTGCAACACTACAACACTACTAATCTGACATAGTGACCATCACGAAAGACAAAAATATTGTGTAGTCTGATTCCAGCATTAGAGTGTTATTCATAGGAAACTCTGCTCTTCTCTCCTCTTTTTGCTTGTTGTAATCTCCACAAATTCACTTTAATTTTCATTCCTTATAATCCTCAACAAACTCAATCGTCAGCTGTACTTTGTGTTGTTGGATAAGCACACACTTTCTTAGTGTTCCTTCATTTATTTCACACAGACCCTCAGTGATTTTGTTCTGGAAGTGAACATGTATACAAATGCTGATGCTGTTGAAGGAAACAATGCCAGTGAGTCCTACCTGAAAAGCCAAAGCCATAGTAGGCACAGAGAGAAGTTGCTGAGCGTAATTGCTGGAGGGAGACGTGAAAGCAATGTGCAGACAGTGAACTAAGAGGAAGATGTTTGAGAAAGAAGTAGAGGCTGTTTAATTGCAGCGGCTCACAGTGCCTTGTTGCTCCACTGACTTGATAATCTTTTAAATCTTTCATAAAGCACTTTCTATTTTGAGTGCAGCTCAAAGGCCCCTGTTGCAGCGTGTGTTCGGCCATCAGAGTGTAGCGGTAATGAGGATGAGCGAGAGAGATGGCCGGACCTTCTGTGAATCTGGCGCGTGTTCCAGGAAACGGAGCAGCGGTGCGCATAAACACTCGGCATGCCTGCGACTGCTCTCTGATGTCACCAGCTGAGAGCGAGAGAGAGAGGGAGGGGAGGGAAGGGGAGGGAACGAAGGCAGCTAGAGACACAGCCTGAGGCAGAGCAGTACGCAGTCATTGAGAGAGACGGAGAGGAGTGAGCGAGCGAGCAAGAGGGTCTGTGTTTTGGTTACTGACGACTGGCTGTGTGCGTGTGTCCCGGGAGTGATACAGGGTTTTGTTCGGCTCCTAAACGCCCTCTCCCTCGCTCCGGAACGAAGAGCTGATGGGTAAGAGCTCTTGTCTATACTGTACTGTACTGTGTATGGTTGAGTGAGTGGGTGGACAGTGTGTGGAGACGCTGTCTTTATTGAATGGTGCTGATGTACGCTAACTGGCATAGCGTGTGTGCGCATGCTGCATCCTTGAATAAGTTGTATATACACTGCAGGAGACAGTGTTGAAAGCTGTTTTATTTGTCATATCGTTTGTATTGTGCTGTGTGGGTGAGAGAGAGAGGCAGGTAGGCAGTTCACTGCATAGAGTGTGAAGACGCCAATGTGGTTAGCTTGACCCATGGTCCATCTAGGGATAGGGCAGTATGAGTATCATTAAATGAGTGACCAAGATGATTCGTTTTCAGTATTTCTCACTGTTTTGTTAAATTGTACTGAATGGAGAGGTGCTATACTACCGACACAGTTATTGAAAGCTTGAGTGTTGGACGATTCTAATCTGTTATTTATTCTTTAAAAACTGCTAAGCTTTAAAATGAGCTTTAAATTGAAGTACTTCACTTAAGATCTACGCAGTAAGCTAAAGGTTGGCAGTCATTCTCAAACCTCTCAGACACTATACTCCACAGGAAGAAACATCCAGCTAACATCATCACATCAGCAGTGTGGAATAGTTTGAGCTATTTCAGGCTAGATCTGTGACCAGATTCATTATTTTTTTCCATTGAGATCATTTTTTGTTGATATCGGCGTGACACAGATACCCAGTGCCTTGTCTAACACTGAAAATTTTGAAAGCACTAATATACATTGAAACTATATCACCACATTCACAGTCGTATGCAAACGTTTGGGTGTCACAGTAGATTCATTTCTGTTTATTTGCTGAATTTAACGTATTGGTGAAATCAACAAAACATTTAAAATGTTTTGTGAAATTCTGTGCTAAAATAATCTTGATATTAAAAAAATTTTGGTTTGTTCTCTTGTCTTACTGTCACTTAGACAATCAACAGAACATGTAGTTACATCTAACTACAGTTTAAATAAGTATAAAATAATCCCCATCACTGCTACTGATTACCTTTCAGGTTCAGACTATATAAACGTGCATGTGCTTTGCAGAGGGGCTGTAGTCACTGGCTATTTCCTTCCACTGTCTCTGTGTAAAAAGTCGCTAGTCACACATGGTTATCACATTATTTAAATTTGATGCAGTTTGATTTATTAGTAGGTTTTAAATCTAATGATGTACTGTTAAAAAGCTGATCACAACAGTAGTTCCTTTCAGCACGTGGTGTTCAGAGGGAAAGGGAGACAAATAAGAAGGGGGGGGGGAGTGGAGCACTAGTACAAAGCAAAAAAGGAGTGAAGTATAATGAGGAGATGAGCAGATATGATATGGAGAGTGATGGAGAGAAGGTGCTATCAGTTTCCAGGCAGTGTTATTTGAGCAGCAGGACTTTCTGTGGATGATGAGCAGCCTTGGAGTTGAGTGTGAGAGTAGCTTTCTGTACATGTTTGTGTTCTGTGGTCTCTGTACACTGAGGTTGTATGGAAGCTTGCTGATAGACAGGATGATGCTGTGAGCCATGTGTTTGTCCGTGGCTATCAAAGCATGTGTGTTTTTAAACCCCATCAGCTCACTATCAGTGGATCTATACCTCAGTTTCTCACTTTTAGAGCCATATATCACATATATAGTTTTAAAGAACCAATTCACATTATATAGTTTGCTAATCATCGTTGTAAAATCAGCCTTCACAATACTGAAGATTACAATGTGAAACAAGCCCATTATTTAGACAGTCAGCGTGTTATTCTGTGCTGTGAGCATTCTGACCAATCCTAGATGTTCGTTGGGTGTTTATGTCGCTCAGGGATTGAACAGTAAATCATTTTGCTCAACATAATGCAGTCCAATCTTTAACCGCACCACATAAAGGGATTGCTGCATGTGTTTTGCAAGAACGATTGCTTTTGAAATTTGTGGTAATATGATCATAAAGCAGTAATTTGTCCGTATTGTTCAGCAGTAGTAGTAATCAAGTAATTCATACTGAGTAAATGGAGCGGAGAATAAACAGTGAAGTGTTAGAGATGCAAAGTACAATAGTTTAAGGACTCACAGACGAGCAGAAGTTTTCAGTCTGCTTTTGAAAATGACTCGAGTCTATGCACATCTAACAGCTTCTGGGAGTTTATTCCAGCGGACAGCAGCGTAATGGCTGAAGACCGCCTCACCATGTTTAATTCTGGTTTCCACTTCATCCCAGCTGTAGAAATACAGAGATACTAATACATTTGTGGTGTCTGAGATGCTTCCTTAGTTTGCTATGGAGCCTAAGGCCAGTGTAGCTAACAAGCAGTGGAGGTCTGGGGGGGGGGTGGGTAACTGTAACTTGTTCACTTTTTCTGTGATGTCCCGAGAACCAACTCATTTATATATCCACCTATTCAGCCTACAGCGGTTTAGTCCCACCCATTCACGTTGAAGTTCTACTGAGTGTTTCAGCTATGAGTGCTTTTTGAATGAGCCATTTATCTTATGTCAGTCTTATAGGTGGATTAACAAACATAGCCTGTTTAATTCTCAGGGATAAATAGAGGATAGAAAATGGTCATGTAAAAATGAACAAGGCACACAAATGTTGTAAACATGTTGCTGGGTTCATGGAAGGCAGGGCTGAGCTCGGCTCATTGGCGCGACACAGTCTTGATCACAAGCACACACAGAGGCCAGGAGCCTGCAGTGCTGTAGCTCAGTGCCATTCACATCTCACTGCACATTGTTCAGTCTTTCCTCAGCCTGTTCCTCAGCCTCGTCCAGCAGCAGCAGGTATGGCCATTGGCCGACACTCGGCAAAATCAAAAGTCGGATTCAGAAGAGCCTGCTTTCACTCTCTCTCTCTCTCTCTCTCTCTCTTTCTCTTTCTCTCTCTCTCTCTCTCTCTCTCTCTCTCTCTCTCTCACTCACACACACACACACACACACACACACTTCTCTCCTATGGAAAATATTAAGTTCCCTTCATTTTTAGTGAGTGAAGTGTTCGTCTGCGCCATCTGCTCTCTTCCACTGCTCCAGTGACACACGCACAACTGAATGTGAGAGGGAGGGACGGAGGGAGGGAGCAGGACTGTGACAGTGGGGGGAAGAAAGTGTCTATGTCCGTGTCTGTGCAAGCTGCAGCGTGTGTGTTTGTTGATGGCTGGATGAAGTGCAGTCTGGTAAGCTTCATACAGCTGTGGTCGGAGGTGGGTGTAAATTCTGTTTTATTAGCGTGCAATATTTTTCTCTCTGACTTGATATTAAAGATCTGTGCTTTCAGCTGGCTAATCTCTTTGGAGCTTGAAGCTAATTGGTAAGATTTCCAAGCACTCCCTATTAGAGTGTAGCACTGTACCTTTCAGAGTACCTTTCAGAGTACCTGAACCGGTACCACTGTACCTTTCAGAGTACAAACGCTGTCACTGGGGTGGTACCCTCACAATGTTATCTTTAGTTAAGGAATATAATTTTATCATATTTCGTTGCAGATATGTTTTGTTTTTTTTTTTAAATTGTATTGACTCCAAATACCCCATCTTGTAACCACGCTTTTTATTTTAATTTAAATTATTAATAGTTATGTAATGAAATGATCCAAACATGCACCTTTCCACTGGGAAAGTAATGTAATGTACCTTCAAAACTCATTTCAATCAACCTTTATTTAAACTCTGAGTACATTGAGGTTGACACTCGTTTACAATGTAGACAAGCCAATACAGAAATGAGGGGTTGGAAAATTAGATTGTAAAAATGCTAAAAATAATAACAATCATAATAGTAAACTTGATAGTAAAAATCTATCAAATCAGAATAGATGTGCAAGATATGCAATTGGGCCTAAAGGACCATGAAAATACATTTACATTGTACCTTGGGGGACTAAAAGTTACATGGACAGGGCCCTTTTTTCTGACAGTGTTAAAATATATGATAACGGTTAATATTATTATTAAAGTAGAACTCCTACTTCCTGAGTGCTGCTACTCGAGGCTAAAAGAATGCCCTACAACCCTGAGTTGAGCTTGTTTTGATTGAACTGTTCTGTTTTCATCTCTTATAATTACACCAAAGGTATACTTCTACAAAATTGTAAATATTAAACAGACTGATTTCCAGAAATTAAACTTTCTGTTTGTTTAGTTCGTATGCATTTTGAACAGCTCTTTCAAAACAATCTGAAGCATCCTGTAAATGACATACATAGCAGTTTACGGTCAGTGCTTAAAGTGGAATTTACCAAATTTCAACGCACTAGTAGTCGGTTTTGTCAGCATCTGTGAGCCAATAAGCATTCATGTTCCTAAATATAGACTGCTGGCTAAATTACATCCTGCATCCATGATAATGTCAGCGCTTCTTAATTAGTCTGCAGTCTGTTGCGGCCCACAGATACACCCGCTTCCTGCAAATCGCACTCATTTCTGGTTAAAGCCACACCTACTTTTGTTTTGTCATTTAAAAGAAGGGATCATAAAGTGTCTGGTAAAGTCAGCTTATGAGTATTGAAAATGCTTGAATGATGCTCAGTCATCATCATGCATATAGTACATGTTAAACACCACTGAATCAGAAAAACTGTCATAATATGTCATTGATACCGGTAAACTGGTGTTGACAGTATATCGTCCAGCACCACTCCCTGGTCTCTGGCTAATCGCAAACCTTTTCACAGGTTACCTCTCAGCCTCTGGCCTTGGGCTCTCTGTAATATCAGTGCCGTAAAGCCAGAGTGAACTAATCCTGCTCTTGCTCTGGGCTGCAGTGATACAGGATCCACAGCTGAGTCGCTGAGGAAACCTGCGCTATAAATAGATTAGCCAGTCAGCATGGCTCATACACTACGACCACCTCATAGTGGTCAAAGCTGATCAATATGTAGCATCTCAGTAAGCAATGCAATCTCAGCAGAAGGTTTGGATGTAATGCTCTGATGTAGTATTAACAAAATCTGTTAATAGGCCTAAGATTAAAATTTCCAGATTTGTTCATCGTCTTTGGTTTATATACAAATCAGGACTAGGTTGAATAGCACTTTGAATAGCATTGAGTGTGTGAAGTGAAGACCGTCCCTGGTCTTTGTTGCTATATTTATTATTTGGTTAGCAGTTCTTTGACTGCATTATGATTTCTTTTAAATGTCTTATTTACCTCTGCACTCTGCACTTGATGCCAGTTTTCCACAGTATTACATATAAGGTGATGCTCAGCTCCCAGTGTTTTTTGGATGGGGTTGAAAAGCTGAGGGTGCTGAATGTAAGATGCCCATATAAGCCCAGGAGGGCCTGGTGAGTGCAGCCTAGACTCCCCTAAAGCGTCTTTTTCAGTCTGCTGGCTTACATTTAGAAAGGAATTGGATCTGTTAGCTTCACACTTTGGATTCAGGAGCTGTGACAATTACACAATTAAATTCAATAAAAACAAAGACTGGAATGTACCCTTCTTGATAAATTGTCACTGATTAGTTGGCAATTTGAATTACTGTAATGCATATCACTCTTTCTCACAGTAAAAAGTAGATCCTGATGGACAGCTTTTTATATATGTTTTATATAATAATAATAATAATAATAATAATAATAAAACATGATATTGATATATAAACCTTATTTATAATTCTTTTTATAATTTTTTTCTTAAGTGCAAACTCATTGAATGCAGTCTTTCCCACTATGTGCTGCCCTATTTTCAGTCTTCAGTAGCTTGGACACTTGTACACATACACACTGCTGTAGTGCTCATTCTTCTTTTAAGTTGGTTTGATCGAATAAGTACTTTTACTTGCTTTAGTCCAGTAGTTCTACTGCAGGAGCCGTTCATGTTATAGCCTTTTCCATTTAAATCGTAGTGCTCTTGGCATAATTGATGTCCTGAGGTAATGACACAGGAAACAGTGGTGTCTTTCGCCGGTCACACTGTTGAACGAGTGTGTGGGCAGCGTGCAGGGAGAGCACTTGTTGGCTCAACTGGCCATTCCTTACATAACCTTGTGTATTTGTGTAGTTGGCTGTACATTAGCCTTTGTTTACTGTAAACATGCCATGCTTAATTATTATTCGAGCTTTTGTGAGCTTTGGCCCACAGAAATCTGTATATAGGCCACTTTGTTTGGTTTGTTTGGGCTAGTTTAACGGCTGAAATGATTGCTGTGGCTCGTGTAGTCATGATTGGCAGCACGTGATTTAGTAGTTCAGGACTGATCACGATTGTGGCCGTATGCTTAAGCACAGCTGGATCTGGAGAGGTGAAGCTGAGAGGTGAAGTAAATTGGCATCTAATTATTGATGATTCATTGAGAAAGTAAATCTCTTCTTTTTTTGTACTTTTAATTGAGTAATTGAGCTCAGTTGATTTAATCCTGACAACTTTCATTCAATTTTATTTGTGGTTAATAGGAAGCCAACTTCAGCCTTGTGTTTAAACTGTAGGTAGGATAGTTTGATAGTCTAACTGTCCTCATCAGAAGCATTAAAAGAATAATTTGGATATTTTGAAAGCCTAAGTCAGCTTATATCAAGTTGAATCTGTACTGAATTAACATTAAAAACAAAATAAAATATTTAAACAGCCACATGATGCCACCTTTAATGTTATTGCACATTTGATATGGTTTTCTTATGTTTACGTAAGTTATTGGCCATGTTAATTTTTATGCATAGTGCATAACACTGCCAATTTTGTTTGTAGTTTTCAATATAAAAATTGTTGAAATGATTTCAGTTTTTGTATCAGTAGTTTTTAAACATTTTCAGCACATTTCAACAATACGGTCACTGTGATCGTGATATTAAATTGTCATATCGTTTCATCTCTAAACCTTAATAATAATACAAAATAGTTAAAGATTAGCCTGCATTGTTTCAACTGAAATAATTTACTTTTATTGGTTTCCTTGATTCCTCAAAACACCCACAGACAGACTCATCTGGAGCTGTGATTAGCATGCATGCAGTAAAAAAGCATTGTGATTGGTTTGAGTGCTTATTGCAGTCTTTAGTAATAGTTAATAAACAATATATCATGCAGGCGTAGACAGTCTAGCTTGACTGCTGGGTCCATACATGTGTAGGCCACTGATGCAGCAGGAATGCTGGGCTCTTTCCGCAGCGATTAGTCTGGCCTCGCAGGCCCCTGCAGCCCAGAATGAGTGGCTGTAATTGTGTATTCATTCCAAGCCTCCGAGTAATCCTGGCACCCATTGATCGCTGGACTTCACTGCTCTTGAATTAATAGAATACATTTGGATGGCTGTGAGAATCTTCCATGCAGTCAGGTGAGCGACCAGAGAGGGAGATGGAGGGGCTTTTAACTGGCACTCAGTTTTTCACTTTAGAAACTTGTGTGTTTTTTTTTTTTCTTTACAGCTGTCCTCTAGTATTTTTATTGAGTAAGAGATGTGTGCTGCCATTGAAAGCTTATTAAAGTGTAAGTGAATATTGATTGCTAAGTTTATTGCATATCACAGTGTAGAGGATGCTGCCCCTATAGTCTCAGCCAATACAATAAAGATTCTTTGGTGATCAGCTTACAGTGTAAGAAAGTTCACCCATTCATAGTTCACGCGGGTTGAGCACCATCCTTTGCTGTACTGCTATTTGTGGCTTCTGGTCCAGTGTTTCTGACAATGTTGTAGACTGTGCTTGGCCACAAAGACGCTACATTGGCAGAGCATGTCAAATGTGTTACTTTTTCACGATGTGATATACGGTGGTTAGTATCGCAATATTTTTTTTTCTTTTTTTTTGAGATAAAAAACAATACTATTGAAAGACTTCTTCAGACCAGATAAACTTTATAAGGGTTCCTGGAGTGATTTCCTCTTTTGCAGATGCTCCTCTGGAATTTTATTTCTGTCCAGATCAGAAATGTGGCTGTTTTTCCCCTTCTAACCTGAGAAAAGAGTAAATGGTCAGTTTTTCAGTAACTCAGTGATGATCTGTCCCATCTGGGCACAAATGCAAGCATTTTTTCAAGCAGATGTCGCCATGGCGTTTTTTTGACCGCTGCTGCTTGCTGTATTTGGTCTCTGTCAGATATTAAACACTTTATGAAAAATGAAAAATAGATGCTTTGGAAGGACCACTCAACCATTTACTTGGTCTGGGTGCTAAAACCTTGAGTCCATGCACTGCCTGGGAGAGCATTACCAGGAGGAGGAAGAAAATGAAAGTGAGAAAAGGGGTGACTACAATGGCAGCTGCAGGTATAAAGTGTTGCTTCACAAATGCACAATTTCAACTTGTTTAGAAAGATTTTCTTTGAATTTCTTCTAGAAATAATGACTAATATCACTGTCTGTTCCTTAAAGATCTATTGTTAAATTCAGATCAAATAAAATACAGCCCACCGGAAATTTGCTTATCCTGTGGTAATTCTATTGTCGTCCAGATGCTTTGAGTTTGATCACTAGAGGAGACTTTTACAGATGTCCCCCTGATAAACTAATCCAATCTGAAAAGGGCTAAAAACGTAGAATACAGTGGTTTTCGTTCAGCGTTTTACATACTACACTGCAATAAATCCAAACAGGACTGATTATGCTGTCATTTTAATGAAGCATGCAGTTGGTCATTGTTCTTTAAGTGATGATATCCAAGGTGTGTTCTGGAAAGCATATTCTGAGGTAATGTGACATTATTGATCTCGATACCGATAAATATCGTTGTATAAATATCATTGCCCACCCTTTCAAGAATGCTTTCATAATTTGCTCATTTCTTTGCTCATTCTTTTTAACTAGCACTCTCGTCTTTTCCCTCAGACACTGCAGCCTTTTTCACAGACTTCTGCTGATTTATTAAGTAAGAAATGTGTGCTGCTGTTAAGAGCTCTGGAACATGTAGGTGAATATCGATTGATGTCATATGTTATGTAAGTCTGAACTATTGGTCTTAAAAGCAAAAACACTTTTCTTCATTGCACATTTGCCCAGTAAATCTCACATCCACAACTACAGAACAGTTTTCTCCATTCTGAGCGATATGAGACTGTGTGGCCGCAGTAATTGCCAAGAAGTGTGACTCAACTTTGCAAGTGATGGAACCACCACATTACCAAAATGTTTTCAGTGTCCAGAGCAAGAAGATTAATTTCTTTATTTGTGTTGTTGCTTGTCAAAGTTCATGAGTCGTAGCGGCCCATACTTCAGTGTATATTGAGGCTGTTGTGCTTCTTGATGTTAGTACAACACTTCAGGTCACAGAAAGTCAATGTTTTCCCCACTGAAGTTCTTCCTTGACTCAATCTGAAGCGTCTTTTCTTCGCATTTGAGTACTGTGTGCACAGGCACCAGAGTGCTGATGCCAAGTCTGGCTAAAGCTCCATAGAGTAACTCTAACGTTCACATGCTCTGGCTGTCACAGTGCAGCTGGGGCTAAAAGCAGGCTTTTGAGTGGTGTTACTTGGTTGACGTAAGCAGGCAGGCAGGCATTCTGGCTGTGGATGGCAGGGCTGCTGTGTGTATTTGTGTGCGCTCCTGCAGTAGTTACGGAGAGCCGTGCCAGTGGCCACCCAGCTGTTTACACACACCGCCGCTCCACGGCAACCCTGCTGAGGTCATCATGACCTCATCAGGGAGCTCTTGGCCAGTGCTGACACTCTTTATTTAACAGTTCTGAAGGGTACAGTGAACGGGGAGTTTATTTAGGAGTTTGGAGAAGACGTCTGGCATACCGAGGGAAATGTGCACCCTCCTGTTCCCAAGACCCTGTAAACCGCATGACCCTCATGCTGGTTGTTGTGTACATCCTCTCCGCTGTTTTTATGATACATGCAGTTGTGTGGAGCTGTAAAAGTACTAATACCCACAATATAATGGGAAGAGGTTATTGTGACACAGTTTATCACAATAACAATAACGTATTGTCATAGTGCCAACCCCTAACCCTCCCCCTCTCTCGCTCCCTTGGTAACTCTCTTCTACTTGCATTTTCTCTCTTGGGCATAATTTGAAAACACCAGTTACTCTTTACTTTGTGTTAAAGTTTCATTATGAATGGACTAATATTAATGACCGAAATATTTTGGTAATGAAACATGACCATGCACGAAAATTTGGGTTCACACTACAGAAAGATGTTAGTCACGTCAAGTCCGTACGATACAATAACTGTGATCTTACAAACTTATTGCCTGTCACTCTTTACGAGATGATGCCAACTTTGGCCAAGTTCTGTGGCCGACTGTTTGATGTGATATTAATGTTTACTTGTGCTTCATGCCAGATTATGTCATAAATGTTCTCTGACAATCAGCTGATTTAAGAAAATGACCACATTCTGCTTGGGCCTTTTAGCATTAGCTAATCTCACTTGTAGTCAGTTCGAGTTGTTATTCTGTGCTGTACTGCTGTTGGTGGTTTTTAGCTGTCCAAAATTCCAGACTCTTTCAAAACTTGTTGACTGTTGTTGGTAGAAAAAGGCACTAAATTGGCTGAGCATGTCTCATTATGTTTTCTGGGATCATATTTTAGCTTATAAGCGTAAAAATCTTTCACAGTTTGCTTTTTTGAAAATCACAAAGTGTAGTGTACATGTACGATATGTTTGTACAGTAAATTAGATCTTTATTAGATCTTCACTGTACACTGACTGTACAATTGTCCAGTTTAGTTTTTGACTAAGACAACTTTCCTGAAGGTAAATAATGTTGTCTTGCTGTAAAGTGTTTTATTGTCCACTGTTAGTCCTGTCATGTGACTTCCTGGCTCTGTCTGTCATGTATAGCAAACTTGGTATTGATGAGCAATTTGGTATGGATCCAGTGTGGCCTTGAGGGGAAGAGAGAACAAGTGACTGATGCCACTCGCAGTCAATGCTTATGAACCAGACAGTTGACTCTTAAGATATTTTTACCTCCTTTATAACATTTAAACTCTTTCTCTGTCGCTTTCTCTCTTTTTCTTTATCTGCCCCTGCGCAGGACAGTTACACTGAAAACCAGTACTGAATTTACTTGATTTTAATGCATGCATCATTTTCACAAACACAATTATTATGCAGTTAAAAGACAGGTATGTCCTATATTTTATTCATGTGGAAATGATAAACACAATGCAATGATTCCAGTACTTTTTTTTTCTCTGCCCAGTCAGGGTCAGGATGGAGGATAGGGATAGTTGGGCCAGACATAATCATATGTGGGGATTAGTAGAAGCTCTGGTCTCACACTACTTTACCAAGATGCTTTACCTGAGATGTGCAAGAAATGAAAGAAAGCTGCCGGTCATCCAGCATCATCAAGGCATTATTCAGGCAATGAAGAGAAATCCAGTGATTACCTGAATTTCAACTGAATAATTTCAAATACTTTTGTAACTGGTGATAACAAAAATGTGATATTTTATTCACTCTCTTTTCAGTTTTTGCAAACCTTCAATCACTGTTGTCTCTGGCATTAGGTTTTCTCGCAGATGGTGTAAGTTACCAATTCAAGTTACATGTAATAGCTCTTATGAAGTTTGTGCTGCTGAGTGAGGTCATAAAACTCACCACTCTTTCCCTTTTCCACAGATTGCCCATTTTGTGAAGAGTAAAGTACTTATTTTTTATCTATTTGTTTTAGTCACAGCACAAACAACACAGCAGTGTTCCACAAAAAAATTTGCATCATATCTGGTATAGGCCTGGGCTATAGGGCAATGATGTTCGATATTATCGATTACCACAATTTTCTAACTAGAAAATATTGTGCTAATTATTTTTAGATATCACCCAGGCCTAGTCTGGTTTATAGAGTTTTGATGTGAAAAAAACTTGTCTGAGTAGTCAGGTTTATTTGCATCGCATTTAGTGTGTAACCACCTGTACTTTTGTACGAAAAGCTGCTGAAATTTTGAAACAGTAATCAAATTCTGAAATGGTAAAGAAAGGGAAACAAGTTTTTAATTGCTGTTAATGTTGTTTTACATTGAAAGAGGTAGCATTACTGTCAGGCAGAAAAACTGCTGCAGCAAGTCAGATTTCACCAGAGCGTTTTGGACCATACATCTTTTTCGTATGAACATCACTTGCACCGGCTTGATGTTTAGGTCTCAAATTCAAACTCAGCATTATACTGATGAAGATATGATGACAACAGTAGATAATTCACTGATATTCTCCAAGGACACGTCCTTCACCAAGTTTTGACTGAGTTTCAGTAGTCTTTCATTGCACTTGCAGTCTACACATTCATCCACTTGTGAGCAAATGATCTGGTGCACAACAGACGTGCAATTAAATATTTCCTCCAAATCCCCGAAACTCACATTGTGTAGCTTTAAAAAACTCAAAAGGTTTACCTTTTGAGAAATTCAGTCGCTCCATTTCTCATGAAATGTTCTCATTTTCCTTTCCATGTTCACTCAGGGTGAATGCATTTTTACATGGTGTAAAAGAAAACAAAATGGCATTTCAAGGATTTCTTATGACAGCATTGATTTTTATTAGTTTTTCTGATAGATTGAGAGATTTTTTGTGTGCTCTTTGTAAACAGAGAAGCGGCGTGATACTAATGTGACGTGCACACCCCTGGGGCTCCTCTATGAGACAGGGAGTCAAATCAGATTTTTCCACATATTTGGTGCATGTCTGATCTTTTCCTTTGAAGTCTGATCACATGACCGACTGTTCTTGGTTGTGATTAGGGCCGTGTGCGTGCGCTTTTCAGTAACTGAACCTGTATCTGTGGAGAGAAAGCTGCACCCACAATGCCTTAAATGTGATGAATCTTTGGCCCACAAAGACAATGCTCCCATGATGCATCATGCTGGTGAGGTACACGATGTGATGGTTGCTGCTACATGCACAGCGATAGTGAATCAATCTTTATCAGTGTTCACTCTAGTGCTGTGTGTGCTTGCCTGCACAAAAGCTGCTGTTTTGCAGGGTTTACAAATACTGACCAGTGTCGTCCATGTCAGCAAATCCTCTTTAGCTGAGCTTTGGTTATGGGTGTGAGTAGTGGGTGTTTTAAGGCCACGTTGGATCGTTAAAATTGCTAGAACCGCAAACATTTCTGTCCACAAAGTATGGGAATTGGGCTGATGCCAGCACCTGAAATTTTCATGTGGGGTCATGAGTCGTATGTAAAAGTTTGGACACTCCTGGTCAGATGTGTGATGTTGATTTTCGAAGTGAAAATAAGTTAACACCTCCTCTACAGAGAACAGACTTATTCACATTTAATGCACAGATAATGTTTAATTGGTGAAATTTATATATTGGGGAAAAAATAAAGCACAAAATGTGGACTGTGCAGAAATTTGGCATATTTTATATTCTGTGTATTATTTTTGCTGTATGTTTAATTCTGCAAATAAACAGAAACTGCACTAAATTGGCAGAAAAATGCATTTTTAACTTAGCCAGATTAACAGAGAATGTGTTGACTTATTTTCACCTCAACAAAATCTGTAATTTGACTTGTGTCGGAGGTTAAACTTTTGCATATGACTATACATATACTGTTGTACGGAGGTTTGGAATCACTTGCCATATTGACAATTTCCTATGCAATTACAACTTGTACAGTGTAGATTTAAGTATTACAGACTTTGTTAAAAATTATTTTCAGATGTTTGTCAGTATTTAAAAAATCTGAACTTTTTTTTTGTTTTTGTCTAATTAACTTTCAGAGACTTTTGAAATATGATGAATTCTAGTTTTTTTTTTTATTCTCACTTTATTCTCAAAGCTTTATAGCTCCTTCAGTCTTCTACAGCTCTGTTCTGAAATTCAGTCTGTTTGGGTCATCATTCTGAAGATTTTTTTTTTTTACCACAATTATCTTCCAGTACTTTTATGATTCCACTATCGCACATCATCGCACTGTGAGGTTATCCTTCTTATGTGTGTATACACCACGTGTTTTTCCTCAGCGTAGACAGAGCATCTCATTACCCTCCGCTGCTTGTGTGAAACTCTGAGCTCTAATGTTATCTAATCCCCACTCGCCCCCTGATCTAATAGTGACACAAGTAAACAAACGTAGCTCTGCTGTATCTGGCTGTCTGGTTCATATGCTCTGCTCTCCGTGAGCTCTGTTTCTTTGAATGAGGGAGGTGTGTGCTGTTGCTGAGCCTGAGAGGATCTGCTTAACTCTTAAGTCAGACATACACTGTACATTCTTCGCTCATATTAAAGCCTGATTTAGTTGTAGACAATTTTTGTAATTTTGCTTCTGTACACCATAAAAATGGATTTTAAATGAAGCAGTCAAGATGTGAGGCCTTTACTGCAGCTGTCTTTAGTTGCTACATGTTTGTGGGACTTTCTGCCTTCATTTTTATCTTCAGTAAGTGAAAGCAAGCATTTAAGAACATTCAATTTCTTTGCCTTAAGAAGCTCGTAGGTTGCTTTTGTGGTGTGTTTTGGGTCATTATCGATCTCTCCTATGGGTTTTGCAGCATTTGACTGAATCTGAGCAGAAAGCATGTCTCTGTACACTTCAGAATACATCCTGATACTTCTGTCAGCAGTCACATCAATAAACATTAATGACCCAGTTCCATACATGCCCATGCCATAACACTGCCTTGAGAGTTGTTGTGGTATGCTTTGGATCATGAGAGACTTTCCTTCTCCATGCTCTTCTCTTCCCATCATTGTGGTACAGGTTAATTTTCGTTTTATCTGTACAAAAAATCCTGTTCTAGTAGTATGCTGGCTTTTTTAGATGTTTTAAGTCTTACCTGACCTTTCTGTTCTTGAGTGGTTTCCATCTTGAGAAAAACCCTCTGTATTCACATTCATGAAGGCATTTCTTGATTGTAGATGCCAATAATCTGCTAACCTCCTCTAGAATGTCCTTGACTTGACTAAAGGTTGTGATGGGGTTTTTCTTCCCTATGGGAAGAATTCTGTGATCATCCTCTTTAGTTGTCTTCCCTGGTCTTCCAGGTCTTCTAGTGTTGCTGAGCTCGCCAGTGCATTCCTTCTTTATAAGAATGTGCCAAATTATTGATTTGGCCACTCCTAAAGTTTCTGCTGTCTTTCTGAAAGGTCTGTTTTTGTTTTTCAAGCCTAATGATGGCCCCCTTTATACATGTTTACACCTCTTTGGATGCATTTTGAGAGTTCCCACGAACAGCTACCAAATGCATGTTCAGCACTTTAGAACTCCAGACCTTTTATCTCCTTAATTTGTCATGAAATTACGAGGGAACAGACCACACCTGGCCATGAAACTGCCAACTGTTGAGTTACTTTTGAGCCTGTGAAAATGAAGGGACTGTGCAAAAATGACTGTAATTCCTAAACAGTTAATGTTTTTTGTTAAACCCAAAATGAAAAATTGCCACTATCCAAATACTTACAGACCTGGCTGTATGGTCAATAATGTTGGAATTCTGAAGTATCAACATTAATAAAGTGTCTTTGTAAAATAGGCTGTAGAGAGACTGTGATGTCCCACACATGTACATTATCTCCTGGTTTTAGTTTCAGCACACAATGTGGCACAAGTTAGCAAAGCTGCTGTACGGTTTCTATTTTTTCTTTTGAGCGCTCTGGTGCACAGTGGGTTGTTTTGTATGAAACAGCTTTATTGGAAACTGTCTGAAGACAGAGCTATCTGTAGGATTTGTGCTTCATGTGCAGTGTGAGCACCCGCATCACAGCATATCAGTTGGGCCAAGCGTTTTTGTACAGTAGGTGTGCACAAAATTGTAGAATTGCACCACAGTAACGACTGTAATAACTTGTCCTGTCTGAGTTAAGGAGAGCGAGTGTACCAGAGTGATGATACAGCATGTGGAAACATTTTAGCAGTGCAAATGTAAAGAATGGAGCAGCCACTAAAGTGTAGTTAAAAGAGGAAAGGGAAAAAAAATAAAGTGGCACATTGTTGGCACTCAGGAGTCTGTACCACGTGCCTGAAGGAAAGGGCTGAAATATGAGGGTGTGAGATGTAGTGGGTAAGAGGAGCCAGAGGATTTTTGAAGCTCTTTCCTTGATGAAGATATTGTGACTATTTTGTAACCATTTCTTACTTAGTTCATTGAAACCAGCAGAGAAATCATATTGAAAGTACGTATTTGAAACGTTCCATTTGTTGACACATTTGTGCTTGAAAATTAAAGACAAGAAATTTTATTATGATTTACATTTGATGAAAAGTTACTTTCATGCAGTCATTTTGCGGAAAGAGCAACCATCCTTTACAGTTTCGCTGTGCACTTTGGATAAAATGATTCAAGAGATTTTCCATACAGCTCATGGACTCCTGCTTCTGTTATTCACTGCCTTCAACAGCCTTTGACGGATAAATAAGAAATGCCCTGTTTTTTCTATTGCGCTTATTGTTTAGAAAAAGACTATTCTGATGTTCAAAAAATCGTTTAATTAGAGGTTTCAGTGGGGTGCTTGTGCCTTGTGGTGTTAACTGGCACGTTAATTAGCACTAATAGTTGTTTGTGTTGGATTGGTGGCTGGGCTGTTGAATATGTGAGCTGAAAGAAAACATTTGCCTGTCTTATTTCTGCGAAAAAGCACAAACAAATAATGGCCTTATCGCTGCTTAGTTATTCAGAGTTGCACTGAAGGAAGTTGTTGGTTGTGGACAGCTTCCTGTCCAGCTGAGTGTGGGCGAGTTTGCCGCTGAGAGGTCGCTCCTAGGCCTTGTGGCTTAATGCCGGCTTTGTACGGCCACTTTTGCGTCACAGATATGATTTTATTAAGTCATGGGTAAGGGATGAAAGGAGGGTTTTCTCCTCTGTGCTATGAAAAATCCATGTGACCAGACCCTTGGTCAGTGTGGGGTCAGAAGGGCATCCTGGAGCCTGTGGGTGAGCCAGCGATGTGACGTCTTACCAACAGCACAGACGCAGCGGCTCAGTCTAGCCTCTTTTTACCTCTGCAGTTCATTAGAAAAGAAGCAGAGGACTGGAAGTAACTACCAAACTTTACAATGTCTGGCTGTTTCCGGCTCATGGGGGGTCTGTGTGATTCACCTTGGCCCAACTGTGCCCTCACAAAAAAGCCAGCTAGCCAAATAGGTGGACCATGATTCACACTGTCCTTTAGACATGTAATGATGCACATATTTTCAGATTCGCTACAAGTGTTGATTCTGAGGTTAAGACTCAAGCTCTAATTATACGCTACACAGATTGGCTTGGCTCAGATAAATAGAAACTTTTAAATAGAAATTTTCAACGCCTGCTGTGCTGCCTTCGCACAAAATAATCCTCAAAAATCCCTAGAAAAAGTGTTCACCAGCCCTGGTCCTGCCGAAGGCCTTGATTGGCTGGATAAGATGCATTAGTGTTGGCGACAGCACATTAGGCTATGTTCAGGCTGACAACCCAAATCCAATTTTTAGCGTATCCAGATTGATTATTGATAGTCTGGACAGCTAAAAACCACATAAAATCTGATTTTTGCAAATCTGATCCAAACCACATTTGGAGGTAGAAATACGATTCCAATTGGATTTTTCCTGATGTGTTTACTGCTCTGGCCATTCAGATTTCAATGTGCCTTTTTCATCACTCGCAATACTACAAACAACAACGATGTCAAATCCAGAGAAACGGAAGTGCTGGGATTCAAGAAGCGCACCGAAGATTCATGCTTATGCCAGAGAATTTTGAAGAGTTTGAAGGCCGAGATGATGCACCTCCATTTCTCCAGCATCTGCTTTGAAATCCATGTCACCAGTGTAGCTATGTAGTTACTGATGCCTACGTTGTTAGCCTAGCAATGCAGATAGGTTGGTGATGTCTGGATACACAAACCTGATCTGATCACTTGCAAACAATAGTGCTGGCAGTCGTCTCAAAAGATCTGTTTTGAGAAACAAATCCGATTTGCCTGCAGTCTGAACACAGCCTTTGATACAGGTTGGACCTTGGTTGTTATTGTGATGATGATGATGATGATGATTATGATGATGATATTATAAATTAGTTTTTATGTTTCTTTGTAACACTAATAATTATTCATTATATTTATTCTTATATTGTAAAGAGAGTGTCATTTAAAAAACAATGCTGTCTTTCCATTTGTAGCAATTTTTGATGTACTTTTTTGCTGGTGTATAACAGAAAACACATTTTATTTCTCTAATAATGGGAGTATTAATCATAAAATAGCATTGATATTTCTTATTTGTGTAAAGCCGACTTCAAACAGTGAATATCTTGAAAAGATAGAAAATTCTGGAAAGAGGTCTTGAATGTGTTTTGTACAGAAACTCTTCAATTATAATTATTATTTATTAAAATAATAAATCTCTCTCTCTCTCTGTTTTCCTGTAGTTGATGTGAGTGCAGCTCTGCCCATTCCTGTGCCTCCGGCTGCCATCCCGATGGACCTGCGTGTGGACCAGCAGCAGCAGCACATGTCGAGGGCGTCAGTGGATACTGGTCAGTGTGAGCAGCAGCTGCAGCAGGAGCTTCTGGCCCTCAAACAGAAGCAGCAGGTTCAGCGGCAGCTGCTGATCGCAGAGTTCCAGAGACAACACGAGCAGCTCTCGCGCCAGCATGAGGCCCAGCTGCAGGAGCACATCAAGGTAAGGCTCTAACCCCTTCTCTCACTCCTCTCTATCCTGTACTTCTCCTCTTCTGATCTACAGCCTCTCTGTTCCTTTTCCTTTCCCTGCTGTGCACTGGTCAGTGCTGGATGTTTTAATGGACTTGTCCATTCAGTCTTATCTAGGCTTCCCTTTGCTTTCCTTAAACCTGGTTTACTGACCAAATGTGCAGAATTTTTATTTTTCCCTATTTTTTCTTGATCTGTCATGTTTGGTGTAAATTTGTTTGTTTAATTTTGTGCTGGAGCTGCTAAATTTTGTCATAAAATTAAAAAGCTGAAAGTTGTTATAAAATTAAATCATAAGTACAGAGAGAATGCGGACTGCGAGGTGGGTGCTGCTACTGTACCTACTACATATGAAATATTATAAATAACCACAGTATACGGTCTAATAAACGACAGTTTTTTTTGTTTATTTGGGCATTTCAGTTGAATTTGATACACAAAAATATCTGAAAATGAAAAATATTAAAATAACCACCGCCATCAAGTTTATGAAGAGTTCGTTAAATGATACCAAGATCAACGTCTTTTCCATCAAATCTATAGAGTGTAAAATGATCTTGATGTTTACCAGTGCTTTTCTGTGACCCCTCCTATGTACTATTGCAGCAGTCTTTCTACATTTCCTTCTTTGGTTTAAACAGATAAGAGACTATAACCAAAACGTACAACGCTGACTCTTCACTAATGGAATACAGAGTTCGGATATCTCATGGTTCTTAACTATGTGAATTAATAACATTTAAGAGAAGCTAATTTGTGTGTTAAAAATCATAATTTACTGTTTGATTCTTTCATGACAAATTGAATATTGAAAATTCTGACCCAGCCCATTTTTAAATATGCAGTTTGTGTGATGGTAATTGGTGACATTTAAGCATCCATTGTTTGTTACCTACACAGCTCCATTTCTGAACTAAAGAACTAAACTTCAGACGCTCAACAAGTCTTGAGTGATCGATTACATTTGAGGGAGGGGGAAAATTGTGTAAATTAGATTTTTTGCTTTAAGCTATCATTTATAATGTGAATGAACGTGAGTTTTGTGTTATGGTACTCTGTCTGAGTGTTCTGGATGTGTACGCATGTGTATGCGTTTGAGATTTGTGTATCTCCACAGCCAGCATGCTATGTGTCTGCGTGTGTTTTAAGGTTTGTGTGCGGCCATGTGTGTGTGTGGCTGTGGTTTCCTGAATCCGTGCTGCTGTCAGTGGTGTCCTGTCTGAGGCCTCAGCGTAAAGCCTATGATTGCAGAGTGGAATGTGCTCAGCAGAATGCCAGTATGCTGTGGGAAGAGGGATGTGTGTGTGTGTGTGTGTGTGTGTGTGTGTGTGTGTGTATTGGAGGAATATGTTGAGCTGAATTTCAGTTGTGTGTAGGGGAAGAGCAGCGGGTTGACGTGTGTAGAGGAATACACTGTGGTCAGGTCTCCATTGCTATGGGAAACCTGTCCTTGGGAAACACTCTGAAGCAATGAGCACGGCACACCACTGGCTTTGCTGTGTTGCCACAGCAAGCCATCTGACCAATAGAAGAGTAGCAGTGTTGGCTGAGCTATAAATAACTCAGTGTGAAGGACTGAAGGCAGTGTCTGGGCAGGACGGAGGGAGGGATGTTGGGAGGAGTGGAAGGAGGGATGGTGTTGATTAATGCGATGTCTTTTCTTTCTGTGGTGACGCCGTGGTGATGAGCACTGCATGCGCGCCAGGAGACAGAACTTAACGCACCGGCGGTGTGGGTTGACAAGCAGCAGTAAAAATGCTCATGGCAGTGGTAGTGGGTGATATACTGGTAGGAATTATTCCTAAGGTACTAGTATCACTGGTATCCCACCAATAAACCAGTTAACAATATACACGCAGTGTAAAATTGCTAATGGTAGCCCCTTAGCTCAACAGATGAGCCAGACTTCTCTTGGTAATCTCTCATCTGCCGATGCGTAGTTACACGGCAGCTGGGTCTTACGATCTGTTGCTTCAACCAAGCTGGAAAAAATGCTGAAAGCTGCTGCGATGTGCAAATCATTTAAACCCTATATTTAATTGAAAATAGTAGAAAAAAGGAAAAAAGGAACCACATATAAACAGAATCCAGAAACACCACCACCTTGTCTGGGCCCAAGCTCATTTAAGGTGGACTGAGGAGAAGTGGAAAGGTGTCACGTGGTCCGACTAATCGAAATTTGAAATTCTTTTTAGAAATCATGGATGCTGCGTCCTCTGGGCTAAAGAGGAGAGGGACCACCCCCATTGTTATCAGTGCACAGTTTGACAGCCAGCATCCATGATGGTATAGGGGTGCATTAGTGCACATGGCATGGGTGACTTGCACATCTGTGAAGGCACCATTAATACTGAACGATATATACAGGTTTTGGAGCAACATATGCTGCCATCCAGATGTCGTCTTTTTAGGGAAAGGTCTTGTTTATTTCAGCAAGACAATGTCAAACCACATTCTGCACATATTACAACAGCGCTGCTCCGTATTAAAAGAGTCCATTTAGTCCAGTTACACATTGAAAACAGTTGCCGCAAACGAAACATATGTCAAAGAAGACTCCGGACTGTTCAGCAGCCGTAATCTTATATCAAGCAAGAATGGAAAACATTTCACTTTCAAAACTACAGCTATTGGTCTCCTCAGTTCCCAAACACTTACATAGTGTTGTTAAAAGAAGAGGTGATGCAACACAGTGGTAAACATGCCCCTGTCTCATGTGCTGCTGACATAAAATTCAAAATGGGCATATATTTTTTTCAAAAAACAGTACAATTTCTCAGTTTCATCATTTGATATGTTGTCTTTGTGTTGTTTTCAATTAAATACAGGGTTTAAATGATTTGCAATTCATTGAAAATCATTTAAAGAAAGCACAAATAGTCTCCAAGGATCTGGTATCAACCAGTTCTCAGTGCTTGAGGAGGGAGTGTGTCAGTTTACATGCTACTACTGCTTCACATATGTTGCATTTAGCTGCGTTATCATTAAATTTAGTAAAGTAAGCTCACAGTTTTGAGTGTCTGACCCTTTCAGCCATGACCGAAGAGCATAGAATGATGCTCAGCATTTGAAATGGTTAAAGTAGTCACGCGAACACTTGTCACACGAAGCAGAGGGTCCCACCTGATGATCCACTCTAGCACCATGTGAAAGTGCCTGCTGTGTAGAATGAATTAAAATTACATAAATACCGATAGCAGCACCTTTTGTCCAGGAGATTGTCAATATTTCAGTGCTGACCAGTCGGGAACCGGTGGCACTTTAGTACTGGTTCTCGATACTTATCCCTAGTCTGAGTGCAGTGGTGTAACAGCATTTTGTCAGTGTGCAGTGGCTGTGCAGTAGTGCTTACTCAGTGTGTCCTGTATGCAGTAGTTACTCAGCAGTGTGCAATTGTTGTTCAACCATATATCAGTGTGCAGTGGTTTTCAGTGGTATAGCGGTGTACATATGTTTTTTTTTTATTTTATTTTATTTTATAAACAGGTTTTCTGCACTTCACTGCAAGGAGAAACAGCCTGTTGAGTCATCCTGCCACTGCTTCTGATAAGAAACAGCTGGTCTCTACCATAGAGATCTCCTCAGCTCATAACCAGAATGACATTACAGATCTGCTCATGATCAGGATTCATTTTGTGTGTCTCGCTAAGGCTGCATCAGTACATTATTTCAGTAATTGACTAATCTGTTCAAAAGTTTTGTAGACATCTGCTCATCCAAAGTTCCTACTTCATTGAGTTTGTCCCCCCTTTGCTGCAATAATAGCCTCTGCTTTTCTGGGAAGACTTTACCCTAGTTGTAGGAACGTTGCTGTGAGGATTTCATTGCCTTCAGCCACAAGAGAATTAGTTACATGATGTACTGATGCTGGATGATTACTTCTAGATCACAAACTCCACTCCAACTCATCCCAAAGGTACTGGATGGAGTTCTGTCACTCCATAGAACACAGTTACACTGCTCCACAGCTCAGTGATGGGGGTTTTATACCTCTCTAGCCGTCGCTTGGCACTGAAAGTGGTGATCTTAGTCTCGTGTGCAACTGCCCCAACATGCTCCCATTCTACTAGCAGTACTGTTCTTTGGAGATTATACAGGCTTGTATGCACAGTTTAAGTGGTGTCAGCAATAGGTGCACCTTAAAGCAGCTGAGTTCACTAATTTAGAAGTGAATTTAATATGACAAGTGACTTTTGAACAGTCAGGTGGGCCATGGGTTATATCTACAGAGACACAGAGAAGGAGAGGGAGGTAAAACAGAAAGACTGTGCTTTTCACAGGAGTATGTGAGTGAATAAGATGCATTGTAGCAGTATTTTGAAGGCTTCACCAGTCTGTATGTTTTCTCTAGGCAGCTGCGTGTCATGCTGTGTACACACAGTGGTGTGTTTGCCTGTGGGAGGACATGTAGAACTTTGTGGAGCATCTGTCAGCAGCCACAAGATTGTGCTCGTCCACACGCTCTCCTTCAGCTCACCTCTTCAGCTATTTATAGTGCTAACAGAGCAGAAATCTCTGTGAAGGGCAGCCAGCAGAGAGTCCAGTGCTGCCTGTAAAAGGCAATGCCACTTCACCGCTCTGTCTCACTGAGCTGGAGAGAGGACATTCAATCACTTTTATGGCTTTGCTGCTACATACCCCTATGCACTTTCCATTTTTTTTCCTTTTTTAAATTTTTTTTTTTTCTCTTTGTATTCTAGTAGTAAGTCCCGATGGCTTAATTACACTGTTGCACATTCATACTCAAATAATTGGGTGTACAGTACTGTGCTAAAGTCAGAGATGGCGCTTCATTTATTTAATTTCCAGACAAAATGGACATTAAGTACAAATTATTTATTTTTCAGTGTCAGTGAAAAATGCAGAAATCCCATATTACACAAAAGCCTCCAACAACTAAACTGTCCACGCTTTGCTTTTATTCCAGCTTCCGTTCTTTTTGGAAGACTTGTTTTGGAATATTTTTCCACACTTCCAAAGTTCAGTCTTAGAAGTTGGTTGCATTGTCTTTTTCTTATGATCTAAGTCTGGGGTAGTTAGTCCATTGTTCTGAGAACACAAGCAGCTCTTTTGTTTGTATACAAATTGTCTTTTTTGTTCATTTCCTTTTCTTGATATCATTTCACGTGCGTGCAGACCCCTAGCTGAGTTGTCTTCTCAGTGAAAGGATGGACGGAAACACTGGTGGGTTTTTTCAGATCTGAAGCAAGAGTGGAGCTTGGTTTTCTCCTCTCTCTCAAGGATGAAAGCTTTAAAAACTGTTTATCTGATTGTGATTGTTTCATTGGTCTACCAGGTCTTTCACAGTTGTTAGGAATCTCTGTCTTTTCTGTGTCTTTTGATAATTTTTTTGGACAGTTCAAAAAAATGATCAAAAGACACAGAAAAGACAGAGTCCTTGTAGACCACAGATTTTGGAAACTCCAAAATCGCACAAATTTTCCACTGACTTCCACGTCCCTCATGCAAGTAGATTATCTCATGTCATTATAAATTAATAACGCTCTCTCTCTCTGTGTCTCTCTCTCTCTCTGTGTGTGTCTCTCTCTCAGCACCAGCAGGAGCTCCTGGCTCTGAAGCATCAGCAGGAGCTGCTGGAGCACCAGAGGAAGTTGGAGCGGCACCGTCGTGAGCAGGAGCTGGAGAAGCAGCAGCGTGAGCAGAAACTACAGCAACTTAAGAACAAGGAGCGCGGCCAGGAGAGTGAGTAACACACACACACACACACACACACACACACACACACACACACACACACACACCCCCACACACACACACTCGGTGATCGACTAATGACTAGTAGCAGACTGTTCAAACATCATTTCCTTGTTCTGTTCCACCAAGGCCATTAACAACAGGCAAATACTATGAGAGATTGCCCAAAACTATGTTCATTTAACATCATAGTTATCTGTAGTGTTTGTTGTTTACTGCATTATTAGTTATTAATAGTTATTGGTTCACAGTACAGTGAAGTAAGTGTAGTTTTACTTTATGCTGTTACAATCTTGCATGTTCAATAAATAGCATTAGATTACAGTATCCTTCTCTTTCACAGTAGCCTTTCCTTAGTAACTATTGGCACGACTGAGTGATTTCTTCTCTCTTTCTTCTATCACAGCTGTGTTTAGCAGAGCGACAGTACTCATGTTTTTCCTCTATTATTTGGTACAGGAATGTGCCACTGACTTCATTGCGCAAGTAGAGCTGACATAATGTGAGCTCTCCTTCCATGTGTTTAAAATACCTGCATGCTTTTTCTCACTGCTCTTCCAAACCTCACAGCGCTCAACACACTGTAATGTCAGTAGATAACAACGTCAATTCAAAGCAAAATTTTGACCCAGATTGTGACTTTTTTAATGCAACAAAATATAAATTCAAGCAGTGACTCTACCCAAGACCAATAAAAATGGTCTTAACATAAACAGCTTGTGTCCACATAAGTTGACATCTGTGCTTAGGCTGATTGAATAGTTTTTTTTTTTTTTTGGCTCATCAAGCCGTTTGTGTCAGTATGATATAGAGATCCTAGAGATGGACACTTTGAGTTGCCAATGGTATGCGCCTTAGGCAAAAACACAGAAATAACCCAGAGCTGCATTAGATATTCAGTGAGCAGGCTTACTGACAGCCAGGCCAGATGGACCAGCTGCCTATTTGAGTTTAAATAAGGATGTGATGTGAAACAATGCATTAGTAGAGAAACTTATGGACCTGAATTTTCTGTACAAGTGTGGTGATGGACACCAGGGGTTTCAATATCAATAATGCAGGTAATACCTTATTTTGAGTGGTCATTTGTAGATGACTCTTAACAGAGTATCAGTAATGCATCAACAACATATTAGTGAAGTAGCAGTAGTGCAGCATCTGAATACACTGACTTTATATGTTACTTCCATTGCGCAAAACCAAACTTTACCCAAAACCTAGCCCTGACCCACACTTAAACCTAGCCCTAATCCTAACCCTAACCTTAACCCACCTAATCCAGTTAAGCTCCATATACTGAACGGTGTCAGCAGCATGTCTGTAATGGCTTATTGAGGTTGTTAAGATGGTCTGTATTATAACAGTTACATGTTCAGTGACTTCTCAGCTTAAAATCTACAGATATGAACTTGGACCCTCAAAATAAAGTGAAAACGGAGTTCAGCAGATTATGAACAAATTTTATTTGCGCAGTTAGTCAAGTCTCTTGATAATCTACTAATTTTTAAATTCACTGCTGTTACGTCATTGATATGTTACTGAGTCTGTTGAGTGTTTATTTCATCTAAAAAAGGCAGCGCAAAATCACGTCTCAATAATGCAGATAATACTAAAATATTGGTAAATCTGGGAAAAAAAGTTTTTTAGGCACTATTTTGCCTTAGAATGCCCTTCAGGTACCTTTCCATCACAAATGTATTTAAAAAAAAAAATGCGTTTTAGGCCAATAGCTTTTGTAAAACGATCATAAAACAATGTCTCAAACACCAGGCATTCCTCACTCTTTGTGTATTCTTAACCATTTCATGTAATAACTTTTTGTGAGGTAGGTTTTAGAAACATTAAACACATGTCTGATTCCTATCACCACCACCATAAACAATTCTGATGTGGTAAGTGTTCTAAAACAGCATTTTGCATCAAATCAGACTGGCTATGTCTTAACTATTTAATTATGAAGAAATTCTGAAAAAATGGTTTGCTTCCCCTTTAAGCGTTTGCAAGTTTCTGTTGTTTATTTGAGTTGAGGAATTTGAAGATTGGGAAGTGATGAGTAATAAATGAGAACTGAATGTCCATCAGTAAAGCACTGTTTAAACTATTGGAGTCTGTTTTCATTTTTGAACATATATAGTTGTATCAGCTGTTATCAGTGGATCCAAACCTGATATCAGTATATTAGACACAGTGTTCCTGTGTCCCGGACCCTATCGTGAACCCGTGAATCTTTCCAGCCGTGTTTCGGTAAGTGTCCCGGTGTGTTAGCCGTGCTGAGAGAGCGCAGCCTGCAGCCTCCGCTGAGATTAGAAACTGCTGCTTCTTCATTCTGTTCTGTTGCTGCTGACAGTTGCTTTCTTATCCGCCACCTGAGACGCTGACACTGTGGTCACCTGTTGCCTGCTGGGAGTGTTTGTTGCCTGGCGGCGGAAGTTTGCATGTGTGCGTCTCTGTGTGACTGTGTGAAAGCTGGCAGCGGCCCCTGGGGGCTTGTTTACAGACGATGGGAAAGGTGGCAATTGAAGAGAGAGCTGTTAGAAAACACTCCGTCAGAAGTTCCTCCTTTAAAGAGAGAAAAAAAACACAACTGTGTTTAACCGTCAGAGTCTCTGTGGTGTCGTTCTAGGAATTCTGTCTCTTTTAGAGAGGAAGAAAAGAGAAAACCTAAACACGCTGACGTGTGGGTGTGTCTGATGGGCGTGTATTGTATTCAGTGAGACCTAAGGTTTTGTTTTGTTTTTTTTTCCTGCAACCCAGGAGTGTAAAGGTGTTTCTAACACTGATCAGTGTGGAACACCATGAGTCTCTACCGTTTCAGTTAAACAGGGAGAAAGAGAAAAATAACATTCTCATCAGGCTTTCTGAATTCACCAAACAAGGGGAAAGCAGCGTCCTCAGCAGATGAGAGGTCTAAGGCTATGTTCAGACTGACAGCCTAAATCCAATTTTTGGCTTCTCCAGACTGATTTTTAATAGTCTGGACAGCTAAAAATCACATGAAATCAGATTTTTGAAAATCGGATCCAAACCAGGTTTTGAGGTGGTTTGAAATATGATTCCAATCGAATTTTTCCTGATGTGTCTCAGTCTGGATGTTCTGGCCACTCAAATCTGATTCGATGTCAAACCCAGAGTGATGGTAGTGCTGGGATTCAATCAGAGCGCCAAAGATTCGTGCTTATGCGAGAGAAATTTGAAGAGGTTGGAGGGCGAGATGATGCACCTCCATCCCTCCTGTATCCACGTTTGAAATCCGCATCACCTGAATAGCTACATAGTTACTGACGCCTGTGCAGCCTTTGCAGGTAGGTTGGTGATATCTGGACACACAAATTCGACAACAGTGCAGACAGTCGTCTCAAAAGATCTGATTTGAGAAACAAATCCGATTTGCCTGCAGTCTGATATTCCTGAATCTTTAAGCAAAGGCTTGTATAGATAAACTGTATGTCATATAGTGTCAGATCAGCATTTTATTTGAGATTCCTTAACAATTCATTGCAGTTTGAGGCAAGTGTGTGATGATTCAGGCATGCGGTTTGGGCCAGAGAATGTGAGCGAGGTGGAGCACGGTTCTATAATCACTCTACTGCACTCTGTTTTATATTTCCCACACCTCACTTGCTTTCTGCTAACACAGCAGAGAAAACCTACTCTATGCCTGCTTGGTATGATTCATTATTATGATTAAGGGTGCAATTAATGATGATTTCCAAAACCGATTAATTGGGAAATGAAAAGTCGTGGCCAGTAGTCTGTCAAGAACTAAATATTTCACGTCCTACACAATATTCCTTTCAACAAATTTCAAACAAAGATTATGCCTCCTTTTGCACAGCACTCATTCAAACATAAAATGCCATCATCATACCTTTATCAAGATCTACAATGCCACAAGATGCCCCCTACATTGCCCTCAAAGACGCTAATGTACTCAGTGTGAAAGAGGCAGGAACAGTAAAGGAGCAACAGATGAGCAAATCTTACATGGCAGTCCAGGTACTATTACAGAGATTCTGCAAGAACTTCACATTGCCATTCTAATTAATTCTCCTGTAATGATAAAGCAAAGATAAATGAATCAGTTGTGTGGTCGCAACATCATGTGATCTAAATTGATATTACTGAGCACACAGAAACAGCCCGATTATCAGCCATGTCAGATCTGCAGGCCCATAATGCATGTTCACCACTCGTCAAAGAGCAGTAAACGTGCGCGTGATGTCAGCGTTTTCTAAATCATCCGTCCACATGAAAGCATAGAAACCAGAGTTCTTAAAACCTCCACTCTGGAGAGCATTTTGCCAAAGCTCCATGTTCAGTGACTTAAACCATCGTTTTCATGCTGGCGAGAGGCCAAAACGCAGAGAGAGTGCGCTGTGAGCAGGTCTGTGAGTATTAGCGCACTAGCAGCGAATAAGTATCATTTATCCATGCAGTTTACATTAACATGCAGCTCATCCCACCAGCCAATGTTTATTTTGTAAAAACCAAAACGGAACTCACTGTAAAGCGGACAACGACACGCTGTTTTTAACTTTTGACTCCAGTTTTCCTATGATTTACTCAGCATGCTGAGCTTTTGTCATTTTCTGCTGTGCATGGGTTTCTCTGCATCCTCACGCATGACCGTCAAAGGTGAGCTCAGCTTTACCCATCTTACAGGAAACTGTCATTTTAGACGATGTTAAACTGGTGTTCCCATATTTTTGACTTTCTGAGTCATAACCTTATACTGTAGTCTCCACCGTCTGTGTTTTCCCCCCTTCATTCACGTAATATAAGCAGGGAGAGCAAACGTCATCATGACAGCTAATTGATAACAAGATCAGTTGCCAACGATTTGTTAGTGTTAGCGATAACGATAAGCTGATGTAGCCTTAATTGTGATTACATCTTGAATATATGGACGAGGCACTGCACACTTCATGAATTATGTAATTTATAGTTGTTATTAAATGAAAAACCCGTTCAATATTTTATTCTACACAGGATTTTCTTTTAGACTTGAAATATCTAAATCCAGAAGGTCGCAACCCAGAAAACTGCAGACGATAAAGAAATGTATATGATAAAAAAATCCAAAATGGTAACTTTACAGGAAAAGGAAAAAACCTACTTTACTTTTAATGTAAGTCAATGCAACCAGACTTTTTTCCAAGTCATTTCGGGCTGTGTCTTTTGGTCCATTCTTCATGAAATTTACACACAATGTAAAGAGCAACAGGCATTTTCAAATTATGACAAAAACTGAAAAACAAAAATGGAGATACAAGGTTTTCTTCCGACAGCAGCGACATGCTTTTAACACAGCGTGTTACCAGTCACTCAGAAAAATCCATGACGTGAGACTTTGTCTAAATATCTGCACAATTTTGTTGAGATCAGTGTTATTTCCAGTATAGGCCCTTGGTAGTCTTTCTGTTAATGGTGTATTATGGATGGCCAGCATGTGCTCGCTACGGCAGTCATGTTTTTCCATCACTAATATCACACAGAGGTAGTATGTGTGGGAAAAAAGGCTCATGGAAGGGAAATGTAACAGAGTGAGAGAGAACATCGATGCTCTGAGTTTCCAAAAAAAGCAGCTCTTCTAAATTGCGCCACTCCGATTTCCGCTCCTCTCAAACTCTGCACCCCTCACATACTCTGGTGGGTGTTAGGTGAAGTTCAGGAAGTGAAGTTCAGACACCAAAATGTTTTGGTAGACCAGCATGCATTTGGAGTTTGGGGGAAAAATGTAATTAATTTTGTGCCGAACAATTGCTTTAAACTGAATACATCACTTGATCTCTCCTGACTGCTCACGCTTTTTGCTAAGAAGTCTTTCAACGAGTATTGAGAAGTCCTGGAGACACATATAAAGCAGTACTGCTGTGTGATTGGCAGGTGCAGTGGCCAGTACGGAGGTGAAGATGCGTCTGCAGGAGTTTGTTCTGAATAAGAAGAAGGCGCTGGCCCAGAGGAGCCTCAACCACTGCCTGCCCAGTGACCCTCGCTACTGGTACGGGTGAGTAATACGCCGGCCTTGTGGGAGGGTGGGGAGCTGGAGCGGCTTCTGAAACAGACACCTTACACAACTTCAAACACGCACTCCTTCAGGAGAAGCTGAAATATCAAACATCCTCCCATCACACAGGCGCCACACTTCAAAGCGTATCTGCACTTGCAAGGTGAGCGACAGTCACGCAGCCAGACAGCAGTCACAGCTCTTTTCAGGAATTTGGCCCAGAAAGTTAGACATGTCTGGAGTTCCTCATTACTTTCTTGACTGACATGTTATTTTTTTCCCTTTACTCAAAGTTTTCAGTAAAAAAGGGGGTGTCTGTCACCTCTGGGTTGTTGAGACATTTGAAGAGGTTTTGAGGACCAGAAGTTTCCCCGTGTGAAAGATAACAGACATAGCAGCAGGTTCTAAAGGAAATGTGGATGCACACACACACACACACACACACACACACACACACACACACACGCACACACACTTAGCTGTGAGCCTCTGATAGTGGAGGATTGCGCTTTCAAGTGTACAGGCTGAATATTAGCATTTTGGGGTTCTTTTTTCTCCTCCCTCGCCGCTCAACTGCTCCTTTTCATGGACTTATGTCTGGAAGAAGCAAGATAAATGCTTATAGTGTGAATGAGAGTGAGAAAAGAAAAAGATGGGCAGTCCACTAAGTTTCTGTAAACGTACTGGACTTTACAGACAATAGTGATGGGTCAAAGTAGGACCATCACTATCAATTATAAGTAATCTATGAGTACACCATTAAAAAGTAATCATGCAATCTGCTGATTTAGGCAATTTATTTTGTAAAGTTTTTCAAAATGGCCAAACTGTAAAAGTGGACTGAACAATAACAAACCATGGACAGCCTTTTAAAGATTACAGCATTCTTTTTTGATAAAAGATAAACAAGCAAATATTTAACAAGACTTTATTAATAATGTATATAAAAAAGCTCGCATTTCTCTTATTCCATCAGTCTGTAACCTAAAGAAGGATTTTTGTATTTATATTTTTTTATTGGCAGTATTTTAGCCTTTTTATCTTTTTGGTTAAAATTGAATGAATGCTAAAATGTAGTGTGCATGCACTGTTGAGTCTCCCTGTAAAACCTGGAACAATCATTTGAAAATCAGAGACATCAGGTCGGATTTTGCAGAGGTTCTTCAGACCATATCATATGTCTTTGCATCTTAATCTCACATGCACAGGCTCAAAAAGAAGTTATGGCTCATGTTTAGGTCTGATGAAGATATGACAACATTAGTGGATAATTCTCTGATAATTCTCGGAAGACACGTCCTTCACCATGAGGTCTTGAAATCCCCAAGCATAGCTACATAGTGTAGCTTTTAGAGGCAGGACATTTTGTAATAGCTGTATGAGTGGACAAAAAAAGCTTCATCAGAATGTTCTTCTAAAGTAATTCAGCAGCTCTGTTTTCATGTTGTATGTATGCAGGATTTACATAAACTTGAAGAAAATCATGTGATTTCCATAGAGTTAACACAGTGATTTTCATCACTGGCATTTAGTGGGACAAACAGTGGTTGAATGATCCAACCAGTGAGTGTATATGTCGTGTCAAATACCCAGTCAGTAGTCAGCTCCTCCATGACTGTAGCTCTCTCATACCACTCCTTTACATCTTGTTGATTTATTTAGTTCTCCTGCGAGCATTGACCAACATAGTCTCCCAAAGGTGTTCTCCAGTGCTAACACAACTGATATTGTTGATATTGCCAGCATTAGCAGTGTATTTTGCTTACTTAAGAATCGTTCAGTGATAAATGTAGCTACGGGAAATCTTTAAGGGCCGTGGATTTTTTAATCATCACTCGGTTTTTTCCATGTTAACATGTTTTTTTTTTTTTCATTTCTTTCCTTGACCTCTGAAGTTATTTATATCATTATCATGACATAACAAATGTTATTTTCACAAGATCTCGATATATATTTATATATGCTCATATATACGTGTGTGTGTGTGTGTGTGTGTGTGTGTATATATATACATATAATATAGAGGCTTCGGGCTGGAACTAAGGACAGTTTGAAGGGTCAAACTAGGAAAATACGTTAACAGCGTTGCAGAAATAGTACCATTTAATAATTTATCTCGTTAACTCTTTATGTGGCCTGAAAGCTAGTAAGTGGGTGTGTCCTTCGCTCTCTGCTTCTTAGAGTACGACAGAGCAGAAAGAGAACTTATCATTGCAGCCAACCTATCATTGCAGATTAATCAAGAAGGTACGTTTTAATCTGTGATGTTTTAAATGTGTAATTTAGTTGAATTAATGAATCATGACAGCCCTAGTTCAAAGTTTCCTACTCACATTCTTTATTTTCAGATTCACTCTGAAGGCCCACCTTTTGGTCTTCTTCAAAAATAGTGGTCCATCAATAAAACATTGTTTACTGCTTCGCCTCTCCAGTAAGATCAACAGTGACAGGTGAACAAAAGGAAGCTGCAGCAGAGCCAGTATGTTTTATTAATCACAGCATTTATTCTCACTTGGTTGAAATGCAAGTCATTTCAGCTAATTGCAGCATACTCCACAAACACATCACTCAGGCTCTTAAACGAGCAGCATGTTTTGGATGGCGACGAAGCAAGGTGAGGTGAACAGGCTGATTTGGATGTGTGCCAGGTGTTCTGACATTGCGCAGATGTAGGAAAACATCAGCCTTTTGTCTCTGTTTGAGCTAGAATTTTCAGTGCTATGCTACTAATATTTTTTTGTCCAAAAAGTCGACACTCAAAAAGTAAAAAATAAAAAGCACAAAAAACATGATTATCATCATGATGTTGCCTTAATCAGGAAAAAGTTCTCTGTGGTAGAAGGTGGAGCTGTTTGACGATGACGATGCTCTGTTGTTCCTGATTCTTGATCAGTCGTATCTGTTGTGCGTGTGAGAAAGAGAGTGTTTTTGTGTTTGTGTTAGTAAACAAAAAGCCTCCAACACCTGAGGCCCATTGTTGCTGTTATACTCTAGGCAAGCCTGCCCTTTGTTTAAACCAATGGGCTATAAACACGTGACTATTGAAATCTGTTACAGCCATTAGGATATTTATTTCAGCCTTTTTCTGTAGGACTGATTGTAATGTAACTTCATACACATCCATCAGTTGGTTTTCATGATTTTATAAAGTAGATTAAATGCAAAGAGCAGTTTTTTAGATTTTTTGGTATTCTTTTATAAGTGTTCATTATTTAGTCCAGTCCTGTAATGCCACTTTATGGAGAAGGTCAGTTTTTGACAGGGAGGGGTTTTTAATTGGAGATGAAATAATATTTTGAATGTTGTTTTGAGGTGGTTTATGATGTCTGAGGCTGTCTGGCTGGACTAGGTGATGTTGACTCTTTGGGTTTTGGTTAGGCTTCCTGTTTGGATCACTGCTCCAGTCAGAAAGGGACCGTTCTCCTTTGGACATTTCACTAAGCCACTATAATCATTTGTGTTTGTAAATGTAGCTCATATAGGTAATTCATAAAGTTAAATTCACTTGTTTGTCATTACTTTTGCTTTCAGTTTAAATAGAAAGTGTCTTTTTTGTGCACTCACTGCCACCAGAAAAAAAATAAAACGAGATAAAATCATGTGGGCCACAGACTCAGCTTCACCTTCTCCTGAGTAACCCTGAGTTATTTTGTGTTTTCTGCAGGAAAACCCAGCACAGTTCACTGGACCAGAGTTCTCCCCCTCAGACAGGGATTTCCACCTATAACCACCCGGTGCTGGGCCTCTACGACTCCAAAAACGACTTCCCGCTCCGCAAGACAGGTAAAATGCCTTCCTGCTCCGCCAGTCAGATAACTCTGCTTCCTCTGACGCAACTACAGCACACTTATCTCTCTTTAGCTGCTTCCTGGTTCAGGCCCATTTAGAGCAGCCGTTTAAAAATGACTCGATCTCTGTCTCACCCCCTGCATGTTGATCCTGCACACAGATAGCGTTCAGTTTTTGTACATGTAGTACTGCAAGAGCAGGCATTCCGTCACAGAGGTTGCATTTTTGTGCAGTGGAGCACAACTAAACCACGTTCTCTGGAACGTATTTAGCAATGCATCTCTGGGTGCGTTGGCTGAGAAGAACTGCCTGTTCTTCAGAGAATGCACAGTGTGAACATTTCAGGCCTCATGCATGCTCAAAGACAAACAAACTGGAGTAATGGTGCAGAGCCGGTGTGAGGAGGCTTGCGGTCAGGTACTAGAGCCGGCCAATGGAAACGCTGGCTGGAGGAGAGTGGTATTGAGGTTTTATTGCTCAGCCAAAATCTCCAGATCTCCGGTCTCAAGGACTTTGTAGTGCTCAGTATCACGTCTAGTCTACACGTGTAGGAGTTGATCAGTGTCTGAAAATAAGTACACAATCATGATGTGCGTTGTAAATTGCTAATATTGGGACAACTGCTCCAGTGTTGTTTATGTTTGTCTGTTTGGCTATGAATTTAGGGACATTCCACTAGCAAAGCCTGCATACATGCAGACTCTATGGAAGTTCACACGATCCCCCTTGTCGACTTGAAGAATGGCAGAATCGGACGGATAGTACTATGGCCCTGTGGACTTTGCCTGTAGTCCGTGGGTCTGCAAGTCCAGAGATTTAGATTGGCCGTTTGTCTTTATCCCAGCCGTCTGTTAGCAGATTACTTTGCTACTGCAGACAGGACGGCCTTCGGTCCCAAAAGGCTGAGCGGCCCTTTTCAGCACATGAAAGGCCTGTCAGCAGGCCCTGTGAGTTTGGATTAACGAGGAAAGCGGCCAACAGTTGAGCCCAGGGGCATCAAAGGAATGTACTCTCTATCTCTCTCTCTTTTTCTGTCTGCCTTTTCTCAGCCTGTCTTTGTTAAGTCTCCCATCAAACTCCCACAAGGAGCACTTCACCCACTATCTCCTCCTGCCAGACCAGAAGAGAAGAACGAAGGAGGGAAAGAAGTAAAATGGAGAGATGAGCCTTTAACTCACCTGAAGTTTCTCTTGCACTCATCTCAGTAGGCAGCACAAATGAACCGCTCAAATCTCTTTCACGAATTCGCACCACAGCTTCACACATCACTTACAGTCTGTGTGCTGAGAGGAATGCATGTACGGATGGGAAAATGAAAGCACCAAATTTTGCAGGCAGAAAAAAAGAAAATAGACAAGTATGGACTTTAACTGGTGCTCATTGGAGCGGTTCTGCGAGGCTGCCAGCAGAGCTGCTCTGCCCAGGCTTTGTGTTCAGAGAATGACTGATGGAGTCGGTCTGCTTCTCACCGCATTGTTAAGTCTTGGCATGCAGAGGAAGGCGTGTGATGGTGATGGCTTTTACTTAGCTCCTCGCTCCCTTACATCCACAATACATTCTTGAAAAATTGTTTGAAGGTAGAGCTGTCCCTGGCTAAGTTTTTTTTTTTTGGTTTTTTTTTCCCTCAAGCGACTTTTAAAATACCAACATATTTTGAAAACAAAGTCACAAGACCACTGATGACTACTGATTCGGGGGTGAAATGTGGAAATTTTTTACACTGCAAAAATAAAACAATTCTCAAACGTGCTCACCTGGCACTTTCATGAGGAACACCAGTACATCTACTCATTCATGCATTTATCTAATCAGCAAATCATGTGGTAGCAGTACAGTGCATAAAATCATATTCATCAAATTCATCAACTACGAGAAGGGGGAAAACATGTGATCTCAGTCATTTTGACCGTGGCATGCTTGTTGGTGCCAGACAGGGGCTGGATTGAGTGTTTCTATAACTGCTGATCTGGGATTTTCACGCACAACATTCCCTAGAGTCTGCTCCGAATGGTGAAATAAAGAAAAAAACATTCAGTGAGGGGCAGTAATTCGACTCAGAACACTTGAGAGAGGTCAACAGAGAATGAACATACTGGTTCGAGCTGACAGAAAGGCTACGGAAACTCAGATAACCACTGTACAGTTTTGTTGATCAGAAAATTATCTCAGAATGCACAACACGTCAAACTTTGAGGTGGATGGGCTACAACAGCAGAAGACCGTGTCGGGTTCCACTTCTGTCAGCCAAGAACAGAAAGCTTCAGTGCGCACAGGACTCCCCAAACCTGGACAATTGAAGATCAGAAAAACGTAGCGTGGTCTGATGAATGTCGGTTTCTGCAGAGACACACAGACGGCATTAACGGCATGAATCCATCGCCCCAACCTGCCTTGTGCCAATCGTACAGGCTGGTGGAGGTGGGGTAATAGTGTGACAAATGTTTTCTTGGCACCCTTTGGGCCCTTTAATGCCAGTCAGTCATGTGTGAATTGCTTGACCATGTGCATCCTTTCATGGCCACTCTTTACCCATTTTTTAATGGCTGCTTCCAGCATGATAATGCGCCATGTCACAAAGCAAAAGTTGTCTCATGCTGGGTTCATGAACATGACAATGTGGTCAGTGTTCTTCAGTGGCCTTCCCAGTCACTGGATCTGAATCCAGTAGAACATCTCTGGGATGTGGAACGGAAGATTCACAGCACGAAAGTGCATCTGAAAAATCTGCAGGAACTGCATGATGCAGGCATGTTAACATGTACCAGAATCTCAAAGGAATGTTTCCAACGTCTTGTGGAATCCGTGCAAAGAAGAATTAAGGATGTTTTGAGAGCCAAGGGAAATATCTACCATTTACAGTCCACTACTGTAGTTCTCAAATAAAAAAAATATGTAAATATATAAATACAATTAGTTGACTGCCAGAACATAGTTTTGAATTTCCTTGTTGCATATTAATTGTCAAAAGACAGAATTGTCTGTAGAGATCATGTTTCATGTACAATGTCAACCACCGCCTTGTAAAAGGTCAATCAAACCAAATATTTTCTCACTGTTTGAGCGTAGATGTTTTAGACTTTTGGATGTTTTAGACTTTTTTGTGAACTGTCACCAAAGAACAACATTTCTCATGTATTACTCCTGGCTGTAGTTGACCAAGAATGCTTCGACATGGAAGCTGATAAGTGGACATGGAAGAGGCGGCTCTAGAAGAGGGAAAGGTCATGGTAGATAGGGACTGCAGCATACCCTGTATAAGTTGGGTTCCTTTAAAAAGAGCGATGACCAAGAAGTCTGCATGATGCGGTTGTAGAGTGGGTCTGAGCTGGGACTGTGGACCTAAAGCTGCTTCTCTCTGCAGCAGAGCTGTACTTAGGGGCCTTCCCTGCATGCACTCACCTTAGGCTGCCTGAGATTAGCCCACTGTTCTCATTAATCACACTGGAAAGGGACCTGTCAGGTTACTGCAGTGCAGCCCCAAGCTACACACTCAGATACCCCTGAGACACCCCAGCAATTACAGCAGGGGTGGGAGGGGGTACATTACAGCTACAATATGCCTGTCACTGAGACAAGTGAGAGTGGGTGTATATAACTCCATAGAACAGCAGAACACCATAGCCTAGAAGTTCAGCACACTGCAGGGCCTGCCTGCTGGCTTTGTAATGCCATTCCTTGGCATTTGGTAGTACTTTAAGTACAAATTAGCAGTAAAGCATAATGGAGTATTGCGTTCAGCAACGTTCCATTATGTTATAGCAACCACCTAATTATTATTCTATGCCTGTTGTTAGCTTACAGTAGTAGGTATGGAAAGTCGTGTGTTGCTAAGAAGCAAAAGCTCACAGTGGTCTGTACATTTGTAAAAATTGTTTGGTCTTTAGTGCATCCAAAGATTGTACGTCAGATACTTTTTTCCACAGTCTGTGAGTCTTTGGCCAATTAAGGCACGTTTTGCAGCACAAAAAGAAACTAATGAGCTGGGGAAGCACACAGGTCTACAACATTCAGGAAGCTTATTTTTTTAAGGGGGGAAAGAATCTAAACCTCACTTAAGTGTTCCCTCTGTATAGTGGCAGTTCTTCACTTTGTGGCCAGGCCTGTCTGGGTGTTGATTCCAGCGCTCCCGCTGTAGATAAACCTCAGTTTGCTCTGGCTGCCACAGCACATTCCTCCGCTGGGAACGGGGAGAGCAGGGCTTACGGCTGCAACCAGTAGTCCACAAAGTCGATTAGCTGACAGTGATTATGGGAAAAATTTGATGTTATTTACTTAAAAAACAAAAGCGCTTTATGGCTGGCACAATTACCTGATTAAACTTGATTTCACGGTTTTAAAAAAATGTGTTCAAATTAATCTTCTCAAAAAACTCCCTGACTAGTTGCCAGTTTGCATAATTTTTCTTTTTTCTATGCTGCATTTTTATTTAGTTATTTATTTTTGTATCTCTGTGGTCCACTTGTGATGTTTGTATGGGTTTATGTACCAAAACAGTCTAATTCATTTTTTACATGACTATTTTCCAGCCTCTGTTTCTCCCTTAGAATTAGACTGTTTTTGTTTCCATACCTTTATGACAAATTCATGTAATTGACCTCAGTTTTGACTGGCTTCCCTGATTTATTCAAAAAGCAGAGTGGACTGACTTTAACGTGACTTTAACTTTAATTAGCTTTGACTGGGGGAGGTACAGTGATGCAGACTGAATAGGCTGATATATGTGAGTGTGTTAAATTTCATGGCCTCGCAGAAATAATGAATTCAAACTAGGCTGTTCTTGCAGCTTATTTCCAGTATATGGACAGTATGAACTGTGGAATGATTAATACCTTTTGAAATATTTACATACTGCTACATCAACTGTTTATCAAAAAAGCAAGGTTTTACAAAATATGGCCCATTTAAGTTCCTTTACTGGTCTCTTTTACAATAATAACCTCTTACAGTAAGAAATGCAGTACTTTTATAGGCGTCCTAGTTTAGTTTCGTCTTTGTCCAACAAAATATTTTGGAATTTTTGAAAGGGTATGCATGATTTATTTTAATTGTAAAGTTGTTTATTTAATTTTATTGTAAGGCCTTTAAAAATAGACAGATGACTATTTTTGTTCAAATTAATGGTGACAGGTCTTTAAGTACTCTTTAAGTACTATGTTATTACATTACATGCTCTCAGTTTGACAGAATGCAATACACTACAGGAACCATGGGGGGCGATCTGAATGATGGTGGTGTTGTGGCGGGGCAAAGTGAGAGGAAATGGCAGATGGCTTGATTAGTCAATTAATTGAAAAGTAGTTGCTAGATCAAATGATCATACAAATAATCATAAATTGCAGGCCTCCTTTTCTTCCACTTCCATCTCTCTCAGCCCTTTTTGCTCAGAGCCCTCAGGCTGGACGGAGGGGGTGCTAGTAATGTAGGAGGATAATCTCTGATTTTGGGGATAACACACAGTTTCTGTGTCCTCTTCTGTTCCGAGTCGTGATTCGCCTTTTTGTCGTGACTCTCTTCTCTCCACTAATGACGCATGAGTGCAGATTATGGATGGAACTGAGCGGCTGGAGTGCTCTTATGCTCATTCATTCACTCATGCTTGTGTGTGTGTGCAGTTTTCTGTAGGACGTTGTGAATCAGGAGGGGAGAACAGTGCCTCTGTGTGTCAGCTGACACTAAGGTCACCCATGATATTTTCATCAGGCGGACCCTTCTGCTGCCTCCAACTGTTCAGCTTTTTGAGATCAAGTGCTTGTTGCCAGAGTACACAACCGTTCAAAAGTTTGGAATCACATATTATATGAATATATTACATTTTGTTATTTGATATCTAACATTAATTTTACAGATGTCTATATTATCATCTAGACACTACAAGGTATTTTGAGAAAGCAAAAAGTTATTATTAATTTGATTGTATTATATTAATTATATTAAATTTATCCCAATTTTATTTCAACTTCATCCTTGATGTTATACAGTTTTCTTAGTCATTTTAGAATCATCTGTGGCACAGGTCATCAATCTGAATGCTTATTAAAGGGCCCGTATAATGGAAATCTGAATTTTTCACACTTTTTGAGCTGAAAGAGATTGATTGTAGCAAATAAACATTCAGAACCTACCATCCACTCCCCTCTCCATACAGTCCTTATGCATATACATTGCAAAAACAGCCTGTTTAGAATCCACTGTTGATGTCACACAATCACATTTACATATATCTGCAATCAAACTGGTTTGATATTGTTAAAAACATTGATTATAAACTTCTAAACTCTTATTCCAAGCTTCTTTTTTGTAGAGGTGCAGGGAATATAGCACTTATTCAGCCCTCTTTCATATGTTAGTCATACATATTAGAACAGATAAACTAGAAGTAACTTTTAATTCTTTATGCATTTTTATATATTTGTTTTCTCATTTGTCTTTTGTAGTGATATGTATGTGAAATGTCTACAGAAATGTAAGATAAGAACAAATGATGATTCTGCACAGCTAACTCCTGAAGGCTGCCTTCCTGTAGCCCTCTATATTCTTCTTTATGATGATACACACCCTTATACTTACCTAACATTCACATTCATGTTGTCAGTGTGATGTTATTTGGAACTAAGACAGTCAGGAAGCAATAGCTGCTTAAATCTGGAAGGAATCAAGCTAAGGCTTTAAAGCTGTTAGCTTCCAAAGCCTGAAGGCTGCATTTTGGGCACAAATGCTCAGTAATGCCTGCTATGGTTCAAGCTGAAGCAGTAGCACAGCCTCACATGAGGATCCTGGGAGAAAAAACAGCTCAGTGGGATATAGTGCACACCACATGTTACTCCTACATCAGAGACAGACGAGAAAGCCGTTGTTCTGTTCGAATTCTGACAGGTAGTTCTTTTATAAACACTTTGTTAAAAGTTACTGTTCTTTTACTATTTTCCTCCATTTGGTCACAGCATGTTTCCAGTGCATTAAAGCAGTCTTGGGTCCTACGTTTAAGAAATAGTTTGGCGAACAGTGGACAAATGAAAATTGTACCCTTAGACCAAATGTAGTCTTTCAGCCTGGAGCTGGAGTCCTGAGTTATGAGGCTAACAAAACTAACAACGACATTCTCAATGCAGTTTGAGAAAAACATGTGAAGGTTTAGGCATGAGGTTGGCACAGTGCTAATTGGTGTAGCCTAGGCCTCCATTACTTGTTAGCTATTAACCTTGTATCTTCAGTGTGAAATTAAAGACGCAAACTTCAGACACCAAACATGTCTTGGCTGCTCCACTTCATCTGGGGTCACTGAGAGAATTGTGTTCACTTCTACACTATAAAAAAGAAGTTGCCAAAAAAGAGTTTTTTTGTGCAGTCATAGAAGAGACGCTGTTGATTAGTCAGTTCTTCTAAAGAACCATTTTTGTAAAAGAGATTTGTGAGTGTAAAAGGTTCCCTGAGCAATACAACTTTTGGTTTTCTAAAGAACCATGATTGCTGAATTATGAATATGAAGAACATTTTAAATGGTGAATGTTCTACATTTTTATTGTATTTATTTTTTTCCTCGGGTGTCCACATTTTTGTGGATTCATGTACCAAAAACAATCGTTCATTTTTACATTACCATTTTCCAGCCTCTCTTTATCCATTAAATTAAACTGTTTTTGTTATTTTGCCGTATAAGACAAATATATGTAAATAATGTCTGTTTTGATTGACTGCCTTGTATTGTGCCCCATTCAAGAAAGCAGTCTCGCTGAAACTGCTTAACCGCTGTAGGCTGAATATGCTGATATATGTAAATGCATTAGTTTTTGCAACATTAGAAAAATGGTGGTTTCAAAATTGGCTGTTTCTGCATCTTAGTTTTCACCATATGGACTGATGGTATGTTTGGAAACTTTACAGATGTTTATTATTACATTGAATTCTTTGATTTCAGAAAATAAAGTTTACTGTGAAATGTGCTTATGAAAGGATTAAAGAACCTCCATATAATGTAAGGTCTCTGAAATAATCCCCAAATTGGTATAGAATCTTTGCATTGTGTGGAAGTTCTTTTAAACTTTTAACATTTACTCACAAATCTCTTTTTCAAACATGGTTTTTAGGGAACCAAACGTGGTTCATGTGTTGTATCACTCTACGAACCCTTGGTGGCACATTTTTTTGAAGAGAGCACAGCTTTTTTCCCTGGAGGCTTCTCTTCATGGGTTGTTAGTAACAGGTGCTCATTTCGGCATATTTAGATGTATTAATTTAGCAGGCACTCTTATGCAGAGCAGCTCAGTATGGCCTGTTGAAAGCAAGCTGTTAAGGTGCCCGAGATGCTGCTGAGGACAGTAGTTGTTCCCTACGCGGTACATTGTGTACTCCCACTCCCGTGCCGCTGGCACTCTTTTATTAGACCGTGAGCAGCTATCGGAGCTCATTCACCTGATGTGAACCCTTTCTAACAGCGCTAAAGAGCTTATTAAATGCTTCTCGGCAGATGACTTGTGTCTCGTTTCCCGCTCGTTCTGCTGCGTTCGGCTAGTGACTTGCCGCAGTTGGCACAGTCACTGCACGTCCTTGATGGCACTTAAGCTCCCTTCCAGAGCTTTCTACTCAGCCCTCATCAAGCTTTATAGTGCAGGGGGGAATGGCTTTCCTCCCTTCTGCTGTCTTTTCTCATCTCGCTTTTCTTCTCTTCCGTCGATTGCTCCCCACAGCAGTGTCAGGTCCAGATGCACACTGAGCCTCCATTTCCACTCATATAAAAAGCCTGAGCTGAGCAGCTTCCCTGGACCGAAGAAGCATTCTCCTCCATGCACTTCGCCTCCCATGGTGAACAAAGTTATCATTCATCCGTGTGAAACAGATCTCTGGAGTTTCCAGCTTTTCAATGCCTGCATATCTAAAAAGACTGTTGTAAAATGCACAAAAAGATCTTGAATTAATAATGTGTTATGAATCATCACATTGATTTTTACAATCTTTTTTGTAATTTGGAGTCCAAATTATATACGCAGTGCATCAGAATTATAGATTACATTTATTCAGTGCACATGAGAGTGCTAAAACAATTGCACAAAGGAGGGGAGAAAAGGGAATGGTCTGGAGTATATATGGAGTTTCACATGGATCCTTCATACGCTTTTTTGGAATTTTGAATGCAGAATTTGTAATCAGATGAATCTCCTTCAGTTGCTTTTGTTTTGTTTTTTTTTTTGTTTTTTTTGGGGAATTTCAGACTTCATCAGTACATCGGAATCATCAGGTGCACTTGTTCATTACATGCATATAAGATTCTTAAAAAGATCCCAAATTTCCAAATAGGCATCTCAGATTCCTTAAAAAAATCCAAATTTCAAAAAAAAAGACCTTTGACCTTTTTGGCATGTTGTGTAAACAGGAATTTGGGGGTCGTTCTACTTCAACTTCAGCTGGACTGGATACAAAGAACACTAATAATAAACGCCATTTTAGTGCCAGCTTGTTTTTGGCATCTGTGGCCAGACGCAGAGGCACAGATCAACAGTTGGGTTCCTAATGTTCTTGTTTTAATGCCGCTCTGAAGAGCACCACCCAGTGAGCCCTGCACTCAGCCGCTCCAGCTCATTTCAGCTGTGCACACTTGAGACTTTATTCTGGCTCTAATGATGAGAAGGGCATCAGCATGGCTAACACAGCTGTTCTCTGACCTTTTTTTTTGTTGTACTTGCCTTTTCACAATTCAGTTTCTACCCAGGGTGCAGATACATAACTATTTTTGATGTGAGTGGGACCTCTTCAGTCTTTGCTAATAGTCCGTTTTATGTATTCCAATCAGCGCAGTAACAGGAGGCCATGCTGGGCCAAACGCTGCTGTTTTTTTAAGCTTGTGGCTGTGGGAGGTCAAAATGAGGGCTTGAAATTCACCAGTATGTTTAATCTTTCTCTCTTTCTCACACATTCCATATGCTGGGTAATGACAAGAAGCAGGATGTAGAGAGCCCAGATGGTGTGTGGTTGTTCGATAGGAGATTTATTCCTGTGTGGTGTGTTACTTGTTTGTCATGAGGAAATGTTAAAGGCTAATCGGTGTAGAAACACGCTTGGAACAAAAGCATCCCTCTGTAGAACGGCAGTAGGAGGCAAGATGAGGGCTGTAAATCTTTTATCGTTACTCTTTGGAATCTGATGTTGACTGCATGACTACAATATTCTCGTTATCTGAGTGTCCCCAAGTGCTATTTTGTGCAGTGCATGTGTAGTGTGTGTATTTCAGAGCACCTTTTGTAGGCTTGTTTTTGCTGCAGGTATGTTTCCATAGATATATTGGATTTTCTAGTTCTACAGAGGAGCTCTAATGAGTTTGGCCTCATGCAGCATGATTTTATTGTGAAGGTCTCTGTTGCCCGACACCTTCTCAGTAGCAGAAGACTGCCTCTGTGATATAAAGCAAAGTGGGCCTAGGTGTAAGATATGTTTGTCTAAGTGTCTAGCATCAGCAGATGTCACAGACCATTGCAGTGGATGTGCGAGTGGTCATGTAAAAACACACTTCAAAGTCAGCGAGTCCCTGAGTGACCCTGGCCCTCTCTCGAAGGCTCGTTTCTGCCACCTCAACACTTTTCTCAAGTGTCCCTGGCCCCGCTGCACTCCCCATCCATTCCTATTAGGAATCCCAGTGCCCCCCGCTGGCTGCCGTCCAAGCCTGCAGGCTAGCCTACTCAATTACTTTTAAAGTCATCCAGCATAAAATGCTGATAGCATTTCCACACCTCTTCATTTGAGGTATATGATCTAGCTACCAACCGCCTAATGTAATGCCAGTATTACATTGCATGCATTGCATACAGCACTTCTTAAATTTCCTTTTTTTGCAGAATATCCAGGTTTCGGTCATATTAACCTGTCTCTTGTTGTGTTTCTTAAGGCTCCTGCTCATAAGCTATGTGGTCTGTCTGATCACTGTCTGATTATTTGGTTGACTGCAGGTACTGCATGACCTCTGCTATTCTGTAATTATACACAATCCTATAGACTGTTAGCATTTAGGATTACTGTTGGCCTCTGTCTGATAGAATTGCAGTAGTAGTTACTAAGGTTGTCCATGGGTACACGAGTACTCGGTTAACTGATCCAGGTGCCAGTGGATATTTTGCCAAGGATGTATTGATAAGGTCTTGACTGAGACGTGTGTTCAAGAGTATCACCACCTAGGCTAACTACTCAAGCTGATGTTAGCTAGGTCCAGAAAGAGTGAATGGACATTGCACAGGACTGTACTACAGATGAACATATTGGCACATGGTCCACTGAGGGGAAAAGACCTTGTGTAGAAGATGATGAGTCCTCATCAGCATCCTGTTTTATCTTTTAGCCATAGAGTTAGCTTATCTGGAGGAATAGTCGTCGTTACACAAAGCTTATTGGTTTCCTGGGGTATTTTTGAATTTGAAGTATGTTTTCAAACGTTTTCTGCTAAATTTTGGTGCTACTTAATTTTTATATGCCTAACAGCAGTGCCAAGCAGTGGTTAGTGTTTTATTTATTATATTTTTCCCCCTTCCAAAGTATCCGTTCATGAATTATACAGATTCCACATCCTGAGTTTAACATTCATGAACTGACAACTGTCAGAAACAGCCATTCCCTTGAGTTTCTGTTTAGAACCAGACTTCTCAACCCAAAGTTCTGTTTAGAAATGCATGTACAGAAATACTGATATGATGATTAGTTTGTAACCTTGACTGCTTGTTCATCTGTGGTTAGAATTTCTTTAATGCTCACAGCAGGCTTGTGGCTTTTTCTAGTAACTGTTCACTTAAGAGAAGCGCAAGAGTTTGCAGAGTTTTAAAGGCGGAATAAGGGCAAAACTTAAGCCAGTGCTTGGCAGATGTGTTCCTCATCCTCAACTAATGCATGAGCTTAATGGCAGGATGCAGTACATTCTTTAACAAAGATGTCTGGGAATGGTCCTGCCTCTTACAAGAAGTGCCACCCTTGTACTTACCTAGCTCGCTAAGCACAACCACAAGACCAGCTTTTTAATACAGAGTGCTCTTAGAAAAGTACTTTAAGTTGTGGAACCTTTCTGTTTTAGATGTGTGTCAATAAGTGCATTATGACAGGTTTATCTATGGTTTAAAGTAGTGTTTCTAAATGGGTGTGACCAAGGGCAGGAGGCTCCAGGCTCATGCTCCAAATGACTACTGACCGCACTTAACATCACCCAACTCCCTGAAGGCCTGACAGTCCACTAATGAACTTAGCATGCACTTCTGACTGGCCAGTGCATTTGACACAAGGTCTTTAGCTAATCAAGGGTCAAATGGTCGTTAGAGCATGCCTCACTAATTGAAGTGAGGGCAGAGAGAGAGATTGGGCAGCGGTAGTGGCTCTGATGAAGCAGGCTGTTTTTTGGGTGAGAGAATGCTTAGTGGCAGGATTTGTGCTTCACACAGACATGCTGCTCGTGTTGATCTTTTGCTAGTAGGTAATTATGGTCCAGGAGTTCGAGCCACCTCCGTGGTGGCGTTGACCTGAACGGTCCAGTGCACACCCTGAATTACGGCAATGCTGTTTGTACACTAAAGATGAGAAAAGTACTGCTTTGTTAAGAGTCCACAAAACCACTAGCATTCATTTCCAGACTGTGCTGTTAGTGGACTTCACTGAACTTGGGGCAGGTAGCTGTGCCAAACTGGCAGTAGTTCAGATGCTAGTTTGGACCTTTGTAAGTACTTCCTAATGAGCGAATCTAGAGAGCCTTTTTTGTACCATAAGAGTGGATTATGAATAACTGACCGAGGTCAGAAGATCACCAGCCTTTACAGTTAAATTGACCGAATTTATGACACTTTTAAACTGCCCTTTGTGGGTCTTTGAAAACTGTAAGCAATACATGGGTTCAGGCATTGGCCACTACTTTGGAACACTCTTCTGAGCACAGTTTCTGTCAGCTCACGCAGTCCATTCTGTAGTCCTGTGCAGTAGGATGTCAGGTGGTGAAACAAGCGTGGTCAGGTATTTTCTGCCTAGACCACCTTTGATAGGACTGTGCCTTGTACTCTTGTATGGTCCTGTCAGTTTAAGCAGTCTTTTTAGCTCTAATCTGTAATGTGCCATGTGGTTACCTCTTTTGGGAGAAACATGCACTTAAAGATACTCCATATAAAGAATGTCCAAACATCCGTTGTCTCTTCTGAAATCAGAGCTGTTAAACTCTATTAATTAACTCAATTGTCCCCTGTGCTGCAGTAACGGCCTCTACTTTTTGGAAAGGCTTTACAGTAAATGTTAGAACATTGCTGGGTGGATTTGACTATGTTCATAAAAACATTAACAGGTCAGGTACTGATGTTAAAATATCAGTTCTGGATCACAAACACCACTTCAGCTCATCCAAAAACTATTGGATGGAGCTCCACCACTCCAGAAAATACAGTTCTACTGCTCCACATCCCAATACTTGGGAGTTTATACCCCTGTAGCTGATGCTTGGCATTTGTAATGTTGACCTTAGACTCATAGGAGGCTGCTCTAGAGCATCCTGTTCAATTGGTAGTGCTTTTCTATGGAGATTATATGTGTGCAGTTGAAACATTTTGTGAGCAGAATTACTCTGTCAGGGATTAACTTTAGCTTGGTGATTTGCTTAAAGTCAACATGAAAATCAGAACCAATTCCTTAATATGACGTATTTCCAAGCGAAGCAGGATTTTCCGGCGAGAAATAATCATTGGTGGGACATGATTTTATCCGTCGGGATTTGAGAAACGCATGCATCATGGAGTCAGACTCAGATGCTAGTCTATAGTCATGTACATACTTTTTATGTGTTTTTTTTAATCAGGTGACTGTTAGCCTCTGTACATGAAGTACAGTGAGCTGGCTTTGAACATGTCGTTTGTAAGTGTGAATGTGACCTCTTCACGTGTATGTGGTTACCCACAGCTTCTGAGCCAAACTTGAAGCTGCGCTCCAGACTGAAGCAGAAGGTGACGGAGCGGCGGAGCAGCCCACTGCTGCGGAGGAGGGACGGCCCCATCGCCACAGCCAAGAAACGCTCACTAGACATGGCAGGTGAGTGTGACCAGTACAGAAAATAGAAACAAATATGTCATCTTATTATGCTGTGCAAATGGCATCTTTTGTTTACCTCTTTGTAGAATCGGCCTGTAACAGTGCCCCTGGGTCAGGTCCGAGCTCGCCCAACAACAGCTCCAATAACATCACTAACGAGAACGGCATCACTGGCTCCATCTCCAACAGCTCAGTGGAGGTACTGCTCACATCACACTGTAGCCTCAGACATGGTCCTATAAACAGTTACTTCGGACCACTGCAACTCTCAGGTCTGTGATAACTGTTGTTGTTTTATACTATGTGAATGTAATTACATAATGACAAAAGGAGTCACATTTGCATTCAGTTTACATTCTGTGTCGACAGATTTGATTGTACATTTTTCCTGTTAGTTTCACACAATTACAGACACATGGAAAACATGTAAAGAATGTTTTTTTTTTTTTAATCTCTTTGTAAAACAAACCTATACATACAATTTGTATCCCCATAATTTCATAATACAGGGATACGGGAGGAGGGGCATGCTGAGGGGGCTACAGCCACCCCCGATTTTAAGATTGAAAAAAAATATATAACCAACAGTAATTAAAAAATTACAGTATGAGCATAGTAAAGAGCTATGTGTGCTTGTGTTTGAGTTTGTATTTACATTTTACTTATATATTTTCAAAATGTGCAGTGGCCGTGAGCTGTTTAACACTGCATTTTTGTTATAGCAATCCAAAATGTTTACCTTGCCAGCCACTGATAGTGGAGCCATGTCACTAAAATACAAGTGTGAGCACTATTCTGTGCCCATAAGTGCCTTGTATTGATTTTTAAATTTAAAAACAATAATGCAATAATGTCCAACTTTTGAATGCATTATTTTTTAACAATTAACTCTCCCGCTTGGCATGTAGTTTTACTATGGGAGTGATGCAGTGAGTTTCTGTGCCACCTGTGAACATAGATGATTGGTTGTTGCTTTGCTCAGTAACATAAAGTTCATCCAGAGAGAGAAAAGACAACTTAAAGGGAGAACATCACCAGTTTAATGTCAGTTGTCCAAAATATTTTAAAGAAAGTCATATCAGTTCGTATGTATCACTTATATGGTGCTTAAACTCAGCACCCTCACCTCAAAACACGAGGCAGACAAGATGTCTCGGAGCATCTTGTCTACTTGCAAATACAGATGTGGTGTTGGTTGAAAAGTTTAGAATCTGCATTTTCAACAGGGTTCTGCTTGTTTTAATTACCTCAGAGTGGAAAACATACATACATACATACATACATACATACATCATCTAAACCGCTTATCCTTCTGGGTCGCGGTGGGGTGCTGGAGCCTATCCCAGCTGTCATTGGGCGGAAGGCAGGATACACCCTGGACAGGTCGCCAGTCCATCGCAGGGCAGACAGACAGACATACACAGTCACACACACACTCACACCTAGGGGCAATTTAGCACGTCCAATTTTGGTCAGGCCAGGCCAGAGTGGAAAACAATTATATAAAATTACATCATTCATTTGTTATCGCTGGTGATAACAGTAACTTCTAAGAGTCAAGTGTGTGTATTCTTGGTTGTAATCACCTAAGAGGAATCGCAGCATTGGTTTTAGACTGCTGACTGTAAAGAGTGAGTTTCCACAGTGCTGGGCTGACGCTGACTGGGCAGTGCTGTGGATTCTGGCTGCATGTGTATGCTGCTCTTCATACAGCAGTGTAATGCAGACGGGTGACTGCAGGGGTCCGTGCACCACCAGACAGGACTGTTAGTTTTGATCGAGAAGCTTATTTATCTGTATGTGTCTGCTGCTCTTTTCCAGCCATCTCTGGCACACCGGCTAGCTGGCAGAGAGGGTCCTATTAGCCAGCTGTCTCTGTACACATCACCCTCCCTCCCCAACATCACTCTGGGTCTGCCAGCAACCGGCTCCTCCAGCGTGAGTGCCTCTCTCCCTCCCTCCCTTCCTTTCTATCTGTCTCTCTGTATCTTGCTCACTTGCTCCCTGACTCTCTGTCTTAGGCCGGGGTGACAAAACAATAATGATCATTTTTTTTTCTATAACATTATTATACCTTTTTTGGTTTCCCAATCCAGTATTAGCAGCAAACACTTTATTGTTTTTCTTTCATCATCTATTATTGTCTATTAGACCAAACAAAAAGCTTTTTAAAACCATTTCACAACTGTTAAACATTATGAAATGCATACAGTTACCATTAAGTACTGATTTAAAATCACATGGAAAATATATTAAGCGACTGAATTTTGACCTTGTTGTCCAGACCTACTCTCACGTTTTTCTCACTATTTCTGTGTCCTAATTATTCTCTCATTTTCATTTTATCTTGCACTCTTTCTTTTTGTGTCTTTTAGTGTTGCCTCTGGCCCTCCACTCTGTCTCTCTTGCTCGCTCTCTCTCTCTCTTTAAATCTGCTACTAGGAGGGCCTGTTTGCGTACACATGGTCGTAGAGCCGAAGAGTCCACACAGAGGGGCCGCTGTCTAGACCGTCAGTGTGCCATATGTGGCTTTTCAGCCCCACTGCCATTTCAGAAAAGGCCTATTGAAAGACAAAGAGTGTCCGCTGCTCTCTGACGCAAGCAGCAGCCTCACAAAAAAGCCTAACACTCGTGTTGATTTTAAGAGAGACAGTCTCTGTTTCTCACCTTCTGTTACCCTTCATATTCTCCTTCTTTCATACTCTTTCCTTTTTTTTCCCCTCCCCTTTCCCCCTCTATCTTTTCCCTCAATGCCTTCTTTCTGCTAGTCATTGACCTCCCTTTTTTCCCCTCCTCTCCTCTTCCATCTTTTCTGCCGTGCTCAACTTTTTTTTCTCCCTTTTTTTTCTGCACTCCTTCTTTCATGACTTTGTTGAACAAACTCTTTTCTGTCTGCTCTTTCTGTCTCATGGTCATTGGCCTCCCTCTTCTTCCATCACTTCTCCTCCTCCTGCCTCATGCTCTCTTCTCACTCCTCCTCTCCTTCTCTTTGAGCAGGTGGCATCTGGTCAGCAGGAAGGCGAGCGGCTGGCGATGGCAGGCCTGCAGCCTGGATTACCCATAACCACTCCCTTCATCACCGGAGCCCACCTTCCTTCGTACCTGGCCACCTCCGCACTAGATCGGGAGGGAGGCTCCGCCCACAACCCGCTGCTGCAGCACATGGCCCTGCTGGAGCAGTCGGCCTCCCAGAATCCTCTGGTGTCAGGTGCAGTTCTCACTACATTACACTAAAGCAGATGCAGCCCAGTTCAGAGCAAATGAGTGAAGAGAAAGCTGCTCTTTTTAAAGAGGAATCCCACCAGTTGGTGGTTTGATGTAAAAGGGTGCAGTCTAGAGAAACTAATTGCCTGTTTCTTTACAGTGGTGGTGATAGTAACTAGTGGTCACGTTATCCACAAAATAGACATTTTATTTTTATTTATTTACCATCCAAAACAACCAGTAAACCTGCACATCTTGTGAATATTTATATGTAATGTTGATTGTGGTAAAACAGTGGTAAATCTGAACAAATGCATTTTCTTTGCGGCACTGTTTTGTCTTTCAACAAAAATCATTTTATATGCATTTTACCTACTTGGCTGTAAATATGTTTCAGTATGTGCTGATGTTCTAGTATAGGCTAAAAATATAAACGATAACGCAGACTTTGCTTTGCTTTAAGCTTTAGCTCAGCTATAGCCGCTTTTCTCACATCTTCACCAGGAAAAGAGGAATCATTCCTTTAAAATGTCTCTCAACGTTCAACTTTTTACAAAGCTGAAGTAGCTTCTCCAGCTTCTTGTTGAAATTTTCCCATTCCACCTTAAATGGTCCCTGAGGTGCCAGAATGTAACTGCTGCACCATTTAAGGTGGAGCGGGAAATTTTGAGCAAGAAGGTGGAGAAACTGACTTCAGCTTCTCAAGTTTTTAGTGTTTGACAGTTTCTTGTTGCAGATTAAATGTATTAGTAAACCTGCTGGAGTGATTATAAGTGCAAATTAGTTTATTCATCTCAAAATTATTGATTGTCCGTCCTAAATCTTAGCTAGGCGAGACTGAGCACCAACCTTTAAGGTTGAAGGTGAATTGGCAGATATAGGCTACAGAAAACTACAGAATTTAAGACCATTTATTGTTAAAACTGTTAGAACAACCAGCAGAACTTTATTTTATTTTTACCTAAAAATCTAATTCTGTTGTGGAGCCGCAACAGGGCAGTAAAAGAGCCGCATGTTGCCCACCCCTGCCTTACATGTACCTTGATGTCTTAAATGTATTAATAAAATTACATTTTAGTCCAACACTCCAGACTATCATAAATGTCTCAGACATCAGACAAATGTATCTGTAACCATTTCTTACATAGCTTTTAGAGCCATTAAACACCTTCAGATGTCTGGTTCGTATCACCACCACTGCAAACAATTCTGACTCTGCAAGATTCTCTAGAACAGAGTATTTTACATCAAACCACTCTAAATGACTTTGTTTTCATGAGAGCATCTTAATTATGCAAACATTCTGATAAAATGGAATTTCCATTTAAAGCGATGTTTCAGCAGTATTAAATTTATACAGTTTCCTCCTAACACAAATATAGTTAATCAGTCAACCACATAATTGAAATTGCTTTTTTTGGTTGTGGACCAGAGCTAAAAGACTAATATAGCTAACAAGTAATGCTAGCTTACGCTGACCCATTTGCTTGCCCAAGTCATAACGCACTTGGCTTTAACCGTATCGAGTTGTTAAGTAATCTCAAACTTACTTATGCCGTTACCAAAAATGGATGAAAGGAAGTGTGAGCGCTTCATGTAGAGCCATACGCTCATAGCAGGGTGCACGCCTTCAGTCTAAACGCTGCCGTATGAACGTTAAGCTCTACACTGGCATCAGATTAGCTCTTTTTTTCTATTCTAATGAAATTACTCATAGACAGTGTTAATTAGCCTCCCGCTGAGCTTGGGCTGACAGCAGTAGTCAGGGTCAATACTTCTCGCAAGCAGAAAAGGGATGGGGGGCTTCCCTGACGCAGTTTGCTGTCTGCTCTGACTGACGCTTTGCTGTATCATGCCTGTCCCAGCGAGGGGGTGAACCTCTTCTCTTCCCCCTCATCTGTTCAAGAGATAATTAAAATGAGCATATTGCAAGTGCGCAGGACAAATGCAGAGCAGAGAGAGAGAGAAAAAAGAGAGAAGGAGAGAGAGAACAGAGTAGATTGTGCTTTACCACAGATCAGCACTGTTACAATGATACTTAGGAAGGGTCGAGAGGAAGTGCACTTGTTCTAGTAATGGCCGTTTCAGAGCTATATCAGGCAGTGGATACTGACCTTGTTCATCAGTGAATGTAAAATATACATAACAAGCTTAGGATCTGCCTAAACTGCCTAGTTGCTGTTTATGGATCCAGTTTAGGCTCACTGTCTAGGTTATTCCAGACTGCAACCATTCTCACATTGTTAACCCGTTAGGGATTTGTATTACATGCAGATTAGTTTCATAGTAGTTAATGAATAATTTCTAGTCATCACTAAGTTTAATAACTGTATAACAAGGCTAGGGTTCAAGGATTAACTGCTTCTTATTTGTACTGAATGATCTGAATGATCATTGTACTAATAAAGTTAAGGGAATAGTCCAGTGAAAAATGTAATTTACAGTTTTGCCTTTGGCCTTTGTCAATCATCAGCCAGGACATGATAGTTTCATAGTAGTTAATGAATAATTCCTAGTCATTACTAAGTTTAATACATAAAAACCTAGGCTAGGGTTCAAAGGTTACCTGCTTCTTACCTGTACTGAATGATCATTATGCTAAAAGAATTGTCCAGTGAAAAATCTAATTTACAGTTTTGCCCTTGGTCTTTGTTGATTATCCCCCAAGACATGTTGTGATGTCTGAAGTTTGTCCCCTTCCCTTTTTCTCACTAGAGCTACTAGGCTAACCCTGACCCTCATTTAAAGTCTATAGCCACCAGGTTAGCATCACGTGAACTACATGCCATAAATCATAACGCACATCCCTCAGACAGCATTGCTATTGGTAACCTCAGTAGTTTTCAGGACTGTAAGACATAGAATGGCTTCAAAGCTCTATTGGCCTGTTCCTCAAGCTTGTAATCCATCACCACCAGTTCGGTTTTTTAATGCCACGTTACTGACCCCACGTTTTGTCTAGGGTGCTGGGGAATCAATAACATGTGGCATTAAAATATTAAATTAGTGGTGATGGATTAAAAGCTTGAGGAAGAGGCCAGTAGAGCTTTTGAAGCCATTTTATTAAAACCAACCACAATAAAACAGGTGTGCTATGATACTTTGTACCACACTGGAATAATCAAACTGTGAACGGCACCAAAGAAAAGAACAAAACAAAACCTAACCATACTTGCATACGCTGAAACAAAATGTTCTTAGCTAATCTAGAAAAAGGAAGCAAAAGCTAACTACTGTACATTTTCCTGGCCAGTAACCAAAAGCATATGTGGCGATGCCCACCCTCTGCCCTAGGGAACTAGATATAATACACATTTACGTGGTGTATAGGCACGACCCTCTTACCTGTTTGAAACCCCAGGTGGTACAAACGATCTCTTGTAAAATGTTAAAAGTTTGCAGGTAAAATACCAAACAAAAGCACTTTCTCTAAAAACACACAAAAAAAAACACAACTGATCCGTCCTCTCTTACTTCAGCCATCTTGAAGGCCTCTTTTAAAAACATAGGCTCCTCCCCTATCTGCATCAAACAGACATCTAGCATTAACCAATATTTCAAACTGATATTTGATTGCTGATATTTTATTCTTTGAAAGAGCAGAATGTTTAGGTGATACTGGACTACTGCACTGAAATGTCTGCATGTTATGAAATATACTGCACTGTGAATGTATAGAAATAAATATTATATTTCTCTGTAATGCTAATGCAGGTGGATATAGTTCCAACTTTGACATTTTATAAATATATTTGTTTCAGCATCAACAGATTGGTACATGAAAAATATTGTGAACCTGCATCGGCCCACGATTCCCATACCTTGCATTCCTAATAATAAGCATGTTTGAGTTTGCATAACATCTCAGTGCTGTTTGAGGGAAGTTTGGCGAGAGTTAGGTATGCAGTTTAAATGATGCTAATTGATTTGGTATAACCCTGTTAGCAGCATTAGCTTCACTGTAACATTAAACATGCCTTGGCTGGTTGAAGTATTCCTTTAAAGTTGAAGTTGTTTTATAAAGTAAAAGGCTCTAATGCTCTGAACACATTGATATGGAGATGCTGATAAGTCTGTTGTATTTAATGTAACCTCTGCCATGCATGTGTCTGCAGGTCTGAGTGCTTTGCCCCTACAGTCCCCCTCCATCCATAAACTGCGTCAGCACCGGCCGCTGGGCCGGACGCAGTCAGCGCCGCTGCCTCAGAATGCCCAGGCCCTGCAGCAGCTCGTGGTCCAGCAGCAGCACCAGCAGTTCCTGGAGAAACACAAACAGCAGTTCCAGCAGCAGCAGCTTCATATGAGCAAGGTAGATTACACACACTCCATCCATCCATCCACTCTCTATCACCCTCCCTCCTTCATTGTCACGGTCTCTAACTGCTTTCTTCCTTTGGCTCCCTCTGTCACCATGGTAACCAGTAGGATGCACATTCCTGTTATGGTCAAACCGGAAGCCCTCTGCCTGTGTGTGTGTTTCTGTGTGTATGTGCTGCGCTTTTGAGGATGCAGTGTCATGAGATGAGTGTGGGTGTAGAGAATTACACCTGTGACAACTCTCTAAGACAATCAATCAATCAATCAATCAGTCAATCAATAAATAAATAAATAAATAAATGTCTCCCTCATCTCTCTTTATTTCTCTTTTTCGTTTCTCTCTTATTTTGTGTTTCTCTCTCTCCTCTCTTCCTTTCTTTTTCCGTTTCTCCTCCATTCTCTCACTTTTGCTCTGTCTCTTTCTTTATTTTTCTCCCTTTCTTGGTGTTCTGTTCTCTCTCTCTCTCTCTCTCTCTCTCTCTCTCTCTCTCTCTCTCTCTCTCTCTCTGTGCTAGTATAAGTGTGTTGTACCAAATTTGTGTTAAATCATTTAAATTCCATGACCTGAAGGGGAGGTGTGACTCCAAATAGAAGCCCATCTCTCTGTCCCAGAGGGTCTGCGGCCTTCGTGGAGGCTCCTGAGCAAAAAAACATGGATGATTTTTCATTGTGCTGTACGTCGTAAAATGTCTTTTCCTCGGGTGAAGCTTTTCTATCTATCTATTTATTTATCTATCTCTCTGTGTCTCTCTTGCTCTCACACTCTCTGTCTCTCTGTGACGCAGTGTTTCATGCGTCTCTGGTGATGGTGGCTGGTGTTGTTAGCCGCTGCTTAGTCTCCAGGTCCGTGGACGACGCCCCCTCACAATTGCTATAGAAAAAAATGATATAGATTAGTGGTGTTCTTGGAAGCAGCATTCTGATCTGGGAGGGAACGAGGGGAGGCCCCTGCACTAAACATCGCTCTTCCTGGAAGTGGGCCTGTTTGCTCCCTCCTCGCTCTGCAGATGTTGGAGGAATGTAATACCTCCCTGGTATTTCCACTGTTTACGTACGGAGATAGAAACTGCAGCTCTGCGTTTTTAAGAGCCCTCACTGAGAGGATGAAAAAATGTTTAAATGAATGTTTTTGCCATGTTCCAGATGATGATCGCACATACCCTGTTTGCACATTTACTAGTGATTTATTAGTACTGTGTAGTACAGTCCTAGTATTGTTACATTGCTGATATAAAGGCTACATGTCAAGTGTATGTCAGGTGTTGTAACAACAATTTGTAGACTTTATATTAGAGATAATTATCTCATCTGCTCTCCTGCATGCATCTCCTCACTTTGAGACTCTGACTCTTTAATCTGTTTTGTTTTTCTGTGTTTTTCTACTTTTTTGGATGTGCAGCTGTTTAGTCATGGTGAATTTTTACTTTAAGGTAGAGAGAGAGAAAGTAAAAAGAGCAGGAGAGAGGGGAAAAGAAAGAAAAATGAAAATAGCAAAGCTTGTTTGGAAAACAGAGGACAGAGATGAGGCAATTGCTGAGCGCTCTGACGTCAATGATGTTCCCCTGGCTCTGAGCCAGGGGGCCGTGTTGTTGCCAGCTTTGGCTATGGCTGTGTGTGTGTGTGTGTGTGTGTGTGTCTGTGGCTGTGGCTGTGTGTGTGAGAGAGCGAGAGAGAGAGAGAGAGAGAGAGAGAGAGAGAGAGAGAGATTGCTGTGGCGACGGGCCGAACACAGCTGCTCAAGAAAGCAGACAGAGAGTGGAAGGTGAAGTGACTATGGAAGTCTTCTCTTCTCTTCTCTTCTCTTTTCTTCTCTTCTCTTCTCTTCTCTTCTCTTCTCCTGCCTTATCCTCAGTTTTCCTTTTCTCTCCTCTCTTTTCCAGTGCTCACGTCTTCATAGTTGATGGAGAAGTGACTATAGAAGTCTTCCCTTTTTTCCCTTTCTCTTCTCCTTTTTCATTTTGTATTCTCTTCTTTTCTCTTACTCTCCTGCCTTATCCACCCTTTTCCTTTTTGCTTTTATACTCCTCATTTTTCCAGTGCTCATCCCCTCAGTTCTCTTCTTCTCTTCTCTTCTCTTCTCTTCTCTTCTCTTCTCTTCTCTTCTCTTCTCTTCTCTTCTCTTCTCTTCTCTTCTCTTCTCTTCTCTTCCGTTCTCTTCTCTTCTCTCTGTGCTTTGCCTGTTGCTTCAGCTTGTTTCTCAGCACATGATCTCTGTGTATGTTATTGTGAGATCATATTGCTGCTCTGTGTCTGTAAGACTTTTTCTCATCGTTCTCTCTCTGTGGTGAGTTTCACCTTTTGGCTCTTCAGTAATAGATCCTGGCCAGGCTCAGTGAGGGAGCGGTCAGCTCTCATGGCCTCCTGACTCTTCAGCTCGCTGTATCACCACTGTTAATATGTTTACATCCCTTTGTAAATAAACACTCTTATGTTTTAAAGTGACAAAGACCAAGTCCTAACAAACCCTGTGAATGTAAATCTTGTTTGTCATTTTCCCTTTGTTTATACATTCGTTTAGACAAGAACAGCTGTAATACACTGTCTGGACTAGAGTGATTTATGTCTTTCATCAGAGGAAGAGAGGTTGAGGGGGGCGTAAGCAAAACTTATTAGTCTCATTATGTCACTATTCTTATAGAAATGAAATTGTAATATCAAAATAAGTATAAAAGTTATGTAACAATTTATAGATTAGATACCGTAACAGCATATAAATGTACATACTGTAGTCCCTTCTGAGTGAGTTATAGTATAGAGGATTGTAGTGGGAGTATAAGAGTGGTATACTGAAGTGTTAAGCTGCTGGTCTCTGCTTTGGTAGATGATGGCTAAGCCCAGTGAACCAAGCCGGCAGCACGAGAGTCACCCGGAAGAGACGGAGGAGGAGCTGAGAGAGCACCAGGCCATAATTGACCCGGCCGAGGGTCTGCCCCGAGGGGTCACCATCAAACAAGAGCCACCTGACGAACTGGAGGAGGAGCTACAGCAGAGAGAGAGGCAGGCTGAGCAAGAACTGCTCTTCAGACAGGTCAGAGCAAAAGAGGATACAGAAGTCATAAATATGACTACTTCTTATATGGCAATCAAAGTCATGTATTAAAGCGTAGGTGATAACCTGATTTGTTTGAAGCTCAGTCTTGTTTGAAGCGCTTTTTGCCATTTGCATGTGGACTACACTGTAAAAACAGTTTGTTGGCTTATGCTAAGAGCGATGCAGACACCCACACAGTCACGCTTGAACACACAAACACGCACACACGCATACACGCACGGTGTCATGTCTCAGCACACTCCCACTCGAGTGAGGGCAGTAGATTTGGCCGTGGGTGAATGGTGGGGGGGAGGAGAAGACGTTCATTAGAGTTTTAGGAGGTGTAGCCTTGTAGATATAGTATCACTCAAAAATTTGGATACACTTGATTAAATACATTATTTCTTTTTGATCAGCTGAACTGCTTGAGATTTCATGCAGAATTATATTTATTGATTTAAAAAAAAAAAAAAAAACTTTTAAATTTGTCAGGAGGTGACTTTTAAATTATGCCCAAAGAAGTGCAGTCCTATGCAAAAGTTTGGCTATCCCTGGTCAAATGACATGTTTTGCTGATTGTCTTACTGAAAATATATACACATTCTCTACTTGGTGCTTTTTCATGCCGTGTTACTGCTGAAGCTAACATATTAGGGAAAACATCGAAAACAATATATGACCTGTGCAAAAGTTCTGGCACATTTTATTTTTTTCCAATATGTTAAATATACAAAAACATGTCTTTTGTTCAAACTTTTGCATATGACAGTATGTAAATGAGTAAAGGGAAAAACTCCTGTATGAATAAGCATGCCCAAACGTTTGAAACTGTATATTTAGAAGGGAAATTCTCTTCTGAGGCATGAATTTATCCAATAGATTGACCTGTTGTCTTTTAGAGCTGATATAAGTAACTGGAAATTATGACTGCTTATGAATAATGAAAGAGAGATCTTGGAGTTCCTTCTTGAAAATCCGTTTGACTTTCAGTTTCAACCTATTATCTCTCACTAACTGTAAGAATTGTTTTGGGCCGATCATTTTACAAGTGTGTAGTCATTGCCACCTTGTGGCTGGTTTCTGTAACTGCAGAGTATTGTTGAGGAGCTGCACCTCGTTCTGAAGTTAGACTTTCTCGTTAGATGCCTTGAGCTTCTCTCTTTCAAACAGTTTCAACAGTTTTGTTTGAGTTATGGTATTCCGTGTGTTCATGTTCTTGTTTTCTGCGTGTCCTGAGCAGCAGGCTCTCCTGTTGGAGCAACAGAGGATCCATCAGCTGAGAAACTATCAGGCGTCGATGGAGGCTGCTGGCCTGTCTGTCACATTCCCTGGACATCGCCCCCTGTCCAGAGCGCAGTCGTCCCCGGCCTCGGCCACCTTCCCTATCGTGGTGCAGGAACCGCCGGCTAAACCACGGTTTACCACTGGTGAGTCCAGCTTTATTCTCACCATATATTATCACGTTACTGTGTTTGTTATTATTCGATCTGAAAAATCAGAACTAGAACCAGTCGTATTTTAATGCAGTGTTGGCTGTATTGAGCCTTTTCTGATTTCAGTTCTGTTGTCAAACATGGTTGTATTAGCTGCATGTAAAATATGAGCAAAATAGATTCGAACAATCAAGAATTTAAATATTTTGCTTGTTAGAGCAGTGTGATATATGAAAATAGAGCATTCAAGACACTGTAAAATGGTAATTTAAAAAAATTTAGGCCAGAATAAATAAAACATGAGTGTTCAGTGTGTTACATTATGTGCAAACCAAAAACTGAAAGAATTTTACTGTAATTGTTTAATCAGCAGCCTTGCATATTTTACCTAATCTGGACTGGATTTTACTTAAGCCGACGGTATACTTCAAACAAAAACAATGCATCGCAATAAAAAAGTGTGCTTGGCCAAAACAACGTGGTGTTTTGAGTTCATATGGTGCTATCCGAAACACCCCCCTGACTACGAATGGTCCAAGTCACATGGTTGCCTACATCACTGCACCGAATGAACCTCTAGCAGTGCTGAAAGTCCAAAAGTCATGCTCAGAGTTTTATTTAAGTATACTTGTGACAGCGTGCTTGATGGTAGTTTGATCTTGTTTAGTTCTTTTATTATTTAAATTATACTGCCAGCTTTATTGTAATAGAAATGTGCACTGCAAGTATAAATATCAGATTGGGCTGAGTAACTGCAGATACTCAGTAATAAAGGACTTTGGTTGCCCTCAGCACTTAATCTACACTTGCTGGATTGTGCCAAGTTGTGGTGATGGTTGAAAGCCTTTGTTGTTACTAAAAAACAAAGCCAGGTTGCAGAGTGTTCTGGTGTGGGTGTAAAACAAACCTGTGATGTACTGCGTCTAAAGTGAGCCTCCTACGACAACATAGCTTTCATTTTTCAGTGTTTTAGGGGGTTATTTATGTAGATCTCTTCTGGTTATTTGAACTGAAAGCTTTTACTGGCTTTATTTTTCATTGTTCGTGTTTGCTCAGATATACACATATAATACACCTCACTGTGGCCTTCACTTCAATGTGAATTACCTCCACTATATATATATATATATATATATATATATATATATATATATATATATATATATATATATATATATATATATCTGTGTGTGTGTGCGCGCTCATCTGGCTCTCGTAGCTGAGTGAAGAGCTCCAAAGAAACCTTCATCTCCACCTTTCTATTTGTTTGTGTGTATGAAAGACATAAAGACAGATGTCATTTAAAAAAAAAAGTTTCACATTTCTTTAGATGGCTGCCTTAAACTTTTTAATGTGACTAAAAAGTGGCTACTTCTGCTTTTTAATCAATTTTTCTCCTGTAATAATGTTGATTCTCTGTTCTGTCATAACATTTATTTTGATAAATAAAAATGTTCTCAAGCTGAAAATTTGTAGATTGTTTTTGTGACACAAATTGCCATTTTAAATAAGGAAATGTAAACATAGTAATATAGGAATCGAACCAACTGAGGGTTGTAACAGTCACAAAAAAAGATGCAAGTGCAGTTAATTCAGTACAGTAAATTCATTGTGAATGCTCCTTTATTACAGTGATAGGTAAACTATAGAACACAAAGCTTCAGTTCTCCATGCCGATCCATTTTACTGTGGCCAAAGTAACTAATCTTGAGGCACATATTAATTAGTTAAACATTGAACACATTATCAGTTTTCAGTAAATCCTTTCATTATCCAGACTGATGATGTTGATGATGAGTAAATATGAGTTTCTGTTCACAGGGCTGGTGTATGACACTCTAATGCAGAAGCACCAGTGTATGTGTGGTAACACCAACACCCACCCGGAGCACGCAGGCCGCATCCAGAGCATCTGGTCCAGACTGCAGGAGACCGGACTGCGCGGCAAGTGTGAGGTACCAAACACACCCGAAGTAAAACGCTAAAATTAGATGAATCAGTTCACAGATGAATACAGAGAGAAATCCAAGTATGTTCTAGAATAGTTAACTGACTTCAAATTCCTGATGGCAGCAGTGGCTGCAGTGTTTCTGAGCTCCAGAGGGCGCTGTGAAACCATCCACATTGCAACACATTCTGTTATTAAGGCTCTGAGTAAACTTGGGCTGCGGCCACTTCACATGAAGAGCACACCCAGGAGATGATTGAGTGTGCTTAGTGTATCAGAGAGACACACAGAGAGACTGACTGTTTATGGATTGCGCATCTACTCAGATTAGCAGAAGATGTTCCAGTTTTAGCTCTCCTTCTTCCACAGAAATCTATTCGGTATGTTTCGAAAGTCTGAATCAGACCCTAGATGAGCGCTTCAGCAGGGATTTCCCAAAGCAGTTTTTCTTTCCAGATCATTTAAGCCAAAAGTTGAAGTTGCTCCAAATAGAAATATGCACTAGCTCTAATCCTGTTGAACAGATCTGACTTTTGGGTTAAGCACACTGGACAGAAGCTGTACAAAGCACAGCTATACCACCTAGAATGCATCACAGTAAAAATAATAATAAAAAAAAAAAAACACTTTTTGGATGTAAATATTTCAGTGTCTGTCTCTCTTAATGTAAATTACAAACCGTGTCACCTACCAGTGATTTCTGTGGTCTCGTTCCAGGTTTAACTTCACACAGTAATAGGAAAATGCTGAGTAGTGCACGCTGGCACAGAAATTGAGTAGTGTTAGGAGTCAAGTGCCAGCAAACGCTGACACCAGATGTCAGTGGTAGTATGTGCAGCTGTATTAAAACAATGCTTTCAAATTTTTAGACGCTACACGGCACGTCCAGTGTGCTCTGGCCTTATCGCTATTGGGCCGATACTTGAAGAAATTGCTGGATAGGGTGTTGGAGAGAAAAAAAGAACAAATCTGATCAAATTCCATAAATCTAGCTTGAAGCATGACAGAATTGTTTTTAACACAACATAAAGGGAATTTTAAAAGGTCACATAATAACAGTAGCCACAGGTAACCTAACATTAGCTATTCATTACTCTTATGTTAGCTGTGTTACACTAAAAACACTTACACTTAAACTTACATAGTCTTATTTTGCACACTGATGTTTTTTTTATTATTATTCCTGAAAAAAAAATTATCCAAAAAAGTTACTTGTTTATGCTAGTAAGTTGTTAACAGTGTATTTTTTCCTGCTGTTTAGCACTCTGAGCATGATAATTTAAGAAGGCAATCTTATGTGAAGTGCTTCACTTACAAAATTGCTTATTTGTAGCTTTGAAAGAAAACAAAATCAGATCAGTATCAGCATATATTCAAGGGTTCAGTATCAGTATTAGTTTTGGAAAATTAAAAGTGGTACTGTGCCATCTGAAGTTATCTGACCGAATGGAGAAACTCATGTGAAATACCCCTCAATGCTGGTGTTATCAGCCTGGACACCTGCAGTGGTTCATTCTTCTGCTGTGGCATCATGCAGATCACTGTGACTAAGTCTGGAATGATGTCTAATGGCCCTAGCTGGATCTAATCTCTCCCACCTCAGCCCTCTCCTGCTCTATGCTCCATTGCGTCAGAGCTTTTAGAGCCAGTCGCATAGCTGCCGTCTCTGTTTTCCTACAAACAAACAAGTAAACAGGCACCGCAACAACAGCGAGTGTCTCTCTCTCTCTCTCTCTCTCTCTCTCTCTCTGCGTGGTATGGGAAGTGGGAGTAGTTAGCTCTTCTGTGAGATTGTTTATTGTTCTGCGCGATGGGAACACAGAATTGGGGCTCAATTAAAGGCAGTCATGACTCTAATACCCCCTAATCTACAGCAGGGGGGCCCTTAAAGAGAGTGGGGCCGTTTCAAGCTGCCGCCAGCCTCAGCCTGGGCCCCTGAGGGCCCCCTTTAACTGCCCCTCCTGTTAAATCTGAGAGTTAATACACCCTCCCCTGCTGCAGGTGTCACCTTAACTTCCATACACCACACACACACACACACACACTCACACTCACACAGGTGAGTGGCTCCTTCCTCAGTGGACCCCTGTGGCCTGGCTGGTTGCCATGGCGGCCCATTGCTGTTGAAGCAGGGAAAGCTCAGGTTATTGCAGAGCCGCAGTGGCAGCAGCTTCCCAACTCTGGCTTTCTTGCTCTGCAGCTGTAGCATACTCAGGAGGCTAGTAATCCTCCAAATGCTGAAACTCAATGCCCAGTGCTAACACCTACTGCAACCCTTAGGATGGACCTTAAAGGAGTAGTCTGGCAAAAGATCTAATTTACAGAATTTTCCTCTTACTCCAAACAGTGGATCAGTAAAGAAATGTGTCTAAAGTTTACTTTTTAGTTTTGCTGGAGCTGCAAGGTTAATGTAGCTAATAAGAGATGAAGCTTCTGCTCCAGTACTTAGCATCAGCTTAACTAATTCATCATTCACTTGCCTCAATCCACGTCAGTTTGTTAAAGAATCTCAAATACACTTTATATTGTTTCTGCCTTGCTGTTATCTATAAAATTGGCAAAATCTTGGGAAAAAGCGCTGCTGCTACTGCTATTTTTAGCTATGTAATGTACTTCTGTCCAATTGTTTTTCATAACAGCATGTCTCACAGTGTCAAACCACATAACTAGACATAAGTCTGTTTAAAATTACTCAATATCATGACACAGTTTGAAGCAAATGTGTAATTATTCAAGCACTCAGTTGGCATAATGTTAACCGGAGACTATAAGCTTCCGACATGCAGTGTCTGGACGACTGTATTTGTGGTAAAGAGATATTATAATTTGTTTTTTCATTCTTTTGTTTTGAGAGGAAAGGGGTGTACATCTCCTGACTATTTTCTCTGCTTCTGTTGTCTCTGCAGTGTATCCGGGGCAGGAAGGCCACATTGGAGGAGCTGCAGACGGTCCACTCTGAAGCCCATGTACTGCTCTACGGAACCAACCCACTGAGACCGAAACTAGACAGTAAGACACATGAACACCATGTGTTTTTAATATATTGTCACGACGTGGGATCGTGTATGTTCATCATATGTCCGAAAGTACCCAGACACCCCTTCTCGTTAGTGAATTCAGCTACTTTAAGATGCACCTATTGTTCACTTACATTTAAGTAATAGAGCACAAGAGGTACACTGTTCGAAATAAAGGTTCTGTGCAGGTACATTTTTCATTCATCAAAGAACAAACAATGTAAGTTTACCATCCAAGGTGCAACTGTGGTTTTAAGGCCCAAGTGTTTGCCCTAAATAAGTTTGTTGAAAAGTATGTATTTGTATCTTTTCATAACTTAATGTTTTAAAACAGAGCAATAAAATAAAAAGCCTGGAGACGAGACGGGGTGTGTGGAGTCAACACTGCTTAGAAAATATCATTTCAGTGGATTATGGTACAGATATGTTCCCTGACTAAAGGTACTGAGATGTACCCGTGAGGGTTCCACCCCAGTGACAAGAGGGGGACTGGCCCAGGGATAGTTTAGTACCTTTATTTCTGAGAGTGTAGTGTTTTATCACGAGTAACATCATAGCTGTGATTCTGTCGCAGACGAGAGCTGAAGGCGAGAACAGTCAGTCACCCCAACCGTGCTGTTAAACCCCTCTGGTGGTTCTGTTGCTGACTCTACCCTGTCTTTTTTGCTGAATTGCTTTCTGTTCAGCTCAGGCTAATTCCATTTTGTTTAGTTGCTTAGGTCAAACAGCAGGTTTGGAATCTAATGTTGTCCTGCTGACTCTTCTTCAGAATCTGACCAAACAGGCTGCAGGTCAAATATTACCCTATAGAATTTATCTAATGTGTCTAATGCATTTTCTGCTTTCAGATGTGCTAAAGTAGAAACACAGTAACAGCTACAGAGTAAAGCGAGTGGTTACTTAGCATTCGATGTTCGGCAGAATGATGTGCCATGCTTCTCAACCAATCAGATTGTATTGTTGGAATTAACTGTTAAATAACTGTTATAAATCCAGTATTTTGAGTTTTGTTTTGTTTTGTTTTGTTCAATTCAATTCCACTTCCTGCACAAACCCTGAACTATACCCCAGCACGTTAGCACAAGCTTTGAATGGCACACATCAAATCATAAAATACATACAATTTACACACAATTTGAGACTTTAAACTTGCCTAATTACCTGAACTCAACCTATCGATGTTTTTACATTTTTATCTGTCAGAACAAAACCTGATAAATGGTATCTTTTCAGAACAAGCAAAGAAAATTCTTATGTTTTAACGTAACAGACGTTTTAATATAAAAATAATTAATAATATTGAGACTGTATTCCAAGAAATTGTGAACTTTCTAGTGGTACATTTATCATGAAGCGTTCACACAATGATTTAGTCTTTCAGTTTTAGTATGACCTGAGAGCTGTGAATATAAAAGGTTTTATGATGTCACTCTCAGTGAGTGTGTGTGACCACTCACATTGTTTTTTTTCATCCTTTAATGATTCTAGTGTGTCTTGGCACTGTGTCTCTTGCCTTCAACTCACAATGCATGGGCCAATTCCCCCACCCCCACAGAAGCAGCAGTCCCACCTTTTTGCCTTTCATCAGCAGTGGCCATGATTTGAATCTGCCCCTGAGCTGTCCATCAAGGCCACCGCCACCTTTCTGCCCGGCACGCAGTTTTCCATGACTTCAGCCTGCCGTGCTTTCATTCAGCGATTAAACAGCGTTTCAACATTGTGCTTTCATTCAGCGATTAAACACACCCCACGCATGGTTTAACAGCAGGTCCTGTACTGCAGTTGACCCACACACATGCACGCATATGCACACTCACTCACTGGAGCTCGCCGATTCCACTCTCTTCAGCCCATACTGCTACTCTGAGTGCACCAGAGGCTTCATACAGCAGCTGAGAGAGAGAGAGATGCTTAACAGTGGTCAGAAAGTGTGCACTGGGACTTTACATTAGGCTTTTTTTGACTGGAGAGGAAGAGTGTGATGACAGTGGTTCAAGCGGGGAAAAAAAAGCTGTGAAATTTTGTTTTTTATGAGTGCTACAATCACGTTAACAGCACAAACATGATAAAATGAAAGAAAAATCAGATGTCTTAACATTTAAAGATTTCTCTCTCTCTCTCTCTCTCTCTCTCTCTCTCTCTCTCTCTCCCCCCCTCTCTCTCTCTCCCTCTCTCTCTCTCTCTCTCTCTCTCCCTCCCTCTCTCTCTAGGTTCTGTGACACCCATGTTTGTGAGGTTACCCTGTGGTGGTATTGGGGTAAGTTTTTCTCCCTCTTTTATTCTAGTGTGTAAATAATGGTGCTGTTTGTTCTCCTGCGAGCCCCCCTCCCCCAAAACTCCAGCGGCAACAAAAACTGTTGCTGTGCTTTCCGCCGAGCGGGTAATTGTGTCCAGATGTTTTCTATAAACAAGCTGTGTGCAGTGAATATGGGGGTGGTTGTGTGTGTGTGTGTGTGTGTGTGTGTGTGTGTGTGTGTGTGTGTGTGAGAGAGTGAGAGAGAGAGAGAGAGAGAGAGAGAGAGAGAGAGCGAGGGAGAGAGAGAAAGGGAGAACACTGTTAGGGGGGGTCTTTGCATTCTGAAATGCAGTGTGTGTGTTAAGAGAAGGTGTGTTGTGATTGGTCTAGACTCTGCATTTTGAATGTGTGTGATGAATGAATGATGGGATGGATGAATGGATGCACCAATGTATGAATGGACAAATGAATTAATGACTGGATGGATAGATGGATGATTGAATTGATGGAGGGATGAATGAATTGGTGGATGGATGAATGAATTGATGGGTGGACAGATGGACAAATAGATAAATTTATGACTGGATGAACGGATGAATGAGTTGATGATGGGATTGATTTGATGAATGAATGGACGGAAAGAATAAATGGATGGATGGAGGAATGAACTGATAGATGAACGGATTGATGGATGGATGGATGGATGGATGGATGGATGGATGGATGGATGGATGGCTTTGCAGTGCTGAGTGGACGGTGTTAGTATTGGACTGTAATTCATAATCTTGGTGATGTGTTTTATGGCTGATTCATCTTAAAAGTTGAGGAATTAAGTTTCTGTCTTCATTTTAACCTTTGAATACATGTAGTACAGACCAAATGACTGGAAGCTCTAACTTTGTAACAATTAGATATGAGAATAGTATTCAAAAGTAACTGATAGTAATATGTTTATGACAATAGAACAACAGGGATTGACTACATGTCTGCAGTATTATTGTACTGATTCTTCATTTGTTTTGCTCATATTCAGATACTTCTGAAGGCTCAGTGATCTAAATCATGTGTTAATGTGTCTAACGTGTTACATCAGTAGGACCTGGTCAGTGTAAGGCAAAGTAGAGCTGAACAATTTAGGGAAAATATCTAACTGCAATTTTTCAGACCAATATTGCAATTGCAGAGAAAATGCAGTAATGTTCTATAATATAAGCCCTGCTTTTAGGAACGAAACCTGCCCAGGTTTACCTGTGTAACACCAGTGGAATATTTTGGAAATAGTACATCTAGATGTCAGAACATGTCTGTGTGAGTGCGGCATGGTGGTGCTAGATGTATGAAGGTGAATGGTTGAGTGTGTGTGTGGGTGAGATATGGGGTAGGGGTGCAGGGTAACCCCCGTCAGCGCTGTTGTTTGCGGGTTGATGAATGGCAGGCTGCTGCAGGAGGTTTGGTGCTGCTTGGTGAGAAACAGAAGGTTTCTGGACTCTTTTATGGAAATGGAACAAAATTGTTGTCTTCCTGCGTCTCCACAGCGAGCCCCCGCTCCCAAAATTAGCCTGTCAGAGTCAGGAGAGACTGCCTTTCTTCATTCCAACACGCTCTACACTCACCCCCTCAAAACCCCCCTCCTCCCCCCGATCTCTGTCCGTTAAGAGCATTTTTCTCTCTCACACACATCACACACTTTTTATTGCCTGCGTTTGCTCAAACACACACATTCTCAATACATAGCCCTTTGCGCAACTAAGCTTGATCTGGTAGTCTCTCTCTCTCTCTCTCTCTCTCTCTCTCTCTCTCTCTCTCTCTCTCTCTCTTTTTCTCTTTTTCTCTTTTTCTCTTTCTCTCTCTCTCTCTCTCTCTTTTTTTCTCTTTCTCTCTCTCTCTCACACACATTATTTATTGAATGTAACATATATTTAAAAAATACAACAAACATTAAATGTGCCATATCTTTTGAACAGGATTTATTTGTTTTTCCAGTATTTTAAATTGAGCAAATACACAGTAATTGTGCATTAAAATGTGCAGAAATCTGTTCTCTGTAGAGAATGTGCTAACTTACTTTTACTTCGACAAAATGCATAATTTAATCGGGGGTCTCTCTCGCTCTCACTTTCTCTCGTTCTTTCTCTCTCTTTCTCTTTTTAGGAAAACAGTATTACACATGTAGATGTTTGTGGCACGTTAGGGGCAGCTCTACTTTGGTAATAAACAAAGCTCTTTTGGCACCTTTGGGCCAAGAGAGTTTCAAATATGTGCTTTTAACAATAGTTTACAAAAGAAAACTATCAGATCATTGCGTGTGTTTACATGCACTTAATAATCTGATAACTGCAGAAAATCAGATTTTGTCAGTAATTTAACACACTTATATGCACTTGAGTCATCAGATAATGGGGAAACTCAGGGTCTACATGATTCAGGAAGTAATCAGATTCCTGCTTTGCAGCCAACAAATGAACTCACAGAAGACGATGTGACGTAACTTCACGTGACGTGAAGGTAAAACTCTTAAAACATTGCGCCACTTTACCTGAAAATATGAACATACATCATCTAGAAGACGAAGAATATTTAAATCTCTAAAAATATTCAAATCGAACATGTAGTTGGTTTCAGCGTAGCTCCAAAAGTGTTTTGTTGGCATCTTGCAGGTGCTGTGCTAAACGCTGCTTGCTTATTACCGGTAACACAGTCTATTTTCACACCTGCACAGACTGAGAAATCCAAAAGAAATCTGAGTAAGGGTTACTGAGCTGCAATCCAGCTCTCTTCATCTGATTTCTTAATCAGTTTATTAGACCTTACTCCAATCTGCCAAAAGTATGCTGTTCACACCATTTGGAAAATCAGCTATTTTTCATAACTTTGTAAAGGAACTGCAAGAAAATTCATATTTCAGCAGCAAGTAAGGTGTCCACAAACGTTTGACAGCCAGTGTGCCTCTTCCATTCTCTCCAGTCTCACAACCTTGCACTCTGTCTCTGCTCTCTTTTTATTTATTTATTTATTTTTTTTAAACTGTAAATGCACCACAGGCTCGTAATTCGTGACAGAGTCATTCTTGGCCCAGCTTGAAAGGCTGCATTTATTATTATATTTTTTTACGCTGCCCTTGAGCACTCATGCCATTGAAAGCAAAATTCATAAATTGCTGGAGAATATGTATGCAGAGAGGGAGCCCCAGGCTTGGCCCAGTGGGACTCTGGCCTGTTCACGGCCGGCCGGAGAGATTTCAACCACCCTGACCTGCATACAGCATTAAAGCACTCTGTACACACTAAAACAACAAGACTGTCAATGGTGAAGTGAGTTCATTCACAGTTTCTGGTTTGTTGGAGGGCATTAAAGATGTGATCATCCACCCTGTTCCTGGAGATCTACCTTCCTAAAGGTTCACTTCCAACTCTGAGCCAGATCATTTGTCCGTGTAACTAGTAGAATCAGATGTGTTCGATTTCGTCTGGAGCTGAATTTTGCAGGAAGGTGGACCATACCTTGCAGGAAGGTGACCACTATGTTAAGTGTGTGCTCCTGCATCAGGTTTGGGCAACTTTTACCGTATAAAATGTGATATGACATGTTAAATGAATCCTGTATGAATCAACATGTTGGTAAAAATCTTTTCTGTGGAAAATTTGTTTTCTTAAGTATGGAAGAGCTTGTCACTTGTGTTCTTACAAATAAAGCCAGTATGAATTGTCCTGACTTAAAGTGAACATCTCTAAGCATTAAAACTTGCAAAATGTCATGTAAAAAACATGTAAAAAAAAAAAAAAAAAGTTTGATTTAAGGCAGTGATGTTGGCTGCTGGCTGTAAATTCTCAAGCTTTGCTAAGACAATTCTAGTGACACATCGCATTCACTGAAGACAGCAATATAGATGACCGAGATAAACAAAATAACAACTGAAATTAATAATTTCTACACTTTGGAGTGAAGGCTGTCCATAAAACGAGTAGCCTTTTCCTTCTTTGTAATGTGTACTGAGACTTCTTATCCCATGTTATGAACATTACAGATGTCCTGTGGTGAAATTGCCTTACCCCACCTATCCATGTAAAACTAGTCGTGCCCAAATGCTACTATAAACAATGACTTCAACACGTTACCTCTACTTAGTATAGATACAGAAATCCTGTAGCCTCAAAACATGGTTATAATAGAAGCCAATAGGTAGGCATTCTTGTCCATGGTAGTCAACCATATGCTACATATACTGTAGATTAGGGACCATCAGCTGGCAGACTGCAGACTGAATGCGGTCCCAGTAAAGTATTTCAGCAGACCGAACCGAGCACATGAAAAAAAATTCTGTAGCAAATTCAATTAACGTTATATAAAAACATCGTCCTATTTCTGTGGCGTACTTGAACATGAACCATCGTGACTTCTGTAGTAGTTCTGTGCTGCAGTTTATCAAATCACATGCATTTACGATGAAGGCGAAGGCAGCTAGCTACAGAGCTAGATATCAAGTCAGAAAGGAAATAATTTAACATGGTTTCGTAGAGTTTTAATTTACTATTTCTGGTAGTGAAGTGACAACATGGCTTGTTAGAAAAAGAAAAGTTGATGAAAACAGTTTAAAATCAATCACAGTTCCCTCCATTTCAAAACCACTATGTTCAGAGTCTGTTGTGCTAGGCAAAATTGGATACGTTGAATGCCACTGTGAAATAAGTTACATTTTTCTTTAATTAACCTACTGACAACATTCAGTTCTGAGGATGAATAAAATAAAGCCAAAGCTCAACATGATAGATACAACATGGTGGTTGTCCAGCGGCTCCCCAACGATTGCCAATAGCCATACAATCACTTATGTTTAAGCATTTAAAGTAACTGTTATTGTAAAGAACTGTCATTCACTTAGGTTAGTTTGTTTATCTGGACCTTTGTAAGCAAGACATTTGACGTAACTGGACCTTAGTTTTAGTTGAATACCCCTGTTGTACGTAATGACCAGGTTGCGAAATGCTAGTGTTCTCCTTTAAGTAAGGCCTGCTAATTGGGAGGTTAAATGTATTTGATGGTGGTTGTATCTTGATTTGTGCTGGAGCACCTGTTGAACTTTCGATCACATCTGTATTACCATGGATGATCATTTCAACACGTTTCCCAGTACTTAGGGAAGGAACAGAAGTGCTGGTGCTTCAAAACGTGCTTATAGCAGAGGTCAGTGGGTAGGTGATGAGGCAACTGCCCATTGACTTCTTTTGTAAGCATGTTTTCACTCAGTGACGTTTTGATCTTTTCTATTGAGCAAAAAAGCACATTGAAATTATTGTGCATGGTAATTGATCGTTTGGTACAGATGTCGTAGATGGAGATAAAGTTGAAAAATACTGGGGTATTTCTATAAGCTTATGCTGATGTAATAGGGAAGTTATGTTATTTGATGATGGTTGGTTGTGCTCTTACTGTTTGCTGGAGCACCTGTTGAACTGCACACGTGAACTACAGCCTGAGTTTCAGCTTTGTTCTGGTGTGAAGTGTGTGTCTGTGTGTAGACATGTAATATATATAGTGTGTGTGTGTGTGTGTTTGTGTTTGTGTGTGTGTGTGTGTGTGTGTGTGAAAGCGAGAGAGAGAGAGTTCATGGTCCAGGGCAGAGTAATTGCAGTGTGTAGGGCAGGCGTGCGTTGGAATAATGAGGAGTGACTGATGAATGAATGTTCTCTGTCTGTGTCCACTCTTGGATAACGCACACGCATACACACACTCCTCCGGTCAGGTTTAACCCTCTAATGTTTATCCTTCATGTCACTGAATAAATGCCCCCATGTTCTCCTGTGCTCTGCTGCCTCTCAGACACAGCACAGACATAAATACATGCCTCAATGTGAGATGACACTTAACACTCCTAGTTCTGCGGGTGGGTGGGTGGGCTGTTGTGTTAGAGGTGTAAAAATGCATCATGATCAATCAGTCTTAAGGTGGTGATTCAGTTGCATCCGTCTTGGAATGTTAGGATCAATTCTAATACCATATCAAACATTTTTCTTATTTCATTTTTCTCCACTTATAGCTTTGTGTAGTTTAATGTACCAAACAATGATCATAATTTATTTTTACATCACCCTTTTTCCAACATCTCTTTATCCCTGTAAAACAGATATGTAAATGAGCTTAATTCTGATTGGCTGCCCTGTATTGTGGCTTATTGAAAAATCACTCAGAGCTGAAACACTCCTCAGTATTTCAGTATGAATGGGTGGACCTAAACTGCTGTAGGCTGAATAGGTAGATATATGTAAATGAGTTGATTCTTGTGACATCACAAAAACAGTGATTTCAAAACAGGCTGTTTTTGCAAGCCTAGTTTCCATATATGAATTGTATGGACTGGCAAGTGAATGGTACATTTTGAAATTTTTTTATACTGCATCAGGCTCTTTTATAATTCAGTTTTTTCAGAAATTCAGTTTTCTGCTAAGTGGGCCTTTAATAAAAAGGATATGGTTATATATTCGTCCAAAATTCTTGATTTTCTAAAATAAAAAAACATAAATTGTTTAGTGTTATTGTTTGTGGTGTCCATATTGTACTATTGTATCGTGTGCAATGTGTCCAAAAGTATCCAGACACTTTCTGATCAGTGAATTCAGCTACAGGCATAATTTTCATAGAAAAGCATGCCAAGTGAATGGGACACACTGGAGCAGCTACACATGAGCATAAGGTCAGCTAGAGGGGTATAAACCCCCCGGCATTGGTCTGTGGAGCAGTAGAACTGTGTTCTCTTTAGTGATGGAGTCATTCTGTAATGCTTCTCTGTGTGATTTAATGTGATCTCTCCTCTTCATCCAATCACAGTTTCTGCTTTAGAGTTTGTAGATTTTTCTCAGTTTGCTTCTTGAGCACTCAAAGCCCTGTTTACAAAATGTTTACTGACTTGTGTGGAGACTCTAGAAATACCTTCCTGCTTCTGTTGTGTAAATACTGTAGTCAGTACCGTTTACTGTGGTGTCAACCCAGGCAAATATCACACCTTTGCTCACTGTGCTGTGGTCATTTACCACTCAGTGAATGAGACAAATGGCACAGAACATTCGATGAATGGCACAACGTCTCAGTAGCAGCAGAGCTGTTTTGATTTTCCTCTATGTGTCAGTGATGTCAGAGATGTCACACACTGATTTGCATCTCTCACACCTCCCTTAACCGAAGAAACCACTCACTTTGTTTGTATTCAAACACTCTGCTCCATGTGCATACATATGTATTTAACTCTGAGTGTGTTTGAACAGGTGGACAGTGACACTATCTGGAACGAGGTCCACTCGTCCAGTGCGGCTCGCCTGGCTGTTGGCTCTGTGGTGGAATTGGTGTTTAAAGTGGCGTCTGGAGAGTTAAAGGTAAGATCGTCCTCATCCTCCGTTGTACATCCAAAGAGCTTTTTACAGTTTTACATAATTTATATTTGATGTCTACTGTTACATTCCAACAGTGAAATATTCATACAACTCTATTTTTTTTTATACTTTTTTATACTCAGTCTTTATGCTGTCTATCTCACACATGTACAACTTCTGACACTGTGGAATTTGTACTAATTTATGAAACACTAGTGTTTAGAGATCAGTCTCTTTGACTGTCCAAAAAGCTGCCCCAAGAAACACAGAGTAAAATGCTAAATTGGTCTATATGATACAAAATAGTGTTATATTAAACATCCAGCCAGTTTTGAGTGAAAAAAATAGAAATATAATAAAACACTGCTGATCAGACCTATCAGAACTGTCTGGGCTTGGTCTTAATATTCAAATGAGTGTGACTGATTGAAATTTGGAGCACTGAAACAGAGGTAAACACAATAAACACAACATGCAGAGGGAGAAATGAGTGAAACATACTACATAGCAGGTTGTGTTGTGGGTCCCACTGTGTCCACGGCTCACTGAATAAATCATCCAGCTTTTATGTGGCGACACCTTATGGAAGGTAAAGTTCTCATTCACTTTACAGCTGGATGTACATCCAGGGAATGTACACACACTGTGTGTTAGCATGACCAGGTGAACGGACAAACGCGTAACAAACAGATGAGCTAGCTTGCTAGATCTGTTATGCTTGCTGGGATAGCTTTCACTTTGTTGTTAGCTTTCGCTCTGAAAATGTCTGACTCGTACCGAGAGAGACCAAGGGGGAACTTGTAGTTATGTCAAAGCTGTGTGGGTGGGACGAGTCACATCACCCTTGTGATCAGTGAGTATACTGCTTACACAAGCTGTACCCAAGATTAGGAAATCAAAGGAGGAGAAATTTTATTAAATACATTGGTTATTTTGTTGTACACTGGTACGTTGTTCTTAGGGCATACTTTATACATGTATTTTGTGTGCCCACAAAAGCAAGATTAACATACTTAAAAAGAAAATGCACTTTTAGGTTCCCTGGGGCTTTAATGTAGGGTTAGTATTTGCTGTTCTTATCTCAGAGGAGTTATTTGCCTTATCAGAGTGTGTATGTGTGTGTGAGAGAGAGACCATGTGACTCTACTAATCCCTGGGCCCAGCAGCAACATAATCTCAATCAAACACAAACACTCCTGAATGTAACCCAACCTTGAGGGAATGTATGAGTCTCAGCGCTCACTCAGCATAACATCCTGCCTCCTGCCAATCATCACACTCAAAAATAGATCTCCATAGCACCATGCTTTAGCACAACCCTCCAGCCCAGCCCTGCGCACTAAAGACACCTCTGAGAACGATGTGTAGTCTAAGTCCCTCTCTCACTCTCTCGGTCTTCCCCACTCCCTCCCTTTTTGTCTCTGACTAAAGTGATATCCTCTGGAGTGAGGTAGGAAAACAGTGCAGTGCAGCTGCTTCAACATCATTAGGCTGGGGAGTCAGTGGAGAGTATAAGCCTGGGGTCAGGGCATTAGCAGTGGCTAACACTCTTCAGCATTTTTCAGTATTCCTGAGGGGACTGATCTGCGAGCAGTGACTCAGAGGCCTCAGTACTGCGAGTGGACCCCAGGGACCGCTGCATATGCTAAAGTGGCATTCACAATATGACAGTGCACTGACCCATTCATCCTAAATGGAAAAATGATTAACTCAGAGCTGTGCATATGGCTTTTACAGTCAGAAGGGTCATACTAGGGTGAGAGAAACAATAATAGTAAATATATGTTTGTTTGTTTGTTTTTAAATATGAGATTGTGAGATGGTGCTGTGATCTGAATTATAAAAAAATCTGTGATATCAGACATAAATTACATAAATTAAAATACTTTCTACTGTTCTAGTAAAAAAAAAAAACATTCCATGTAATTCCTAAAAGAGACTGGGCCACAGGGGAAGAAGAAATCTGCTCTTCTGCACCTGAAAAGATTTACAGATTATTTAGACTATTTCAGTGTGTTTGGAATGTAAGAAAATGACTTGAATATCGCTGCTGTCAGAACAAAACTTTCCATCTCCTAAACTGTTATTTGCTGTTTAAAGTCATTAATGAAAAATCAGTTGCCTATTTAAATAACATGAATCAAATGAAGTGCTACATAAAAAAGGCAACTGGCTGTTTAACACAATGAGCTTTGCATAATTTTGCTTTGCCATTTTGGTACAGGTGATTCAAATACAGTGCGAGTGCACTTACCTGATACATGTTATTTATGCCAGAAAATTGCAACACAGATCAGCCAAAATAAAAACAATAAAAGGGCCATTTGCTGATTGCTTGTTTGGAGCAAAAATTGGCCAGTTCCATTCGCACACCTGTACTGTGTTAAATATGATATAAATATATATATTATAGATAGATAGATAGATAGATAGATAGATATATATAGGCTGGTCTCTGTTCGGTTTGTGATGTTACAGCTAATGCAGCTGTGTGTTGATATGTGGTTACAGAACGGCTTTGCTGTGGTGCGGCCTCCAGGACACCATGCTGAGGAGAGCACCCCCATGTGAGTCCCCCCAATTCAGTTCCTCTCGAATGCAGAAAACTACATCATATACCTATACACTACTCTGTCTTAGCCAGCTTTTAAACGCTTGTTTGCTGTTGACTGGGGTGTTCTGTTGTATTTTAAGCTTAAGGAAAGCACTTTTGGAAAGCTGCAGCAGAAACAGTGAGGAATTCACTCTACTGTAGCCTAATGGCCAATTAATAGCCCTTAATAATCCAATGTTTGAACAGGAAAAGAGAATAAATCATTACATGTACATATTATTTATTGTTATTGAACGTATTATTATTGAGTTGTGTAGCTGTAACTCTAGTGCAGATTTCATTTAATGCCATATTTGAGTTAGAACAAGAAGAAGAAATACTTTATTTTAATTTGAATTTGGTGAAAAGGTGGTCACGTAATTAATTGGTTTGTTCAAATGTGTTCTTATCCAGCATAATGCCCTTCATTCCCTTTACACACACATACATAAAAGCACCTTGTATTATGAATGAATCCCAGCTCAAAGGTGGACATCCTGGCCAAAATATTAACCAGCTTTCAGTCATGACAGCAGTGGACGAGTTCAGGAGTGGGCTAAAAATGGGAATGGTCTTTATCCCCTTAAATAACACTAGGCTTTCTCACTTCTCTATCTTAAGAACAATGAGTACCTCAGCCAGTAAGCATTGTTTTGTGTAATTAGAGAGTAATACTCCTTAGGATGTAATAACTTCAGGGGTTGAATTTCATCTGAGAAATAGAAAAAGCTTCACTAAGCTTCACTAAATGCTCAACATTTGAGCTTTGAATACCTGCACAGTAAGTGATCCGTATTACCACTTCCCTCTCTCTTGTAGAAACACCTTCCCCTGAGCTGGCCTCATTACATAAAGGTTAAATGGAATGATTGTTCCACAGATCCTGTGGAAAAAGGTTAAATAAGATGGCTGTTGCGATGCTGCGGTGAGTGAAAGCCAGGCCCAGCTGAGGCTGTGTGTGTGTTTCGCTTTCTCTCTTTGTTTGGGTTGGGGTCCGGGCCAAAGCTCTGCTCTCCCACTCTGAAGTGAAGCCAGAGCTCTGTGGGTGAATGGTGTCATTAGTGAAATGGTAGAATCCACTAGACCAGGGGGTCCACTTAACACACCACCATACACGCCACACTACATGGCACACCAGCTGACACGCTCTCTCTTCTGACACTCACTCACTGCCTCTCTCTTCTGTTTTTTCTGGCCTTTTCCATTCATTGATATAACAGGGGCTTCTGCTATTTCAACTCTGTGGCCATTGCAGCCAAGCTCCTCCAGCAGCGACTGAACGTCAGCAAGATCCTCATAGTGGACTGGGTGAGTGCCTTATTAAAGAGGTGGTGTGGTCAGTATAGAGGTTTTTATTCATCCTTAATGACATGAGCATGGAAAATGAACAGTAGCAAGTATGAAATGTTACATTATAATGAAAAATGAAGACTCTGTGATCTCTGGGGAAGAAAACTAGTACACTGACTGTGATGGTCACTTCATATTGCCATTTTATGGTAAGCTGAAGGACCAGCACATACTACTAGTGAAACATTACATTTTAGTGCCACCTAAATAGTTTTATGTAGAAATAAAATGTTTACATCAATTAAATATGTGGAAAATGTATAATTTAGATATATTAAATATGGGAACATTTTATTACCAACAAATACAGTCAACCCCTTTAATCATTGGTGCTCTTGGTTATTCGTGTATTCTCTAAACCTTCCCATGTTGATGAATAAGGGAATTTAGAATCTGTGGCACCATATTTATACCCCAGTGAAACAAGAGGTCATGGATGAACAGTTCCTGAAGACAAAGGGAAATATAAATTAAAATTTATTTAACATTACAATTAAAAGATATCAATTTACCATCTCAGTAATATGTGCATTTTGCTTGTAAACGCACTACATAACATTTGAATGCATTCAAATAAACATAAATACAGTAAAAAAAAGAAAGAAATAGAAAAGAGAACAATTTCTTGTTTTCAAAAAAGTAATTGATATCTTGTGAGTTGGAACACATTTGGTTTTGAACTTGACCTCAACAGCAGCATTGCATAGATTTGTTCAAATCTATCACCAACACACCTGAGAATTTACTGAAGAATTAACTTGAAATAAGACTAGGAATAATAATAGACTGCAAGTAGTACTGGGCGTCCTCGAGGAGAGGTTTGGAAATGGTTAGGTGAACACATTGACACTTAACATTACTACTCATATTAAATTTATTTGTGTTTATTGTAATTTTAGTGTTTTTCTCAGCAAATTAATTAAATAGCTTGTCAAATATTATTATTGAATTTTCTGATGTGCCTAAGAGTATTGAGAGTATTGTATGTGTAAATTTCTAACTAAATTAAATAGATATGCAATTACTGCATTGTATCATGCAGAACCATACACTGACCTGAAAACTGCAAAGAATCTGAAAGGCTTGTCTTTGGAGAGCCGTCCATATAGACAGTGACAGGAAGCCAGGGGCTGCTGTATGTAGGTCAGTGCGTGTCCCTGTCCAGCCTGGCCTGTGGTGGCATGAAACGGGCCCTGGCGCACAGGAAGCCTGCTGGCGTGATGGCGAGACTACTGGGATCATTAGGGCCTCAGGATGCCTTTGAAATGCCCTTCATTTCCTCCTGTCTGTCACACAGGCCACGACACACAGGGCCTCACATCAAACGAGAAGGGATGAGACAAAAAAGCTATTAAGTCTTCCTCTTCCATTACAGTGAGCTCAGAATAGAATCTTTACACATTTTAATTTTGGTAAAAATATGCGCTTGTGTAAAAATGTGTTTTCCAGCACTACATCTGATTTCAACATTGTCTTAACGAATGCATATTTTTCTTGTTCTTTCTGTGAGTCACCTGCAGTACATGTGCGGTTCAGTGTGCTTTTTTTCCATCAGCAGTTGGACTATGAGCTAAGAGTGCATGTATCTATTTGTATTTGTACTGACAGTCAGACAGCTGGATAAATGCTGATAAATGCTAACTGCTGAAACCACTGTTGTCCTCTAGGATGTTCACCATGGCAACGGGACCCAACAGGCTTTCTACAGCGACCCCAACATCTTATACCTTTCTCTTCATCGCTATGACGACGGCAACTTCTTCCCTGGCAGTGGAGCTCCTGATGAGGTCAGAAGCCACAGGCGCTGCCGAGACACAGAGTCATCATGTCTCACGCTGAGTGGGGCAATGAGACTGCAGACGGTTTTAGTTTTCCTCCACTATGAACATCTATATACACACACAGCACCACAGAGACTCAAGTGTTCTTTAACATTCACCTTTTCTTTAGAACACATCAGTTTTCTAGGTCACTTATTATAGCTTGCATTGATTTTCTGGTGAATTCCTAAATAGAGATGGGGACTTGAGTCACACTTAAGTTGCATGTTAACTAATTCAAGATTCGGCTCAGACTTGCTATTAAATGACACACAACTCATCTCAGACTCAAAATTAGAGACTCGTGAAAGTTCAGCCTGAGAAAAAAACTTGAGGAAAACTGATTAAATAAGGACCGCCAACCTTAATGCAATGAATGAATAAAACGTTTGAGTTCTATTCTTACATTTGTGACTTGACCTGACTGTTTTGCTGCAGTCAAACATAATTGTTACTGCAGTGTCATCGTCCTGCAGCTCACAGTGGCATTAGGTTAAGTATGGCTTGAAATAATGAGCCTTTCACTATAGAAAAACCTTTAGTCTACTAGACAGAACAAAGCACTTCATGCAGTAAATGTAGTGTTTAAAGGAAAGAGGCAATTTGTTTTAACTCTTAAGCACCTTATGATTCAAGACTTAAATCTTGCTCACACCCCAGAGACTCAAGTGTCAACTCTGACTCGGACCCCAGAGACCTGAAACTCAAATCTGACTCACATAAGTCGACTTGTGAACATCTGTTTCTAACCTATTCCTGATTATCTGTAGAGAAATCAAGTTCAGGTGGGTGCGAATATGAATTTATGTTAAACAATATCTGCTTTAACTGTGTTCTTTATGCAGATTATGTGTTAGAACCAGTCTAACGAAAAGAATCCCTGCAAGGTTAAAATACTTATTGCCACTAAATACGAGTGCCATGCTGTGGTTGCTGTGTCTGTTGTGTTGTGGCACCAAGCTTAATTTAGCTTCTCTGCAGAGATGGCCACATATACAGGTTTCATGAGAGACTTTAGCTACTTCAAAGAGGTGACATTGTTGTAACCCAGACCGCACCTTATAGCCTTGTTCGCCACTCTAGTTAAATTAGTTTCATGTTCAGCAGCCTCTGCTTAAGAGAGAGCATATCTCACCCTGTTTATTGTCTTCACAGTGCAGTTCATTGCAATAATGATGACTGACCACAGCTAAAATCTACATAAGAACACAGGAAAATGTATAAAATTCCAGCCTTTCTCACACTGCGTGTGTCTGTGTCCTCTGAACCAGGTGGGCTCGGGACCTGGCTTGGGCTTCAATGTGAACATGGCCTTCACCGGTGGCCTGGATCCTCCCATGGGTGATGCAGAATATCTGGCAGCCTTCAGGTAACAGCCCCACTCTCAGTGGTTTGTGGCTAACTAGGTGTGATGTGTGTTATTTCTTCACTGCTATTCCTCCTCTGAGCTCACTCCTGCCGCTACCTGCTGAGCACTCGGAACATTCATCTGAACCGCGTGTGGTGCATTTTAGCACGTTCACAAGTGGTGGGCAGTCTGGGGATTTGTTATTGTGTATTATAAGGATAAATTACCTAAAAATACTCTTTTCTGCGTATATTGCATCATCAGCACTTGAAGAGCACAACGGCATGGCAGTATCATAAAGAGATTTAGATGGGGCAGTAATTTTTACTAATTGATTTTTTTCCTTCCTGTTCTTTAAAAATTATATATATACATTTTGATATATAAAAAATATTTTTGCAAACTTGTTTTTAAAAAAATGGTATTCGTATTTTGTTTTTAAAAGACCCCCCCCCCCATCGTGACATTTTTATGGGTTTATGAACCAAAAACAGTTATTATTTAACGTTGACATTTTCCAACCTTTCTTTAACTCTTAGAAACAAACAGGCTGTTTTTGTTACTGTGCCTTTAAGACTAATATATGTAAATGAACTCTGTTCTGATTGGCTGACTTATATTTGATCACTTTCAAAAAGAAGTCCAGGATGAAACGCTCCTTATAACTTTGATGTAAAAAGCCAGAGATAAACTGCTGTGGGTTGAATAGATGGATATATGTAAATGAGTTGGTTTTCATGACCTCATAAAACAGTTCATTCAAAATGTTTTTGCATCTCAGTGCCAATTTATATGGACAGCATGGCTGTGATATAAAACTTTATCAGCGTTTAAATATAATATGTAAGTTAGATATAACATCAAGCTTCATGATAGGGACCCTTTAAATATGATACAATGTTGCCATTTTATCCATTACAATTTGTTACAAATGTCAGAAAAGCTGGATGTTATGACACATATAATGAAAATGGCTTCAAATATCATGTTATATTCTTGCCATATTGCCCACCATTATTTTTTAAAGCATAGTGTTGCTTTGGTAATTGACAACAAGCGCAGGCTCCCAGCTAGAGAGCACCTTTGGAAGATACACGCAGCCTCTACCTCACGTCTCTGGATGATTTGTTTCCCATTTTACTGTGTGTAAGCCTAAGGCAGAATATCAACCAGACATCCACTCGCCCTGCTGACCCCCGAGCTGCCTGCTCCTCTAACACCCAGAGAATATCGATGGCAACGCTCTTTGTAAGCCTGTTAAAGCCTCCAGGTAGCTAACAGCACATCGTAAATCTGAATTTCAAAGAAGGCAAAGTGGAAGACGCGTTGTGCTACTGTGCACAAATTTAAAGAGCCACACTTCGTATAATCACTGCACTGACTCTAGCCTGACAGCTGAAGAGAATGTGGCAAGCAAGCTTCTGCACAGTCCCCACGATTTTCACAGGGATTTTAAGCATCTAGGAGCAAATAGAAATAAGTGGGAGGAAGAAAGGTTCCAAAACACTGTCTTGTAACAATTTGTTTAAGCGCTTCTCATCTGTTGGACAGCCTCTTTTATCTGTGCGCAGAGGCTGATGGGAGTCTTTGAGGACGTGCCAGTGGGGCTGAGCCCCATTAGCTCTGGTGTCTGGGCCTATTAATAACCCTCTCCCCCCAGGGCGCGGGCGCATGGCCCATTCGAGACGCCCCTGGCCAGGCGCTTTGAAGAGGGGAATCTGCGCCCAATGCGTTCAGTCTGATCCCTCAGGTAGACGGATGACAAACGGCCCATGGCGGGTCGGTGATAAACCCAGATGATCCGTGCTCATCCCTTTCTTCACCTCCTTCCACTCCTCCTTCTTCATGCCCCAATCAGCCCTTCCTCGTCTGTCCGCTGCTGTAAATCTGCCCACGTCTCTGATAAACAACACAGCCCCAGTCCGGCACAGGCTCCGCACGCAGGGCCTAAGTGATGCCAGCTGCTTCAGACCTGCATCACCCACTGACCCCAGACCATCCTACTGCAGTACTCTCTCGATTACTCTCTCGATTATTGTGTGTGTGTGTGTATATATATATATATATATATATATATATATATATATATATATCACTTCTTTATGTACAAAGGCAAGGGCAAGGTTGAGATTCTGTCTACCGTCAAAAATACTGTGTATATCACTGCCTTAGCAGCAAGCCAGCCACTCTCAACTTAGATCTATAGTTTTGTAGATTGAGTATACATCCACATCAGTGGTTAACTTCAGCTCTTCAGTGGAACCAGTGAGCACTGAGCTGAAGTTAAGCACTGATGTGGATGTATACTTAATCTGTGCAATTAGCAGCGTTACTCAGTGTAATCTGAGCGATCATGAATGTCACTGTTTGAAGTATGGTTGAGGTGTTTGTAGGTGAGTCAGGGTTAGTCTTAGAGCCTTAGTGTGCTGGGCAGCGGTGTGTGGTAAGATTGTGTGAGCTCTCACACACTCACAGTCCCAGTTCACTGAGCTGAGTGAGTCTCTCACACTCCCTGCTGCCAGCCGCTGCTCTGAGCCTGGCACAGAGCCCCATACAGCCAGCCCATTCATACTGATCACTGTGCACTACAGCCAGCCCTGCTGCCCTACTCCCTGATTCTGTCTCCTCTCTTTTCCTCTCTTCTTCTGTCCTCACCTCACCTCTCCTCTCTTCTTCTCTTCTCTCTTTCTCCTCCTCTCTCCTCTCCTCTCTGCTGTTCTACTGTCGTCTACTTTCCTTTCTTTCCTCTCTTTTCATCCCCTCTCCTCTCCATTTGTCCACTTCACTTTTTATGTTTTCATACATGCTGTCTACTTTTCTTCTCTTCTTCTTTTCCTCGCTTCTGCTGCATCCCACCTGTCACTCCTAGGCCTTCTGATCAAGAATGTCTGTCTCAGACAGCAGTGTGTAGAAGTAAATTACAAGCATTTAAAAATGTTCTTATTTTAAAAATTAGGTATAGGTAAATATAAAAAACTAAGTAATAAAAGTCAACTGAAAACATATACAGGAGAGATTTTGCATTAGACAGCACAGATGGTGTTGTGTGTTCATGCAGCTCTGTATTAACTGTTTTTGACACATCAGTGGACCCAGCAGAGATTTCTGCCATATTGCATGTGTTAGTCAGAATGTCCCAAACCACTGAAGAGTAACACTTTGCTCCAGTCAGCAACAGCAACCTGATATGAGCCATTAGTGTAATCCAATTAAAACCTAGAATAAGTTTCAGAAGGTGGGGTTCAAACAGCGCAAATCCCTGTTCTCTCTCTCTGTCCAGAATACACTGGAATAAAGTCAGTAGAACCTCTAATTCCACGGTCGCAGCAGCTCAGCACTGGTGTTCTCCTTTCACTGGCACACCTGATTCAATACATGAAGGGCTTGACAATTAGCTGATGCATTAAATCACTGTTTGGTTTCAACTCAGTGAGAGAACACCCTCCCAAACACTTTCTTATTTAGTTGTCCATCCCCTTGTTCTCTCTCTCTCTCTCGCTCGCTCTCTCACTCTCCCTGGCCCCTCTGATCAATCATACAGCACCGCACCATTCTCACAGCCTTGATTTATCTTTCCCCAAAGACTGGGGAGGGAGCGCACAACAGTTCATATATCTCTCCTTTGTCTGTCTCTTCCTGCTCTCTAGCACACTCCTTCCTTTCCCTCTCTTTCCATCACCTACCCATCTCTCTCTCTCTCTCTCTCACTCTCTCTCTCTCTCTCTCTTTTCTCTCTCTTCTCTCTCCATGGCAAATAGTGCAGTATTGATGTAATGATAAAAGTCTGAATGGGGAAAATCTGTAGTCAACCAAACAGAGGAGAGGATCAGATAAATAGAAAGCTCCTCTGGTGTAAACAAAAATCATAGTCTCTCTTTCTTTCTTTCTGTCTCCCTCCCGCTCCTTTTCCCTCCATTTCCCTTGTTTCCCTCTCAGCCATGTTTTGCGGGCCATGTGAGACAATGCGTGCCTTGCGGGCAGCACCTTTTTATTCAGCCACAGCCAGTGCCACGTTGCATTTGCAGGGGATCAAGCCTGAGATGAAGAAAGAGGGAGAAAAAAGATAAGAAAATTGGCTCTAATGAAAACCAGAAGCCCAGGCATTCTCGCCATGAACTTGGAAACAGAGAGGAGAATTGAAGTTAATTCAAACCAGCTCTCCGCAATGCCAGATGACAAGGCTTTGAAGTGTTTTTCTCCCTTCTTTTCCTTTTCGTTCTTTCTTACCCTTTTTTTGTGCAGGGAGAGAGATTGGAAAAGCCTTTGAGCCTGACAGATAGCCCTGGATAGCATTAACCCTTCGTGGGTCCCTTCGTTTTACAAGCAGGGCCTGTTGTTGCCTCAGACCACTGTTGGCATGCCTCATCTCGGGAATTAGGTGGAATTGCAAGGATGGATCTTCTTTTGGACAGCTTGTGGTCCCCTGTCCTGCTTGCAGCCTTCGCAATTTGTCTCAGTCTGTTGCAAGAGAATCTGTACAGGCTTTTGCTAATTACCGACCATAAATCCTGGGCAACTGTCTCCCATGATGCTGGTGTCTTCTTCAGCAGAGCGGCCAGTGTTGAGTCCTCCATGAGGCATTTTCTTAACAAGACCTTTGGTCATGATCATTAAATGAGGATTTAGAATGCAGGTTTTTTGGGTGGAGTGAATGTAATCAGAGGAAAGTGTTGCATGTTTATTGTCATGTACAGAAAAAGAACTTTCTTTTCAAAGTAGGTGTGTTTGGATCAATCACATATGGGGGATGGGATCAGTCTCAGGTGGGCCTGATTCCAGTGTGTGTGTATTTGAAAGAGTACAGTTGTGTTCACAAATAGGCCTGGCCTCTGTCTGGTGTAGCATCGCTCCTCTAGATACAAATCCGTCTGTTGTCTTCCAACAAGTGGCTTCTGCCAAACCATGTTCCAGCTCCACGCCCTTCCTCTGACTTAGTCTTGACTGCCCTGCCGCCGCCCATGGAGGAGAAGAGGTAGAGAAAATGATTGCTGTTTTATCCCTAGGATAGGACGTTTTTGGGACCTAGGTGATTTGAGGGAGTGGGCCATGATTTATAGCTTTGTTGGACCATCTGAATCAAATGAAGATTCATGCTCTGGGTGGGTTTGGCTTTGCATTCTACACTGGTGAACTGTACCTGAATATAAGCATAGAATTAAAAAATCAATTGATGTCAAGAGCATCTCTTTTTTACATAATAAATTGATCAGTTTGCTTGAAAAAGGTCTGGAGAGTTGACTCCCATTTGAGGTAATACTAGACTCAATGCATGGAGGAAAAACAACCAGGAACCTCGTTGGTTTTTGCCAGGCTTAGTGATTCATGGTTTGCTGAGAATCTCTTAAGAAATAGAATTAAGCGGTGATAATTGACTTCCAATGTGGGCAGGTGATTTTACCCCAGTTAGGGCAGTTGAGGAAGGGCCGGAAGGAAGATTTCTCATGGATTTCTGAGAAGCTGTTGGGGAAACATTGAGGGCGACTGTTTTCCTGAGAGGAGGGGAAGTGACGCCCTGGGGGTTGGGGCTGTTGAGGTGTCTCAAAGTTTTCTGAGAAGCTCTTGGGAGAGAGACGAAAGCCCATGCACTGTAGCGGTCTGTTCCTCTGGCACTGAGAAACCCACTGAGAGAAGCACAGTGTGTACTTTCAGCAGTGCTGTCGGGGTACTGGCCTGCAATAACCACTAAACACACAGTGGGATACTAACAGTTGCCATTAATCCTGGCCCAGAAACGAGCTGAATAAAGACCGGAGAGGATTTCCAGTCTTTTCCTCTTGGCTTATGCTTCAGTTAGCAAAGTTTGGGCATTATTGCAGAATAGTATTCATTCAGAGATGCAACAGCTCTTAACAATAAATGGACAATTTAGAAACCTTGTAATTTCCTGTTCTTAATTAACATTCACTGGTGCTGCACCAGATTTAAACCAGCAGCCCCACACCTTAGTTTCTGGTGTGAAACTCTTACTCCTTGTGCAGGTGCCTTTTAAGATCATGTGAGGGTCCTGGCTGAGTGGTGGGCAGGACAGAGGATTGTGTTCCAGGCTGATGAGGGGGTCTGGGTGAACGCTTAGTGATTATTAAGGGCTGCTCTCTTTGGCTTTACGAGGCATGCTTTCTCTTTTATGAGCCTGTTCTTCAAGATTTGAGCTTAGAGGAAAAGCCAGATGGACCTACACAGATACCAGCTCCACACAATGTGCATGGGTTTGCGTTTTTGCACTCAGTGTTGAAATCAAGGGGATTTTTAGAAGGCTAAGTATTCCGATAAAAGGTCTCTCCCTCCTTATTCCACCAACGTCCTGGCAGGCCTCCTCTCCAAGGATCTCGCTGGAGTCTGTTTCTTCGCTCCCATGGAAAAGATCACACACAGGCCTCAGCCCAGGTTAAGACCTGCAGAGATGAGCGTGGAGAAGAGGGGTTATGAGAGGGCCATTGGTGCTTTGAGTCTGTGAGGTGTGAGGAGCACGTGAGGCTCCAGAGGGGTCACAGTCTGCTTTTATTTGTATTCATTGCATATCTGTGTGGTCCAGACACTGAATCATCCCTTCTCTGCTCAGATTTGCTTAGAAATCAGGAATGATGGCGAACATCAACAGGCAGGAGGCAGTAAAACAGCAAACGTAAGCCAACAGTCTGTGGAGACGTGAGTTTGGATGGCTTCCACTCGGTGGGTCGTAAATTTCGGCATCCGTAACCTAATTAGCAAAGCTTTTTTTCTTGGTCCCAACCTAGACGTAGCTTGATTCATGCGCTTGAAAGGAGACATATCATGGAAAACCAATTTCTTGCTCTTGTGAAGTAAGATTTTGATGTACTATGTGAACACTGAGAAAGTTTCAAGACATAGCATTTGGTCCACAATCCATCCAGTCCTTATGTGTAAACTAAATTGCAACTGTTTTGAGCATCATTGTTGTTGTGATGTCACAACCAGTGGCTGACGTACACTTTAGACTGCCCATGTTGCGAAGACAGGGAGTGTTGTTACTGCAGGCATTCTTAAAAGTAATTTGTAGCGGAAGATGTGGGGGAAAAATTGTGTGCTGTTTTTGGCAAATGTATCGTTGCAGCCTTCCAGAAAGTTTATTTTTCTGACGTCCCCAAGGGTTTCAGTCCAAACTGAACAGTTAGTTCTGTATATTTCATCCCGGACTGCTTCTTGAATGAGGCACAATACATGGCAGCCAGTTAGAACAAAGGTTATTTACATATATTAACTTTAAAGGCACAGTTACAAAAACAACAGAACAGAGATTGAGCAACAGTAATGTAAGAATAAATTGTAACAGTATCAGCCTGTAACTGGTTTAGGTGCATAAATTCATGCAAATTTTATCCATGTGGACTTCGTGGGGGTGGGGGGAAGAAAGTAGAATATGGGCCCTTTAATGCAGTTTTTCTGCATGCAGCACCGATAACCGAATGCTTTGGTGGTTCGGTGGGGGGTCCCCACCGAGGAATGTGATGATGTGAGCAGTTTTGACGCGCGTGGCGATGGCGTGTCTCACTAAGAACATCAAAGCTAGGCGGGGGGGGCATGGAGGGGTATTGCAGGGTATGCGGGGGGCGGTTCTGGCCTAGTGCCCATCCCGCTGTTGCCGCACACCAGTCCTCAGCTCCGAGTGTGCGGCAGCCGTCGGCGTGCCTGTGGGCTGCGTGTGAAGCGCCGGAGCTTTCATGTGTCCCGGATCAGACGCAGGAGAGACGCGGGCGGACTTTGCTGTGGTCGGGCCACCGCTGTTGCTGGCAGGTCGGGAGGCGTCACCTGCAGCGGAAAGTCTGACTCTGAGGGAGAGCAGGACTCAGCCTTTCTCTCCGTGCTAATGAATAAGCATTCCTCATTATTTAAACCCTCGATCTAAAATCTTGACCTTAAACCTCACTCAAAGTGAGAGCAGTCATCGCTTTTTTCCTCTGAGCAGCAGCTGAGGGACTTTCCTTCATCCTGTTCTCTCTTATGTTTAGCCACATTTCAGCAGACCACAACATGTAATAACAAGAGTCAGTGTTGATTGTCAAAATATTATTGAGCATTTTTAGCTTGTTTTGGATGCTTCCAACATAAATGACTGTGGTGCTCTGTCCCACACTTCTGAAAACAACTACTCCCTGCTCACCACTGCACTCGGCGATGTCACAGAGGCATAACTGCTGGTAAGAGTGACGCTTGTTCTCTCACTCTTTCACCCTCTGCCCATCTTTACCTAATGTACAAGTCACATTTTTGACAGACCTAATTGAATCTATATTTTATTATTTCTTAAAAATGGTGTTAATCTAAAGGCTTACAGTTTTGCCTAAATAATATTTTTAGTTCTTTCTTTTCCAGTTAGTTGTTAAAAGCACAACTCTTTTGGCTGTGCATTCCTTGCATTGCTAAAGCTGTATGTTACTTTATTACTTTGTGTGCATGCTGTGACTTCTGTTGCAGAAATGTCACAGCCTTTTGATGCACTACACATAGCTAAGAGGCTACACTCATCTATCATGCAGCTCTGAAACAACCAGAATGTCTGCAGTTGGGATTTTAACAGGGATTAATAGGGACTTTACACTATTGCCCTGTTCAAATGCACACAAGTACAGAACTCAAGTTCAGCTCATCCTTCATCTGAAAAAGAACGAGTTTGGAAACAGTCAGAATAAGTAATTATTCTTAAGTTGCTGATGCCGAAATGAGATCTTATTTTCTCAAAATAATCCTTTATATCGAAATAATCACGATTTCTCAGATCACTTTTTCAGCAAAGTCAACATCTCAAGAAAATAAGTCATTATTTGAACCAAGTAAGGCATCCATACAGCATACAGAGCCAAACAGCGTTTTATATTGCGCTGATCATATGTTGATTACGAAGTTGAGCCTGGGGTGCTGAATCTGGGTATGGCAGTGCAGGTGTTGGGTGATTACTGGGATGTGTGGGCACCTAGAAAGCCTGTAATTGTGGTGGAGTGGTGGAGGACAGGACGGAAAGAATGAGGCTGGCTTGAGCCGCTGCCATCTCAGGCCCCGGGCCCGGGCCCGGGCCCCCAGCCCACCCACAGTACAGTGCCATGTTCCTGAGGTCAGCAAAGTACACCTCCCAACAGCTGCCGAAGAACGTGGAGCGTTGGCCACCGCCACTAACACACTACACCGACAGCTATGCCTGAGAGAAAGGCATATACATACCCACACTAGAACACCACAGCCAGACAGCTGAATTACTGAACCAAAGCAAATAAACTGAAGAGGTACTGATTGGACACCAGACAGCATTGATATTAATTTTACATTTATTACTGTTACATTTTTGAGTCCTGGGAAAAAAAAATTTGTGTCTTTTGGTAGTATTTATTTAAATCGTCATGTGCGCTCCCTGGGACCTAGACCCATGATCTTGACATTGATAGTATGTACCCGTTAAGCTGCACAAAGTTAAAAATTTCTTAAGGAGAAGTCTTGACCCTTAGAGGTTCAGGGTAATCACTCTAGTTTTGCTCTACTTTTCCAATTTCTTATTTATTTATATAGTAAGTTATGAGCTTTATGAGTATGAGTCTGAACTTTGGCTTTTTTTCTTTTTATTTTGATGCCAAGAGATTACAAAAATCCAACATAAATGTTTCATTTACATTAACAAGACTGTACGCACAAGCATAACGTTTTATCAAATTCAAATCATAGTACAATATCTCCTCTTCTACTTGCGTACACAAATGTGATATTGATTAAAAGTTTATAACCCACATTCCCAGTAGAATTTCTCTGTTTCAGTGAGCTGCAAGAAACAATTAACCTTTTCATTCCGCAGCTGCTGTAAATTATTCTATAACTACTCTGAAGCTAATGTGTAAGTTATGAGAGTGTGGAATTGAAGTGTAGTTGCAGTTTTTAATCAGTCAGCTCTGACTGTTGTGAAACTTGTTTGCAGTCTGTGCTGATGCATGGAAAAAGATTTGATGCATCTGAAGTCGTTATTAAGCACTATTGGGATGAGGCGATGTTGTAGGTGTGGGATACGTCATGATTCAAGAATATGCTGAGGCTGTGGCGGATATTTGCAGCCTGACCTCAGCTGTGGTGTGCGGACAGGCCTCAGCTGTGGAGGACCTGCCCACATCTTAAGGAAAGCAACACAAAGCCAGCCTATAATCTGCCTACACCTACAGTGCAGTGGGGAGCTGCTGTCCTCCAGCCAGATCCTCAGAGAGAAACTCCAACTTCAGCCCCAGCAGTCCCACCAAGCCCAGCCAGATCCAGTTCCTCCCCAGCTGCAGCTCCGACTCCAACTCAGCGCCTTAATGGAGCTTAATATAGCCTCCCAGCTGGGTGTGCTTCAGTGACGCTGGAATTGGCCAGCCAGAGTTTACAGCCATAAGCTCAGCCATAGTATCCTCCCACCCGAGCGATGTGCATGTCTCATGCTGACATGTGCTCTGATAACCCTTACACAGCTTGATGAGGCTGACCGCGCTTCTGACCCTGCATTTGGGTGTGTGTTTGTTTTTGTCTGCATGTCTTCTGTTGTGTGAGGAGTATACGTTTTATTGCTTGTTGTTGAAGTGGTGGGGCGAGAGAGGGCAGATTGGAGTCTGTTTTAACACCATACCCTCATACCACTCGCACTGTCATTGGGTCAGTACTGCACGTCAGTCTGGAAGAGTTGTGGAGCTGTGTGCTCTACAGCGGCTCTGGGCTGAGAATCATAGCCTCACCACAAAATGGGCCGTTAAACCCACAGTCCTTCTATGAATCACACATTCAATCTGGGCATGTTGCTTACACTCATTTTTTTTTTCCCCTTCTTCCGAACATGACTGTGTGTAAGCTTCCCTGTATGTAACAGTATACTGGTGTCTATTCACCCAAGTGATCTTAGTAAGAAAGAACTCAACCTGAGGTGTAAAAATACACGACTCTCACAGGTCCTGTTCATACCTGGTATTTTGAGTGATCCGATCACTAGTGGACAGTGAAACGTATAGCCGTTTACGCCTGTCATTTCAATGAGCCTCGGAGGCATCTCCTTTGACCCTTTATAATCGGATAACGTGACTGGACAGAGGGCGCTGTGCACATTCACTATGTCCGTCTCTTACTGCATCTGTTGTTAGCCAAAAAAAAATGTACTGTGAGTTTGTGTAGTACAGGCTGTTAAATGCTTAGGTCTCATGGACTGTGCAATTGAGCCAGAGTCACTGTCTCTAGATTGTTCCTCTGGGTTTGTCATGAATATTTTAGAAAGCACTCTAACGGACAGCTCATGGATTCTGTGTTTGCCTTTGTCTTTTCTGCAGGACAGTGGTGATGCCCATCGCTAATGAGTTTGCTCCAGACGTAGTGTTGGTTTCGTCGGGATTTGACGCTGTGGAGGGCCATCCGTCGCCACTGGGGGGATACAAACTCACGGCCAAGTGTGAGTGTTCAAGGAGTGGTGATCTTTTCACTCAGACACATTTTCCCCACAATACACCGCCTTCCCTTTCCTCCTCCTACGCTTGAGCCTTCAGTACAACATGACAAAACTATTAGTCATTATTCTGGAAGGCTTTCTTAGTCTCTCTCTCTCTCTCTGAAAATCTTTTTGAATCCCTGTGGATTAGGATTACATGCTCTTTTATATATATATATATATATATATATATATATACACACACGTATATATATATATGTGTATATATATATATATGTGTGTGTGTGTGTGTATGCGTGTGTGTGTGTGTGTCTATATAAGATTTTATATTAGTCCTTTATTAGCCCCACAACGAGGAAATTTACAGTGCTACAGCAGCAAAGGAATAGCAAGGCACTCAAGAAAATAAGTAACAAGAAGAGAATAAACAAAGTTATTAACCTTGTTAATTACTTAACAGGGTTACAGTTTGTTACTTGTTTCTTTATAGACAATATATATAATACCAAAGATAAAAATATAAGCTAAAAAATATAAACTCTATCCTTCACTTAAACTCTATTCACAAAAATTAACAATATAAACAATTATAAATTAAAAAAGCAAAAAGTATTTACACTATGGCAATATTTTACACACATTGCACATGGAGTATTAATATGACTGTAAATGTCCAGATGAACATTTATATAAAAATAATACATAAACATAGATCTCTCACTCTTGTCTTTTTTTTCTCTTTCTGTTTCTCCCTCCTTCTCTCTCACTCTCTCCATACCTCTCTCTATCACTTTTTTGTGGCCTGTCTGTGTGGCCAGAGAGAAAAGAGGAAAATCACACACACACACCACACACTGCTCCTCTGCTCGGCTCGACAGAAGGCAGAGGTTTATTTTTCCTGTCTAAAAGCTGTTATTCTAGTTGAATTTGTAACGTCCCAATGCCACAAAAACAAAGAGTCCTTATTCCCCTGGGTGTTCAGCATGGCTCAACCCAGCAGAGAGGCACTCTCTCTCTTTTTCATACTTTTTACCAAGTGTTTTCATCCCATAAGGCATTCCAATCTCATTCCTAATCTAAGTTTAAGAGATTAGAAAACATGTAGGGGACCAAGAGGTTACTTTTATACTATTAGAAAGGTATTCTCGTATCTTAAAGGCCCCTTTATAGATTACATCTAACAGCAAAACCATACTTGTGTGTATTGAATGCATGCAGTGTAAAGTAGAAACGTTGTAGTATTTAGGGGAGGGGGATGCCCAGGCACATGTGAAGAGTTTGACTTCAAAGTTAGCAAGACTATCCAGACTGAGATAAAGTGAGTGAGAATATTCAGACCAGCTTAATGTCAGTGAGACCATTCAGACAGGTTTAATGCCCCCCCCCACAAAATATATATATATATATATATATATATATATATATATATATATATATATATATATTCTGTAATTATTAATTTCATTGTGTAAATATACAAATTTTTGTAGTGGCTATAACATCACCCTTGTATTTCATGTAACCTTGCGTTTTTCTGTTTGTGAGATCAGGTAGCATGTACGTCATGTCATTAGCTTTAGCCTGGATGGTCTTTAGTTTGTTGCTTAAATTCAGTATCGGTCACAGTCACATTACGATACGAAACAGTGTAAACTGAAGAAAAGAGTAGAACTCAGGTCATTTAAGAGTTTTTTTCTAGCCATTTGCGTGAACATTGCAGCTCTTAACCACACCAGCGAGCTGTTCAGCTTTACTACTGTTCAGCAGTAGTGCTATGGGAGTCAAGAGCTTATAATTTCTCTTGGGTACTGCTAGGGTTTCAGCATTACTATCAGTGACGTTAATGCACGTTAGTACATGATCTTCTAGCAGCCCTAATAGCTTTATAGTGATGCCACTTTCTCAGTTGGTCTTTTCTAGGTGTTATTAATTAAAACCATTGATGTATTGCAGTTTTTTTAAGTTTGTATCATTTTGTTAGTTTTTTGTAGTTTTTTGATACTGGATAAGTCATTAAAGGTCCTGGAGTTTGAAAATGAAAACTGGTTTATTGTTGTCGAGATCATTCAGGCAGGTATAATTTTATTGAGATCATTAAGACCAGCTTAATGTCAGTGAGACCATTCAGCTTGGTTTAATGTTAGTGAGATCATTCAGACAAGTTTAATGGTAGTGCGATCATTAAGACTGGCTTAATATCAGTGAGACTATTCAGGATGGTTCAGTATCGCTGAGAACATGCAGACTGGTTTATATTGTGTATAATAACTAATATATACTGTGTGTATAACATAAGACAGTTCAGACCGGTTTAATGTTAGTGCAACCATTCAAGCTGAAGGTGAAAGAAATTAAAAGTATTTGGCTGTATTTGCAGTCTTGTAGCTGCCTGATGACCTGTGACAGGACCCACTTCCCTCCAGACACAAAAACTTATCTAGACCTTTATGGAGCATTTACAGTGGTGAACATGTAAACATACTTGTGCACTACACTGTGCTCTTATCTGGATCTTAACACTGGAATGCAACAGTAGATGCATACAATCACACTTATCACACTACACAAACAAACTGTACTGAACAATACTGAAGTTTTTGTACAATCATTGACCTCAAATACAATCATTGACCTCAAATATAAATCCACTGAGACTCATGTTCAGTGTTCTCTTTGTGAACCTTTTGGTCAGTGTGTGAGTGTACTGGTCAGAATGCACTGAGCTGTGCTGTCCTGACCAATCACTTGCCAAGATCTGAAGGGCCCCAAGAGATTTAGAGGAATATATCAGAGCATTCAGACCCTGAGACTGGCCTGAAAGGGGTATAGCAGGATGCATATATTCAAACAAAGATCAAAAGCAGCCTGGAGCCGAAATCCTGAGCCACATTTATTAAAATTAAACCTGCCTTGTATTATGCGTTTAGGCCCACTAAATCCTAGGTGCCTTCCTTGTGAAAGAGAAAATATGATGTAATACCCCTTTCTTTCTTTCCTTCCTCCCTCTTTCCCTGCTTCGCTCTGACTCCGGCTTCTTTGATCGAAGGCCAGGCAGCGAAGCCTCTGGGGCCAGCTCTAACCCCTACCCACATTTGCTTTCTCTCTCCCCCCCGGCAGGTTTTGGCTACCTGACCAAGCAGCTGATGGGTCTGGCCGGCGGCCGCCTGGTGCTCGCCCTGGAGGGGGGTCACGACCTCACTGCCATTTGCGATGCGTCTGAAGCATGTGTTTCTGCTTTGCTAGGAAACGAGGTAAGAAAGGACTGGGGAGTAAGACAGAGTGGCGGTAGAGGGGTGGAAGGGATTTACAGAGGTGTGAATGGACCCTCTGAATGGCAACGTTCTTTAACCCCTCGTATACAAGTTTATCAGAGAAACCACATCAAAGGAAAAGCAATAATTTAAAGGAGTAGTTTAGCAAAAAAAATAATAATTTACATATTTTACCCTTGTCCCAAATGTATTCTGCCAAGACAGCTTTGATTTGATTAGTTTTGTACTGAAGCTACAAGGCTTATATAACTAACAAGTAATAGAAGATTATAACCCACCAGCTGGCATAGTACAAATTCTGCATGTCTAAAAACAATGTATGGACAGAAATCATGATTTAACACATTCACTACTACTATTTTTAGCTATGCAACATTACCTTGACTATTGTATACGCATCAGTATGTCATACAGTGTCAGAGAAGCTCCTAATTTTCACTCCCACTCCTTACTGCTTGCTGCACTCCTGTGTTCATTGCTCTCGCCTTTCCCTGCCAAAGATTACACTTTATCGAAACAGCTGCAATAAAGTGTCACTTCCACAGATGCTGAATGAAATATTTGGAGACATGTTATTCCCCTCAAATTCACTGACATAACTGCTTTAAATAACCTAAAACAAAGAAAATGTGCCTCAAAGGTAACCAAAAAGGATTGTCTTCAAGGAGTTATGGAAAATATAGATTTAAATTAATGATTTGGTCAGTATAGCTAAGAAATTGTTAACCCCAAATTAATCATGTCATACTAATTGGCGTCTGCCTGTTTCACCTTTTTATACACAGCAACTTTTTTAAAACAGTAGAAATCAGAAATATTTAAAGCTATAATTCAACCGCCTCCACCCACGTTCCAGTAAAAGATGCCTTCAAAAATCCATCTGTTTGTCTCATGGTTTACTCTTGGTTTCTTTTTTCCTTTTATTTTCTTTTTAGCCCTCTGATTTTGTCACCAGTCATTTTGGTATAGCAATCAACCTTCTCTTTTTCTTTCTCCCTCATCTGTCCTGCTGCAGTTTTCCATTTATGCTCTTTTTCTCTCAATCATATTTTTCCTCTCTTCATTCTTCATCCCCCCCTCCCTGCTTCTCTAGGCCACCGGGTGTGGGAGGCAGCTTGCACCAAGTGCAGAGAGGGGGAGAGAGAGGAAGTAACAATAGTCAAGTTGAAAAATCAGAGGTTAATTGTGGGAGTTTGTTCTCCATAGCCTGAACTGAACAAACTATTCTGTGTAATTCATGGCACACAGTAGATTACATAAAACAAAAACGCAGACCCTTCTTTCCTCTGAAGCTAATGGCTCGAATCGAGTATGTGTTTGGCTGCGGTGGAGATGACTTTTGCCCTGGGCATTTGTGTCTCTATGCCATCATTGTTCAGGATCGGCGGTGGTCTGTGGTTAGAAAGGAAAGCACTGTTGCAATACCAAGTATATTCTTGGGATTTTATTGTGCATATCTAAGTTTTACATGCAATGAAGCCTGTGTAAGTTTCCCCTCCTGTTGAAAGAAATTCAGATTGCTCTCACATAGCATATCATTAACAGGCTTTCTAAAAATACTGCAATAGTCACTCATGCTACGTCAGATGGTGTGCTTGACAGAGGTGAGCGCTAAGCGAAGTGAAATCGCAGGCGCTGTGTATTTTCAGAGAGGGACATGAATTGACCCACAGGCGCACACCCTCTTGGTGTTTACTTTAATTGGCTGAAGAGAAAACCTGCTGAAGCCATCTACACAGGCCCTGAGAGGCCTTAAAGCACAGCTAATAGCATCCTGTCCCCAAAGCGGAGCTGCACGAATCAAGCCCAACTCTGACACTCACGCTATCGTTATATAGGCTCCCAGAGGCCGGTTTAGCTGGCCGCGGGGATCAGAGCGCCACTTTCCTCAGCTGAATAAGAAGACAGCCCTTGTTCCTGGTGTTTTAGCCTAGCTCTCGAGACAAGGCTGTAAATATGGTCCTGGAGCCATAAAAAAGTGAGCCAGTTCCACTCCAGTGGATGAGAAAAAAAAAAAATAAACAGGACAATAAGACTGGCCGCTGGAGCTCGTAAAGAAGCTGCCCTGTGTGAGCGCAGCAGGGTGACTGGAGGGTGGTCATGCTGTTGGGCCTCCAGCCTGGGGCCCCCATGCCTCCGGTGAGGAAGAAAAAAGCCACCGCTTCCAACCTGTCAGGGAAAATAGATCTTAACAGCTCTGAACTGGAACAACGTTTGCTTTAGAGGGGAGCTACACAAACCGCCAGCCTTAATGCAATAACCTTAATCAGTTTACCTGCGGCAGGCGTGGAGCTTGACTCAGGGGTCGCATCCTCGGCCATGGCATCTCTGCCCGTCTCTGCCATTTTCTGTTAACCCCTTAAATTTTAAGGGACCTTCACTTTTTTACCACCTTTTTTTTTTATAGTAATTACAGAATAACATACTCACAATTCACCTGAGTGGAAACACATACCTTGTACTGGCTATTTTGAGATCACAGTGTACAGTTACGCATTGACCCTTCTGTTGTCATGAACAATTTGTCACCCATTCATCATTGGTCAGTGTCCACATTACCACTGTTAATGAGATATTATTTGGACGGTGGTGCATTCTCAGCACAGTAGTGATACTGCTAATAGTAGGCAAAGCAGTGTTGCTTAGGTTTTTACACATGCTAGGTCCAGAGTAGTCTGCCACCCAAAAATGTCCAGCCAAGAGCAGCTTTGTGGTCAAACACTGACCACTGATGAAGGGTTAGAATTTAGCTAACACAAACTGTGCATTAACAGATGTGCTACAGTCTAACTGTACACAAGCAAGGTGGACCTGCAAGGTTGACTTTTCTAATAAAGTGGCCAGTGAGTGTAATTCTTAAAGGGGACCTATTATGCTCATTTTCAGTGTTCATAGTTTTATGTTTGGAGTCTACTACAATAGATTTACATTCCTCAGTGTTCCAAAAACACATTTTTCTCGTACTGTTCTCACCCTCATATTTTTCTCACCCTCCCAATGAGCCCAGTGTGCTCTGATTGGTCAGCTCGCCCACTCTGTTCTGAATGGTCACCTGCCAGAGCGGTTAAAGGCAGCATCCTGATACATGTTCTGCCCCTACAGGCAGCCAATAAGGATTGTGTTATGAGATTGCATCATATTGTAACAAAGGAAAAAGGCTGAAATTCTGACGAGGCCTTCCAGGCAGCTGAGAAAAGTGGTTTTGTGGGAGAGAGTTACTCCCTCTGACGTGTACCTTGAGCTTTGTAACCTTGCAGACCGTTTACATGCACAAAAAGCTAAACAACACACTAAAGAAAAGGGAAAAACTGGAAAAGCATAATAGGTCCCCTTTAACTGCATGAAACCAAAAAACAAGAAAGCAGCTCATTTAAATCTGCAACCAGGGGGTCTACTTCACATGCATGTGCTCTTTGGCAACAGTAAAATCATCTTATTAATTTCAGCAGGTTGACCCAGATCTGCACATGGCTTCTTTTCTTGTTTGCTAAGTAAGCACCTGAACACATTCAGAACAGAAGTCAGATTGGGTAGTGCCTATTATTGATTTATTTAATCAGAGTTACCTGACTGATGTGTAACTTCAGTCGTAGGCAAAAGTTTGAGCGCCCCTGGTGAAATGACGTTTTATTGATTTTTTAAAGCTGAAGTTAACGCAACATCTACAGAGGACACACTTCTGCACATTTTGATGCACAAATACTGTTTATTTGCTGAATTTAATATATTGGAAAACATAATGTGGCCTGTTCAAAAGTTAAGGCACATTTGATTTTTTTTTGTTTGTTTTCCAAAAAGTTAAACTCAGTAAATAAATAGAAATCATGCTGTAAAATTTGCATTAAAATGCCATGTTTAAGTGTGCTCTTTCTAACACTGTAGAGTGTTTTCACTTAGAAAATCAACAAAGCATGTCATTTGACAAGCGGTGTTCAAACTTTTGTATATGACTGTGTTTAGCTGTTTGTTTTCTTGTTCAAAATGGTAGTTTGTGACAAACCAAATAAAAAAAAACTTTTGTTAGAATAAACCTAGAGTTTTCAGGTTTAACTCAACTGAACAGTCTGGTATCGTAGCACATAGAGAGCATGAGGTGAGGAGGTGATGAGGGAGGAGGAGAGGAGAGGAGTAGGAGTGTTTTGTAAAGAGGAGAGCTGCCACTGACCTCCAAATGTGCATTGGCGCTGCTGTATGGATCTGTTTCAGACGCCTACAGAGACCCACTCAGCTGGGGGGTGTGTGTTCAGTGTACTATTAAGTAGAGCCGTCTCTCTCTCTTTCTCTCTCTTTCTCTCTCTCTCTCTCTCTCTCTCTCTCTCTCTCTTCAGTAGAACAGAGTCCCTGCGGCACATATGAAAGCTGTTAGGCTCACACTTCATGCAGACGGGGTCAGTAACGGAGAGCGAGAGAGACAGAGATGAAGTAATCAAAGGAAATTGGGAATCATTTGAAGTCGAAAGGAAGCTATTGTCATAAAGCAGAGAGAGTTGGATTTCTCTGTAGAACCTCCACAAGATCAAATGTGCTTCTCTCACGCACACTCAGATGCCCCCGACTCTAAAATAACACTGCAGTGCCCTGAAACGCAGAGCCGCACACTCCGCACTAAAACGCAAATAGTTTGAGAGCTCAGCTCATTAGCCCAGTCCGACTGTTTCACCGCCATGCAAAATAACCACACGCATCACGTGCCAAATTCAGACACACTCGATCGATAAAGTAACACTGGTGTTTTTTGTGGCACGAGTTCAAAAAATCCCGGTAGAGGCCCTTTTCAGCGGCGGAATGAGTGCGTATCTGCCATACGTTCATTTGATGACCTGAGCAACAAGTCACTCAGGCCTTGAAAACAAAAGCTCCAACTTGATAAGAGATCAAATAAAAGGAGGGTAAAGCCTGTAATCAGAATTGCAGGAAGCAAGTGTTTTATCATGATCTTTACAAAGCTACAGTGTAATAGAGTTGGAATGCAGGCCAGTGATTCGTGATGAGGCAGATAGAACAAGAGGGAGTGTGTGTCTGTGTGTGTACACACACACACGTGCGCACGCTACAGTGTGTTGAATATTCTCATGGGAGCACAGCTGCATCAGCGAGCCTGAGCTCTAACCTGACTTGTTTTGCTCATGCAGTTTTTCACCCGCACATTTTGATCACTCTGTTAGAGCTGCCCCAAACTGACTTTACAGGCTTTGAATACTCATTGGTGTTTCTGAATGAGTACTTGTTTACTCATTCTCAGTACCACTGAGGATGTGTATTCTGACTAGTTTTGATGTTTGAGTGTCCATTCAAGTTTGCTGAAAATAATATAGGGCTTTATACTTATGTTTTGAGGCAACAGCACTGGGGTTGCACAAAATATAGCAGCGTACAGAAAAATATCAGCTGACGTTGAGGGAGGAATTTGTAGCTTCGCTCATCGACTACAATTAACTTTTGAATTCTGTGCTTGGGCATGGTTAGCCCTCATGCTAGATGCGTACCATGCCAAAGTTTAACTGATCCGTGCCCAGGCCTGCTTAAAGAGGTGGGGTTCGAAGCAATCATATTAGTCAAACAAAGTGGACTTTGGGGGTCAAATGTGCCTGGGCACGGTACAGATCACCTAGTGTGAGTGCACCCTTAGTCTGTTTGTTTTCATAATCAGTTTAGCTAGTTCACTGAAGGCATAGCAATCGATAGGGGAATATAAATCTCATTCAGGATTGAGTTATTTTAATGTTTTATACCAAATTCTTGAAGATTTACAGCTGTTCATGACTTCAACAATCAGCCAAACAGATTTACGTGTACTTGGCTTCCCTTTGTTTAAACATTGTTTCCATTTTAGTCTTTCAAAAACGTACCATGATTCACTCTTTCAAAGAAAAGGAGTAACACTGAGAAAACATAAGGAGGAGTATGACTGTGTTTGATATGACATGAATATTTTGTTTAAAAACAGTGATAAATATGCCTCTAACTCTGAAAACCATTGTTCTAGAAATATAACAAATGACGAAGCTTCTGAATACTAAATAAGGAAAACAGTACCAACATAATGAACAAATACAGCCCTGTACTGTGTCAAATCTGCAGCTTCACAGTACCAAACATCACCTTTTTGCTACAGCGGCGGTGCCCATGCTGTTCTCCAAAGAGGAGACAGAGAGATGGTTTCCAGCATGGCTGCCTCCTGCATGACTGCGGTCATTATATCGAGCGTTTTACTGCCGACTCCAGTGTGAGAAATATTCCCTGTTTTTTATTGGAATGTAAAGACGAGGAGACTTTGCTATAATGAGGATTGCGTTTCCTCTCAAAGCCGTTCAGATCAGGAGAAAAGGCCGGCGATAAACTCCCCTGCTATTACCCCAACTGCCATGTTTTTTCCCTCAGCCCTTCAGTGCCTGATACTAGTTAAATACCTCATGAATGATGCATCGGCTCTGACGTTAGTCAACTCTGAACCCACGGCTAATTGGCGAACGTGCGCAAACAGATGTTGTTCTCCAAATAGTGTTTGTTGGTAATTATTTGATAAATGGCCTAATAGGCTAATTGTTACCATTCGCTGATGAGGTTATGCCCGTGTTTACCCAGTGGTTACTGTAAACATGCATGCTTTCACCTGTGGGCCCCTGGGCCCAGCTCTGCGTTCTGCCTGGTGGAAATATGTGTGCCGTTCCCAAGGTCACAAATAATTTCATACAAGGTCGCTGTGTGAAATGAGCATAACATACAGTAATCAGCTTTTGCAGACTGACTCTGGCACATTCATCTAAAACAATAACAGTCAGTTCTGTGGAACAAACTGCACAGGTTAAATTTCTTGAATGTTTACATCCCGCAGTCTCTAACAGGCTATGAAGCACATTCCTTCAGAGCCTCCATTTCGCACGGTATCCTCAGTTGGGTCTTCCTTTTTCTCATTCATTTGAAGACCGTGCCACAGGCTCAGACTGAGCAGTTCTATATTCCTTGAGGCGGGAGCAGTTTTGTTACCATCCCAGCAAAAACATTTCTTGTGGGATTGTTTATCATAAGCATTTTTTCTATTCGAAAATCCACATTTTATGCAAAATGTATGTTTCCCCAAAGATTCATGTTTGAAAGAAGAACCATTCAAAGCCTTAAAGAACCTTCACACATCAACATTCTTTACCACTGTTACATTATGTGGAGGTTCATTAAACTTAAAGCTTTTCCCCACTCCTTTACAAACAGATACTGATAAAGATAAAACAGATACAGATAAAACAGCAGAAATAATTACTTTTTTGTGTCGGCTTTAAAGGGTTAAGCTGAAGAATAACCCGAGAGTTTTTGGGTTTAACTCAACTGAACAGTCTGGGGTCTAAGCACATAGAGAGAATGGCGGGGTTAGGAGGTAATGAGGGAGGAAGAGACAAGAGGAGTGTTTTGTAAAGGGGAGTAGATGCACATTCAAATACATTCTGCTTAAAATGTGGATATTCAAATAGCAAAAATGCCTATCATAAACAAAAATGGTTCCCTAAAGACCTATCCACTGAAACGTTTTTAGGGAACCTAATGCAGTTCTTCTGTGCCTCATATATATTTAACGTACCTATTGACCTACAGAATGAGAACTCTCACAGATGTTGCTTAGATGTCATGAGGAATTTCACGAGACGCAGTATAGCTGCTTGTGTCTCACCTTTCTCTCCAGCTCTGTCGCACAGTCAAAAACCTATTTAAAAATGACACAAGAATGCACAGTTTTTGTTTGTATTCCAAACTACACGTCCTATTCAAATAACTAATTAAGTCTCTGAATAATAAGTTCACTGTGAATGTCAGTGTGTTTGAATAACCACGCTCATCCTTAATTTCTCTTTCTGAGACCCTCGTGCTCAGGCCAGCGAAGAGCAGGAACTCAAATAAACTCTCCGTGTCATGGCGGATGCGGGCGGCCGCCTTGTGTTTCATACCTGCCAAGCCGCTCGGAGCGCGCTGACAAGACCCATTAAAGTTTATAGGCTCGCGGCACAGCCGTCTGTCAAGCTGACGGACAGGTCAGCCCCCCTAAGCCGGTGCCAGGGCAGGAGAGGGTCACACTCGCAGCAGGGTTGAGGGGGAGGGTAGGGGCAGTGAGGGGGACTACAGAGTTTCGGAGTGGGTTTGGGGTGTGGGAGCTGGAGTTGGGGTAAAGGATTTCAGACGGAAATTTAGGAGATGTCTGGGCTGATTGGAGACTGGAAGGGAGCCACAGGGAAGCCTCACAGCAGGGCACTCTGAGTGGATGACCACCTGGCTTTGCGCACACACACACACACACACACAAAGGCGGTAACAAAGTCGATTAGTCGTCAACGACATTGATTATGGAAAAGTCCATATGGCATTTATTTAAAACAAAACTGCTGTAGTTACAATACACTGCAGGAAGCATAGAGGGCAAAATGGCTTCTGTTGTTTTCTAGCACAGTGGAAAAAAAGTAATTGCTTAAAATGTGAATGATGGCAGCACTGTGATGGGGCAAACTGTGAGGAAATTATAGAAGATGTAATGGCTCAATAGGATGATTAATTGAATTGTAAACAATAGAATAATATCAATAATTGTAAGGGTGAATTGCGGAGTGTTTTTCTTAGACCATAGGTCACTTCAGCATAGTAGCGTAGATCAATAAAAATGTAATCAACGTAGGAAAAAGTACATATGTGTAATTAGTATTCAACAAATACAAAAAATGGTAAATGGCAAGGTAAGATGTAGAAAAGAGACGTCTTAAGTTATAAGACACTGAAGAGATATGGAACAAATCTATAATGCAAATAGTTATTAGTTGCAGCCCTAACACATAGACACAACTGATCGTTAACAGAGGTCTGCTGGGCATGAAATTGAAGCTCAAACCTGACCCGTACCTGCAACGATGAGACTGCTGAATTTGAAACCCAGACAGAACCTGCTCGCACGCATCAACGGAGATGGACTGCTGGTTTACACCATTTTACTGTGCTCTGCTTTATTGCTAAGTGATTCAGTTGAATATGGAAAAAAAACTAAAAACACTCATCTGAAAATTGAGCTTTTGCCATTGACAGCATTGACTTCCACATAAGTGTGTCGCTAAATAGAGGACCCCTGCTCTCATAGCTCAAAATACTATGGCAAGCTCTACACTGTGTGCTTTTTATCTGATGTAACAACCAGGTTATAATGTTTCTTTAGTGATGACGTCCCAGACCCATCTGGAATTTAAACAGTTCTCCTTTAGCAAACGTTCTGTTTTTTCGTTCATGGTGATCAGTTAGATTATACTTAATTTATTTAATTTCCAGTCATAACAGCCATTAATTGCAATTCATTGTTCAGGAGACATTTCTGAAGAGGTTTGTTATAAGATAATCAACTTGTACAAATTGGACTTCTAACAACTGTGACCATAACAACTTAGACCATAGACCACCAAAACCACCATCAGATTAACAGTACTTAAAGCTTGTATCTTTAAGAAGAAATTAAAAATTTTGGAATTTAGTTTAAGAATTTTAAGAAGAAAATTTGCAAATCAAATAAATAAGCTGTTGATGTCCTCAGATCGCTTGACTGGCCACCCCAGAGTCTAGATTTGAATGTGTTTGGGATTACTTGGATCTTGAGCAGCAGAAAATGCAACTAGCTTCAAAGACTGAACTTTGGAGGTGTGGAATTTCTGCAGAATTATTTAAAAAAATTAAAGCAAATCTCCTGAAGGGATTGGAAGCTGTAATAAAGGCTGTGGACACAAAAAAAATGCTGAAAACATTGTTTTTATATTTTTATATATTTTAGATTTAGATTTTTATATGTATAAAATGTAGGTTGGGCTCTGACTTTTGCACAGTACTGTACCTATAAACTGTGCTAGAGAGAGTGTACATGGTGTACACTGCAACAAGAATATGTGAAAGTGTGCTAAATTTGCGTTGGCCCATTTTTTCCAAATCTACTACATAAAAGAATCACTCATCAGAAAACAAATCCAAGCATGACCCAAGCCCAATATTGTATATGAAAAATCAGCCCAAACCTGATATTTTATCAGACCCTGTTGGGCCTGGGTTCGGAAGCAGAAGTCTATAGCAAATGCCATGCCAAGCTATAAGTGAATGATGCTTCAGCTCCACAGCCACAGTGTGTGGAGTGGAAGTAGACTAGAGAGGCTGTATGAGTGTTATCAGCCGCAGTGGGAATGGTGCATCCATTAAAACTCGCAGGAACCCCAGTGTGTTGAGTGCCAGTGACTCAACAAGAAGCTCTATTGTCCAGCATGAGAGCTCACTCTGCCAGCCACGGTCCTCAGGCTCCACTTCAACCTTACACTTAACTCTGGTGTTCCTGCTTCCAACTCACAAGGTGCTGAAAGTACATGGCAGTTCTCCATGGATCCAGCAAATTACACGCACACACATCCTTCTCTTTAATTTTTCAGTTCTACTCTATTCTCTTAGGTGGATGGTGAAGAGTCAGTGTGTTCTGTGTTGCTGTGGTAATCTTTGACTGTGAGGGTACAGAAGTCTTCTCACAAGATATTGAGGGAGGAAAGTTCCGAGTCTTAACAGAACTCTGTGTATGTATTTGCATGTGAAGAGAGCTGAGGGGTCTATGAGGCGTGCCACTGCAGGATTAAAGTATCCCTCTCTCCAGATCATTTCTCTGCTCCAGCCGCGTCCTGTCCTTTCTCCTGTTTGTTTTAATTAAATCAAAGCTTCTGGAGGGAAAGGCCTAGTTTCTATGTCTCTCTTTTTCTCCCTCTCTTTCCCTCTCTGCAGATGGTTTGTGTAGGGCAGAGAAGGGATGCATGCCTTTCTTCTTTCTCTTGTTTTCACATGAAAAGTTCTACTTTTTTTCATAACTTTTTTTTGTATGGTGTTGAAACAATACAGCCCACAGCCTAAGGGAAATGGAATCATTCCACATTAGGAATGCATTATTGCATCCCTGCTGTTTGCTCTGGGCTCCGGCCCTGTTGGCCCTTTCGGCCCCGTTGGTCCCCGAGCTGTCGTGAGCTCAGGCCTTTTGTGCCCGTGGAGTTTGACGAGGCACAAAGCAGTGCATTATGGTCTGTGTGAGAGCTGGACCAGGATTGTACTGAGTGAAATGTTCAGAACATCTGTGAGTCCTCATCAGGATATAAACACCTCGCTGAGCTCACAGCCACACAACCAAGATCTGTGCCAGACAACCACCAATATTGCAAGTAACTGATGGCATTGAAACTGACCCTGCCAGCCACCTGCTTATACTGCAGCTAACCCTACAAGCTAACCCCCAACACTACAACTATAACCCAGTCAGCTAACTATTAATACTATACCAAAACCCCAGTCAGCTTAATACTAAAACAACTAATCCTGCCAGCCAACCACCAGAACTACAACCAACCCAGTTAGCTAACTACCAATACTGCATCTAAACCTACCGACCTGACAGTATTGAAACTAACCCTGCCAGCTAATTAATAGTTCTGCAACTAACTCTGCCAGCTAACAGCCAGTATTGCAGGTAACCCTGCCGGCTAACTGTCAGTATTGTGACAAACCCTGCAAGCCAATGACCAATATTGTGATTAACCCTGCCAGCCATCCACAAGTATTGCAACTAACTCTGACAACCAATAACCAGTATTGCAACTAACGTTGCCAGCCAACTGCTAATAATGCAGTTAACCCAGTCAGCTTACGGCCAGCAATGCAACTAACCCTGCCATCTAACCACCAGCGTTACAACCAATCCTGGCAGCTAACCACCAGTACAGCAATTAACCCATTTAACTGACTACCAATACTGCAACTAACCCTGCCAGCCAACCACTAAAACTGCGGCGAACCCTGCAAGCTAACAGTCAATGCTGCGATGAAATCTACCAGCTAATCGTGCCTCACAAACACCAGTATTGTCGTTAACTCTGCCATCTAACCATTAAAATTGCAGCTAAACATACCCTCCTGCAGCTGACCTGTCACACAGACACCGGCAGGGCCTGCAGTCACAAAGGTCTGGATGGTTTTCAGTCTGTCTCTCAATAGTCATGAGACATGGACCATTGTTTTTATAAGGATTTAAATGACATCAGCAACATTGTGGTGGCTATTGTATGGCTCTGCACTAGAAAATGTCCCAGTTGAACAGTCACAAAAAACCATTAGATATGACCTTGTTTCTGTATTTTCATCCACAGCTGGAGCCCCTTGCTGATGAGGTTCTTCAGCAGAGACCCAATCTCAATGCTGTGCGCTCCATAGAGAAGGTTATTGAAGCCCATAGTAAGTGTGCATTTATGGCATATCTCCTTAAATGGCTTACTATGTGTCAGTGTATAGTCTTTGAATGTTATTTCTAGGGATATGGATCTAGATCTGTCTGGTGACAACTTAAACTTGTGTCTCAAGTTTATATAAAAAACTTGACTGATGTCCTGTGACCTGTGTGTGTTGTAGGTAAGTACTGGCGCTGTCTGCAGCGCAGTGCCTCAACGCTGGGCTACTCACTCGTTGAAGCTCAGAAGTGTGAGACAGAGGAGGCAGAGACTGTGACTGCCATGGCCTCTCTGTCTGTAGCTGCCAAACACATGGGGAAGAGGTAGGTGTATATGTTGTGGGTGTTTTTTGTTTAATCTGTGTTCAGAAACCCATTTGTTTGTTGATACGGTGGCATAGGCGTAGTTTCCACTGGCGGTGTAGGAACATACTCCTCTTCACAATCCAGATGCTAAATATATAATAGAATAAAAATAACACTGTTTAAAATGTATCTGAAGTAGACTACATCACTGATGGTATATTAAGATCGGTGGGCTACTCCCACTTGCATGGTTCCAACTTCATAGTGTCCCCTTGTGAAAGGAAATATGTGTCTGTGCATGACTCGCAGGTCTGAAGAGGAGCCGATGGAGGAGGAGCCACCGTTGTAGAAGCAGTCGTCCGATGACCTCGGTGACCTCCTTGGCTCACAGCCTCTCACTGGTGTGTGACCTCACTCTGCCCTCTCCATCCGTTTCATTTTTGGCTGCGCCTGGCTCCACGGCCTCGCAGCTCCACTCGCGGGGCTCTGAGCGCGTTTTCAGCTTGGGAAGCGAAACGGACCGAAGACATCTCCAAAACACTCAGAGTGCACCAGTCTGGAACACCTCCGCCGTTTTTAGTCCGTCTCTGTCCAGCTTGGGGTATGTCCAGGTCTCCCGCTTGTCTGTCCTTCATGGACACCTGCTTTCAAACGGGACATGGACTCACGTCCCACTGGTAGATGTGAGAGCTGGTGCTTTAAAAGAAAAACTCTTCTTTTCATGGCCACTAATGTCCGCATGGTTCCAGCTGTGGACTTCGTCATGGCTGTGTCCTTTTTTTCTGCTTTTATTTTTTGTCTCTTCATTTGTTTGTTTGTTTGTTTGTTTGTTTCGTCTTTTTCTTGAGGGGGAGGAAAAAGTGACTGATGCTGTTTCATTCCGAATTGCGACGTTTTGGAAAGTTACTGCTACGTGCTTGCGAGGTAGTTGAGGCTGGAGGCATGGCCAGGGTGGGTGGGAGGGAGTGAGTGAGGGAATTTTTGGAGGACGTGTGCAAGATGGCTGGTGAAGCAGCCCTTCTGGAACCCCTCTAACACACAAGAGAGAGACACCGAGAGATTGTGCCTTTTTTTTTTAAGAGCTGGTGGATAAGTGATGACTTGAGAAGAACATTGCCTTAAACTTGTTACATAAGGGGAAGGCCATCGGGTCCCTCGGCCCCCCTCCTTCTTTTTTTCCGGGAGTGGAATGGTTGAAGGCCCGAAGGACAGAAAGCCCTTTGCATGTTTACCAGGAATGCCCTGCAGACTTCTGTGTGTCTTGCACACATTATCATCATTTTATTGTCATTTTTTTAATTTTGTTGTTTCCTTTTCAGTTTTTCAATACTTGCTTTGGACTTTGCATAACTTCAGGATCTTTCGCTTATAAATAACTTGTAAGGTAGTTGCCAGCTGTACACAGGCAAACATTGTTGGAGCAGTTTTCAGTTGAATTCTGCAGTGCTTTTGAGAGCAAGTGCAGCCCAATGTAGCTACTTGTTCAAACTCTATGACCAAATCTCCATTATCGCCTCCGTTAGCTAGCATGCACTGTTACTCGACACCTTTCCTTGGACCAGTTTGAATGCTGTAGTAGTAGAAGAAAAATAAACACTGAAAGCATGAGATTTAACCAGTAGTTCGGTGCCACTAGCCACAGGCAAATAAGGTAGGACCGTTCAGATGTTTTCTTCTTGCAGAACTTTGTGATTGAATAATTGAACTATTTATGTATTTTCATGTATATCTCACCTCACTTGTTAGACTTTTTATAGTTATGAATGTCAGTGCTCAGATTAAGTGACTATTAAGGGCACTAGTTAATCACCAATAATATCCTTCTCAGCATATGGTCAGTTTTTTTTTTTTTAATGGCATCTTTGAAATATGAAGACAAGGGCTGGAAATCAGTTTTAAAATATACCATTGAGCCTTCTGATGTGCCAGCAGGTGAGATTCAGTGCTGGTGTTCAGCTTCATGTTTCCTGCCATTGAGTCCCTGCACTAGCAGCACTGCAGTGGACCGTTTTTTCACTACTGGCAGGTGCTACTGTCTCTGTGTGCGTGCATTTTTGTGTGTTTTTGAGTGACTGCGTGTGTGTATGTGTGCGTGTCAGTCCAGGAAATAATCGGACCACCAGCCTGCACCCAGACAATAATGGCAAAAACCTCCCCGAGAAGGCTGTGACACTCCACCGATCTGCACGAGTCTCTCTAGCTGAGCACGTAGGTTTTGGAGCAGCACATGTATGCATCTTAATGACCCGTTAACCTGTATATACACAAGCATGCTCGCTGATGGCGTCATTCACCTTGCCACTGATCTGATGTGGACTGATCTTAGATGGTCTTACTTGTTTGAAAACCCCAACTCATGTTCAGCCTCTTGGCAACTACCTTTGACATTGTTGACACGAACTTTTGATTATTTCTTGTATATTACCATAAGTGAGATGGGAGAAGTGCATATTAAGGAATTAGGCATGAGTTGCTGTTGCGATTGTTCTTACTGTCTTTTCTGGTATACCCATGCCTCACATGACTACTCCATTCTGAGTTATTTGCCAGTTATTTTCCTCTCTGTACTTTCCTTATTTTCTCCTTTTGTCTTGAACTTTTTATACTGATTCTTTTCTGTTTTTGATTTTGGTTGTTTCCCTGTTACACTCTGTACAGTTGACAATGTTGTTTTACATGCTTAAAGTTCTTAAGACCATAGTTCTTCTCTTAGAGAGCAGCCTTTTACACACACTCTGGGGTTCTGTGGTTTTCTTGGGAGGGTGAAATTGAGATGTTTCTACTTTGTATAATGATTCCAACAATTGTGTATTTACTATATGTTCTGTTCATAGTAGATTTATATATGAGAAAAAAAATCTATAGATATATATTATAAAAGATTACAATCACATTTGAAAAAACTTTGGAAGTGCAAGGTGATGAAATGCTCATATATCCGCTCTGGCTGTGTCTAGTGCAGGGCTCGCTGAAGTCTCTGTTCTCTCCTCATGGCTGCCATTGGTTTAGAGCCGCAAACCGTAGCACTACACTGGTTCTGAAATCACACGCTCACCGGGCGCTTCATCGTACAGTCGTATCAACAGGCAAACCTACTGAAAACACGACTTTACCGGCTTGCTCAGTGACTGTGCTGGCAGGCAAGTTTGTTAGAAGAGACCAAATAAATGGATTGACATGGTTAATTGTCGATTTGAGACGTCCAAATTCTCATGAGTGCCAGTTGCAGGTGTTTGCTGCCTTTCCCCTCTACGGAGCCGAATGTAGACCAAGTCGGCACTTTTAAAAACGTTTGATTTTTTTAACCTTGTCATACTGTAGCATGTTAATACTATTACTGAAGCACCGTGAGCTGCATTTGTAAGTGTGGAAGGTGCTATACAAAGAAACATTATCATTATTATTATTGTTATGATTATTTTATTTTTATTATTATTAAATTTATTATTACAAAAAACATACAGTAGTTATCAAATTTCCGTTGTGCTACTGAATGGTGGGCGCAAGTAAATGTACATTTTGGTAAATCCAAGCATATTTCAGTGATGTAAAGTGTTGCTGAAGCATTGCACAGTGTACTCAGTGTTATGGAGAAGGAGGCCATAGTGGTAACAGTGCAGCAGCGACTGACTTGCCAACCAGAGCTCACAGATCACTTTGCAGTAACAGTCTGAACAATGGCAGCCTGTTTCTCACTTTCTTTCTTCCTCAAAGGGACTTCTCTATCTGGTTTATCCACCCCGGATCCAGATAGCCACTTTCATGTTTTAAAAAAAAATGAAAAAAAGAAACAAAAAAACGGCAAACATTCCATTTATTTTATTCCCATTTATTTGAACATCTGTCATTCCTGCTAATTTGCCATTAAGCCCGGGCCTAGCTCTGTTTATTTGAAGGCCTGGGTGGATTTTTTCTGTACCGTTCTCTTCGCTCCACCCCTGTCGTTTTTTCTGCATGTTTGTGTGTCGGCATGCCTGTCTGTCCTTGTAACATATTTGCACAACCGATGAGCACTGGAGGACGAGACTTTTCCAGCATTGTAGAGCGCTCGGGAACGCGACTGCTTTCTCTTCTCTTCTGTGGTCAGGAAGCAGCGGAAAGAACGATGCTCCTCGCGTCCGACAGATGTGCTTTTTACTTGTAAAGAAAAAAAGAAATGAAAACAGAAAAGAGAAAACGATTTCAAAACATTTGAATATTTTACAAAACAAAACAAAAAAACTATAGCACTTGTGACATACAGACAACAGATTTTATTGTATTTATGTAGAACATTGTTTTAGGTGAACTACACACTACATATTAGACTGCCTGTGTGATATATCTTTTTTTTTCTTCTTCCTTTGGATGTATTTTTGGGTTGAGTGGAGAGCATCTGGAGTCATCAAAGGGCTTTTTCCCAGATGTTTGACAGGTATATCATCCTCAGCCTGTCCTTCCCTTTACAGCCAGTAATATATCTATGACCACTGTGGCTCGAGAGCAGGTCTAGGTTTACAGACGTAAGAAATGCATATTATTTTTGTCACTCTGTTTTTTTATTATTTTTGTTTTCCATTGTTACAGTAGAACTTTTCTTGGGACCTTTACTTTAACATTTGTCTTCGACATCAACTATAAAGTATCTTGTTTTGGAAAACAGCAATGTCTTGTTTTTATTTCAGCAACCACAGGAACCAAGTTTGGTTTAAAGAAAAAAATAATATTAAAAATCTTTAATATTTACAGAAATGTTCGTAGAGATGTAGGGGGTCGAATACTAATCAATGTGTTATTACAGTCACAGTTTGAGGATTTGCTCAAAGTTGTAAAGAGTCTGGCTACAGGAGAAACCTCTTCATGGCTGCATTCAGAACAACAATAGCTCTGGAAATGAATGTCACTAAGCGACTTGTAATAGTTCCAACCAGTCTGTTTTGATCTGTAATGCTTTTTAAATGGAGTCCTACCCCCTACAACTTTAACTGCACATGCAAATACATTGAGTTGATTAAATCCTGGGTTTGTGTTTTATGAAAACCATAACCGCAGTTTAAATCATTGTATTCTACTCTGGAAGTTCTTGTTCTTACAACTCTCGGCTTTTGGCCTTTCCTTTCATCTCAGGGCCATGTGATTCTGCAGTTGGTGTTCGTTTAGCTTGTCCCTCAAATAAACCGCGTAGTCCATCCTTCTAGAGGCAGTTGTGCTTCTTTAATGTAGGGCTGAGATTTGAATTGTATGTTCATGCAAAATTCGTGAAAATCAGAAGTTAATGCTATTGAAGTGCTCTGTCTGCTGCCATTTCTAGACACATGCTGACTTCCTATTAACTCCTTATTTTCATATTTTGTAACATTGAGATTGAAGATCTATCACACACTGAAAATGTGCAAAAACCCTGACATTATTGGAGTAAAATGAACACCAAGGTTATTAGAGTAAATGTAAGATTTTTCATTGCAGTGGCACAGCGATGTTCAGTCCTGTTTTTATTTTCTCTTCCTGCTCTAGGACACCCAGCTCAACTCTGTCTAGTTACCAGACGTTTCAGAGTCAGGTGTGTTAGAGATGGAAAGCATAAATGTGCTGCACATGTGGTTCTTAGAAACAGCACTGTTATAATCCCAACCCCCCCCCTCCCCCCTTCACATTATTCACATTATTATTACATCCCATCACATTAACGTCTCCCCAAAGAAGCCTTTGTAGTTATTTTTGACTAACAATAAATGCTTGACTATAAAGAACGCTGGTCTTTTGTTGGTTAGATATCTTATTTCATTGGAGTTCATCCGTGAAGCTGAAGGCCATGTTTATTATGCTGGTGTGATTAGGGTTCTATCTGTTCTCAGATTAAATCTAAATCTGTGTGTTTTCCTGTAGGAGTTTAATACTGTGTGTGGTGTTAACCCTGAGAGCAGATTCTCTTTTTAAACTTTGTGTTGTAGTGCATTATGGGGGTCTTTTATTTTAAAACGTATTGCCCTGCAGAGAGTGCACCAGTGTCTGCTGAAAGATATGTAGAGAAAGGAGGGGGATCGGTGTGGAAAGAAGAGGGCTGTCCAGCGATTTACTGTTTGAGAGCTGTGGTTTGTTTTCATAGGTGCTGGTTCCCATCGGTTTGCCCAGAGTGTCCAGAAACTGAGCAGGTTGCTCTCTACCGTTTCGCTAACAGGGATGGATGAACCTCAGCATACAGAAAGGCCAACATGTGGCCTAATATTGTGTAAGGGAGAGCAGAGCATGAGCACATTTTATTTGCTAAATCATTTTAAAAGTATTTTAGATTAAGATAAGATTAATACTGTTTTAAACATGTGATACTTAAACATCTCTGCTACAAATGAAAATATACACAGTGACTTATAAGTCTGGAAATTTGATACAAACACAGTTAATTCAATACAACTCTATGTTGTTTAAACCCAACAAGCTGCTGGTTGATCTTGCTTTAAACCCAACCCTGCTATGTGAAAACTAGATATCTGTAGTTATTTATGCAGTTGTATGAAAATCTTTAGATGCCCGTAGTCAAATGTTTTGTTTATTTTCAAAGTGAGAATAATTTAACACGTCCTCTACAGGGAACAAACTTAAATGTAGCATTTTTCTGCAAATATTAGAGCACAATTTCTGTTTATTTTCTGAGTTTAACATACTGGAAGAAAAATGTGCCATAACTTTTGCACAGGTGTTTTTCCAGTATGTTAAATTCAGCAAACAAACAGTGACTGTGTATTCAAATGTGCAGAAGTAGAGGATGTGTCCTTATTTTCACTTTTCACAAACAAAAAAACATAAACTGACCAGGGGTGCCTAGACTTTTGCACAGCTGTGTGCTTCAGAGTGGTGCTGTTACAGGACCCCAGGGGGAGATTCAACTTATCTAGGTGTGAATTCTGTTACTTATACACACAACTTGGTAAATGAAAATATGTGTAATAAAAAAACACTTTTATGGTGCAAAAACTTAAGTGAATCTTCAGAAATCTTGCAGATGGTGATGCTATGGAAACACAAGAAGATGGTGGGACCCTCTACTTGAACATGGTTAACTACAAAAAAAGCCATGTTCCATTTTACCCAGTGTTGGGTTGCTCTCTTCATACATTTAAAATAAGCTCAAAGAGGTAAAGAGTGTGGTGTTAAAAGCAACAGAGAAAAATTAATTAAAAAAATGAAATAATAAAACAGGCAAATATAATAAAGATACAATTAAAAGCAATAGCAAAATGACCCCATACTAGACAACACTAGTTCAGTTTATTCATATATTACTTTAAATCCACCAGTTCACATTAGTACTTTTTTGCTTCTGTCTTTCCATGAATTTCTAAGTTTTTTTTTATCGTTTATCCAGCCTTTGTTCCATTTAAAGACTAACCGCAAAGGCCTTGGCTACAGAGTTCTAGCTTTCACAACCTTTTCCATAGACCACTTATAGGAGGAAACCAACAGGATACATGTATTAATGAACATATGGACTGTGAAGTCTATAAAAGGCTGCAGTGCCTTCTCTGGACAGTGGAGGGCAACAAGGAGGACCAGGCCTCACTGTGGTCACGCCAGGGATTACCAGCAATTCTAGTGGAGATATGGGTCAGATATCTGTCCAAATAAACAGATACTAGACAGAGCAAGGGCCGATAAGAGAACAGCAAACAAACACAGCGGCCGACCTGCTAAGCTGTATTCAAATAAACAAAAGGGTAGCGCAACTAATTCTGCTTTATTTGCCAAGCTTACGCTAGTCTAAGCTGTGTGAGCCTTAAAGCTGGGAACATGCAAACAGCACAGGCCTGTGTCACAACCCGAGGCGTTTGAATGTTCATAAATCTGGCAGCTTCATTGCTGTAATGGAGAAGGCAAACAGAGTCAGGCACGCTGGGAGCACAGCAAGGCAAACGGAGACGCGAGAGACAATAATTACTGTCGTACCGGGTGTCAAACAAGCACCTCCAAACCTCACACAGGGGACAAAGGTGATATGAAGCTCAAGAATGTAGCCACATTTCAGGACATTCAGGAGCCGAGGCCAGTGAAACTGCCAGACACTGCTCTTCAGTAGTCGACTGGCTGACCAGGCCGGCTAACCCCTATAACCCCTGCCCTGTAGCACAGGGTTAGATAAACTCAGGGCAGACTCTGCACTTGATTTAAGACGCAGTGTGCTTTCCTGATCACGGCCTTCATTGAGCATCTTCCCACAATAAAACCAAAGAAATGGATCTTGGCATAGAAGATCCCCAGCTATTTTCTTCACCACAATGACATTCCCGTCTGCGGTCACACTTCTCTCTCTCTCGCTCTCTCTCTTATGCTCCTTTTCTTTGCTTCTTCTGCTCATCCTCTTCCATAGGCCGCTCACTCTGTCATTACTGTCCCTATATTAGAAAAGGGCCTCCTTTCCGAGCATCGTTCAGCACTCAGCTCTAGTTTTTAATTGTGGTGCTGAATGGCGGTGACTTAGGGCAGCTGCATCTCCAAGCCAAATTACAGATCAGGCTTGCAGCTCTGTTTTGATATGACATAAGAAACAAGACATGTGTCAGTGAGAGGGCACGCGCCTCTCGCAAATAGATATTTTCAACTTTTTCAAGTTCTCAGTTCATGTTCCACAACTTGAATTCTCCATCTTTCTTCACCACGTCCTGATTTTTGCCCTACCTCAAGGTGGCGAGGCCTTTGTGCTATTGTTTGACTTGATACTCAGATATTCCAGACAGCTGTTTGGGTCTTTTATCAGTGAGCTGCAGTGTGTCTGCGCCTATAGACTGACCGTCAGGCCTAGCGTGGGCCTCGGCCTTGCGCGTGCTATGTTTGGAAAGCTGGGCTGCGTTTGCTTGTCTTGCTGTGTGTTTAGTCTAGAGAGCGGCACCCAGCCTGAAGAGGCATGGGCAGAGCATATTTGTCCACTGACCCATCGCTGTGTGCTCTCAGGTGAGACTCTGCTGATGGAATCTGGAGCAGAGCTGAAGTTCAAGCTGTAGGAAAAATTACAACAGCTAAAACACGATCACTGCTCTTCACATCAGTAGAGACCAAAGAGTAAATAATCAGCTTTCGTACAATGCTGTCCAGCGCATGATCTCACTTTGTACATAAAGAACAGTCCACTAGGCTTTGTTCTGGTCAGCAAGTCTCATACACAGAGGTTTGTTTTTGTACAGTGTAAGGAAATGAGAGACACAAAGAGACCACCCTTTATTTATTTGATTTCCAGTCAAAAAGGCCATTAGGTAAAAGTTATTCATCTTTATTTTTCTATGGGATTCATTTTTGAGGAGGTTTAATATTAGATTATGTATAAGATAATCCACTTGCATAAGGAAGAGAAAAGTCAATGAAAAATAAGTGAAAAAAAAACAGGTTTTTCCAAAACTCAGGTAGAAAAAAAAATTAAGACATACAAGAAAACGACCTGGTAGAAAAATCCACAACTGTTTCTGTCCATCCTTCCACTGTGAGAAGACAACTCAATGCTATAGGCCTGAAGGGATGTGTAGCTGTCTAAAACCCTTACTGAGAAAAGGAAACAGCAAAAAAGACATTTTTAGAGCAAGCAAAGAAGCTGTTGGTGTTTCCAGAACAATGGACTGACCACCGAAAAGTCCAGAACTCAACATCACAGAATGTTTTTGGGATTACTTGGATTGTGAGAAGCAGAAAATGCAACCAACTTCTAAGACTGAACTTTGGAGATGAGCAAGTCTCTTAAAAAGACTGGAAGCTGTATTGAAGGCAAAGAGCGGACACAGTAAATACTGAAAAAATTTGATATTATATTTAGTTGTTGAGGCTTCTGTGTAATTTTCCGTTAAATGTATGTTTTCTGTTTTTTTCCTGACAATGAAAAATGATAAACATGTACTTACTGGCCAATTTGACTGGAGGTAAAATAAATAAAGAGGGGTCTCTGATTTTCACACGGTACTCTGTATACAGATATGTGTGTTTTCTTTTGTTAAAGCTCTTTACAAAGTCAGGACCCTTTTGTTGCTTTTGACATTGTTGATTAGCCCTGTTTTTCTGTGTTTTTCCCCACAAAGCCGGGACATTTTGTCCTGAAAAGTATACGAAAAGAAGCCCACATACACATTCTCACACACACTTCGAGGAAGGCAGGCCTTGGGGGAGCTGAGCCATATTTTTCAAATTAACTGCTCATACACCTTTCTGAAAGCACCCGCAAATTAAAGCTGCATCAATTTCTGCCTGTTGTGCTAGCCCACATTATACAGGTGACCTGCCACCTTCCTGCTGTACGAGATGAAAAAGAGAGGGAGGCTAGGAGGGAAAAGCTCAACCCCCTCAGAGCTATTTTCATTTCAGCCCTGTCCGCAGCACTGGCTCCGCAGTCCCCCCAGGCTGGACTAACCTTGTAAAAGAGACTCAGTTTTATCCTAAAGACTCCACATGAGGAACGCATTACCACATGCATCTCAGTGCAGTAATCTGCTCTGGGCTACTGCCCCGTCCACAGCAACAAACGCACACACCCTCCAGTGCAGTTCTACACTATTGTCTGATTGAGCTTTAGTTTTATTTACATTTTTCCATTCAGTAATTTTCACATTTAAGGGATGAAATGCCATGAACAAAGCTCTCATGTTATTGTTGATGACATGAGTGGAAATTGCTGGTTATTTCATTGTTAGCAATTGGTTGTTTGTTTATGCTTTTGCAAATTGTATCTAAAGAGCTCATGTCTTTCTACAGCTTTATTCCATCTGTTCAATGAAAGCAGTGAAAGCATATTTTTTCACATAGTGAGCAGAGGTAAAAAAAAAAAAAACTATTAAAGAATGAAAAAGAAATATTTAAACTGGTCAACATTTTGCTTGCTTCCTTATTTATTCTTTAGCTTATTTATTAAGTTAGGCTATTATTTAATAAAACTGTTGGTTTTCTGATTACAACACATACTACTATACTGTAGATAGATAAATTATAAATGTATCGTCTTTCATTTATCTGAAATTTAAATGTTGAAAAACAATTCCTCCTTTTTATTTCTGCATAATTCAATGGTTGAGATGTAATCAAAGTCATTCAGAGAGCTTGTGAAATGTGAACTGTAGCAAAACTTGCCAATTTTGATTTATAGTGGTGGTGAGAGGAACCAGAAGTCACAGTGTGTACAATGCAAGTACTTTACTTACTATCACTTTATTTACTATCCAAAATGACTAGTGAACCTACATGTGTATTTACATGAGATGCACTGATAATCTTAAAATACTGGTTTATCTGAAAAATACATGTTCTTTATTTTCATTGAGAACTATATATATAATGGATGTTTTAGACCAAAACTTTACCTCAAAACTTTCTCAGCTATGTAAATTCTCAGACATCAGGCAGTGAATCCAGAACTATTTCATGTAATAACTTTTAAAGCTTTTAGAAGCATTAAACTCTTCAGCTGTCTGGTTCATATCACCACCACTGTGAATAATTCTGGCTCTGTACGTTTTTCTCGAATCGAGCATTTCACATCAAAACACTCTGAATGTGTTTGTTTACATGGTAATGATTTACTTGTTTAGTACTTTTGGAAAATCTGTGGAATTTCTCTTTATTTCCAGAAAGCCAGGCAATGATGCTTTGCAATGATGTCAGCCATTGCTGTTTTAAATAAGTAGATATACAATAAGTTGTTCTCTCCATATGTTAGATGTCTCAGACACAGCTGAATACAAAAGTTTGGGGCACTTAGTAAAATAACGCTTTATTGATGTTCTATGTTAAAACATTTTAATTCATAAGTACTGTTTACTAGCTGAATTTACCATTTTGGTAAAAATGAAACACAAAATGTGGCCTTTGCAACAGTTATGGCACACTTTATATTGTAAGTTTAATTTTTTTCGACATGTTAAACTCAAATAAATAGAAACAGAAATAGAAATTAGCTGAAAAAAAATATTCAAGTTTGTTTCCTGTAGAGAATGTGCAGTTTGACCAGAGGTGTTCAAACTTTTGCACACAATTGTGTTTACCAGCAGAGGGCTTTTGGCGCAATGAGTAGGTGATGGAGGACAAACAGATATTGAAGCTCCTCTTCAGTGAGATGAGCTCCCCTGTGTTCTTTGATGATTGAAGCTCCCTTCATATCAACTTTGGTCACTTTGTGTTTACTGGGACAAAACACTGAGCTGTAGTTCCGGACTGGGTCCTAGGGTTTGCATGTGTGAGAGAGAGTGAGGCGGCTCCTGGTAGCGTGACCCCGCTGACCCTGCGTGACCTCTGTGCTAATGAATGGAAAGTGGTGGTGCGTGTGTGTCACAGTGTGAGTTCGCAGTTTGTGTGGATCAGGTTTCTGCACACTGCAATAGTGGGATCAACACTTTATTTAACTGCTACAAATCACTGCAAGTAGACTGTCTCTTTTTAGCTCAGGAATGTGGGGTTCTCCAGCCTGACTGTGCCACTAGCTGGAAAAAAGTATTCAACATTAACAGCTTTCTTTTAAAAATTGATATTCCGTGTATGATGGTTCAAAAGCAATTTCCGATGTTTGCTAACTTGATCTTGTGTTTTATGAGCCCTGTTCTGCTGAGCTCGCTTTGCTAAAGATTCGCTATTCTCTGGGCAGTCGTCTGAGGAGCTCTTTAAGCCTTGGGCGGGAATGAAATGAAGAGAACAGAGGTGGCTGAAGGATATTGCAAAACTATTCAAGAAGAAAGGAAAAAAAAAACAGCGAAAAGCAAACACGTTGCAGCCTTGGAAAGCCACTTCAGTGCAGTTGTAATTTCCCCTGCCTGGCCTGCACATGCATTCCTCCAGCCGCATTCACAGCCACCTTTACAACCACTTTAGTGTTCTTAACTCATTTTCTTGTCCAGTTTGATTCCACCTTAGAGAGCTGGGGGGAAGTCTCTGCTGCGGTTGGTGGGGGCCGGATAAGAAAATTCTTGGCTTGCCCTGGGACAGGAGGAAAGGTGATGTCACTGGCAGGTTAGACTGCTATTCCCTCGAGGTTACTGGAAGTCCATACTGTAGCTGGGAAAAGGACGGCTTGGATGGCAGAGACCCATTAACTCTACTGGAATCCCCACATGCATAAAACCTTAAAGAGTGCAGATCAAGGGATCTGCACACTTGTTCTGGAAGGCTTTGTACATATAACCTCTGGTCTACTTGCTCCATGGACTGTCTCCAGACCACACACACCTCACTGTCTTATTATTTACTCGTTGCTCAGCCTCGGATGTGGAGGTTGGAGATCCTGCAGGTGATTTTCTTTTCTTTCCATTACAGACCCCCGCTGGAGTTTAGATCTGTTTACCAATAATGTAAGCATGCTCTGTTATGTGCACCTGGTTTCTAGATGGCTTGAGCAAAACAGTCTAAATCAGTACTGTGCCAGCACAGGCCTTCCACCTGACAATAGATCCTCCAGTAACAGGGTCTTATGCAGAGGGGCATACACTGGCAGTTGCTATATGCTGAAGAGTACTTATAAAGTTGTATTGGCTAATATTTGTGCTCTGTCTTAAGCACACTAATGCCGACTGGTAGTTCAGAAAGACCCAATGGTAGGTCTAAAGAACATCTGCAAAAACAAATCGCTGGCATATTTCTGATAGAACAGATGCAAACAGGAAAGAGACAAAAAAAAGCCCTTCTCAAAGAAAGAGGTGATGTTGAATTTGCTTTTAATATATACAGCATGACCAAAAGTATCAAGACACTCCTTCTAATTTGTGAATTCAGGTGCCCCCATTGCTGGTTGGGCAGTTTTCATGGAAAAGCATTGCCAGTAGAATGGGAAGCTCTGGAGCAGCCACACATTAGCCTAACATTACCATGCCCAGTGCCAAGCCTCACCTACAGGGCTATTAAGCTCCCCTACACTGGGCAGTGGAGCAATGGAACTGTGTTCTCTGGAGTGATGGAGCCCCATCTTATACCTCTGGGATGAGTTGAAGTGGCATTTGTGATCCAGAACTAATCATCTAACATCAGCATCTGACCTCACTAATGCTCTTGTGACTGAATGCAATCAAATCCTCACAGCAATGTTCCAACATCTACTATAAAGCCTTCCCAGAACCTTCCTAGACCCTGTTACTGCAGCAAAGAGGGAAAAACTCCCTGCTAATAACCCTTTATTTTAGAAGAAACGTTGGATGAGCAGGTGTCTACAAACTTATGGGATTAAAGGCTGTATGAAGTCCAGACCACAGGCCTCGTTTGCAATAGTGTTTGTCTCCCTTTAGGTAATCTATGGGCTGGGTCAGGATGAACAATTGATGTGCTATCGCCGATCGTGTCTTTTTGCCACGTCACTTAGTTGCTTCCCTCATTCTCAGAGACTTTCCAGCAGGGTCGCCAGGCCGCCAGGCACGGCACACGTGGAGTGGCCCTGTGGACGGCACAGCCCTTTCAGACCCTGAAGGGAGTCGTTCTCTGTAACGGATCAAAGAATTAGCGATCCTGAATCAGGGGACTGGAGATACGTCCAAAGTTCCGAGCCAACTCAGTTTCATCCTTGGAAACTTAAGCTCAGGGTTTTGGATCCTATCTGAATTTTTGAGTAGCATTGCAGGAATTCTTTGGGATGTGCTGGCTATGACTAAAAGGCTTTTTGGCTTTTGTAGCACTGTGGCAGGAGGAAATGCTCTGCACCTGTTCAAAACGCTTAGGGATCCAGTAGACGTGACACATAGATGCCATTGTTTTGTATGACATTAGAAGCCACACTAATGAGACTGTGTTGAAGCAGATGGCCGCTGAGACACGTTTAGAGCTGAGTGAGATCATTACATAACCAAGTTCTTCAGAATAAAGATCTTCTCCCTGTACAGATATTGCCAGCATTATTACTGACTTTAAGGGCTTGTTTCCCAGACCCAGATTAATCATGCATTTCTAATGGTGAGTCACCTCTGGCACTGCAATTTAGTCCAAGACTAGGATTAATCCATGTCCTGAAAATTGGTCCTGTGCAGTAAAAAAACAAAGCTATGTGGGAATCAGCTACATGTGCATCTGGACATGTAATGTAATCTGAATATAGAGGGAGTACGGAGTATAGTTAATTTAGCTTTTTACTGCATAGAACTAATTCAAAACTATCCTCTGGCAATAAATGTGGGGCTAACACGTTTTGGGGCCTTCAGAAATCAACGTGGCTAACATTCACTACTTTTATTATAAAAGGAAAATAAAAATAAGCAACATCAAAGAAAAAGAGCAGAAACAATAATCAAGAAAAAGACAAAGCACCCCCTGCATGCCCCCCACTGTACCATGAGCGAAGCTGAAATCCTATTGGAGGCGCCCACGGCGTAAACCTTTACTTTTTTCCTTTTACTGCAAATTAAAATTTTGTTGCTTTTTCCGTTTGATTTTACGGGAAACATCTGGGCGATCGCAGTGTGGAGAAATGAGCCTCTGATCGCTGCCTGCCCGCCCGGGGTAATGAGACATTATCAACCGCACACACACACACTCACACACAAACACACACACACACTCACACACACTCCTACAACATGACCAAGGCGTATTTATGTGCACCTCACTCGGATACAGATTTTCACAGTTTTCCCCACAGATTGTCCTATTTTGACCTGAAAAATTAACTTTGGGCACGTTTTCTTTCTTTCTTTCTTTCTTTCTTTCTTTCTTACCTTTTTCTGTCTTTCTTTCTTTTCTTTTATCTGTCTTTCTTTCTGTCTTTCTTGCTTTCTTTGTCCCCTGGAGGAAGCAGACCTGGAGCAGGTGTGGGGAGTAACACGCTACACATTTTAAAAAGATAGTTCTTCAAGTGTTCTTTAGTAAAGGGAATGGTTCTGTACAGAACCATGAGTTCTATATAGAACCGTTTGCATGCTTCTTTGCACAGTGAAATGCTTCTTCAGACTGATAGACAATGGGTTGTAATTGGTTCTATATAGCACCAGAAAGGGTTCTGCTATCGTTATCATGTCAAGCTTGTGACCGTTTTTGGTGCTATCAAGAACCATTGTCAAAAAGGTTCTGTACAGAACCATACACATTCTCCATGAATCTGAACAAGCAGTTCACCATGCATGTGTAGCCTCTTCTCCATCATTACTGCTGTTTTAGACCCTCCTCTGAGGGTCCGCTCACACATCTGACCAAAGCGAGTGATCTTCTCTAAAACCTTCAAACATTTAGGATCAATGTCTCCCTCTGAGCTGAACGGTGAACAGAACAGAAAAGCCCAGCCTTCACTCTCGCACCCTCAGCGCTCAGCCTGCAGAGCAGCTTGAGCCTTTTCGAATTCTTCCCCTCGTGGCTGAAAGCGGGTCTCCACTGAACAAAACTATCTGCAGACTTTCATCATCCACAATTAGCGAAAGCCATAGACTGGAACAGGAACTTTACATTGCGCTGATTTTTATCGAGCTGTGTCTGAGGAAAATTGCAAGTAAACAATTTCATGCTTTGCAAGTGTGGCTGTAGATTTGAGAGAGAAAAATAATAATGATAATGAGAGTCTGAGTGGGCGCTGAGTGAATAGGTCTGTTAGTGCTTGTTAAAGAGTCTCCCCGCAGCTCTAGAGCCTTAAAGCATGAAGGTCTCAGTGAAGGCCAGAACCCCACTCTCCCCAGCTAATGAACCCGCACTGCTTTCCACTGTGGACAGAGAAAGCTGATGAGTCAGCAGGGAAAAGGGTTTTTTTTTGTAATAATTTGGCACAACCATCTAACTGTAATAAGTTAGGTATATGTTAAAAGACATTTCATAAGAAGGCTGTATGGTGACCATAATAGTTAGACCTGTGGATCAAGCCTAGTCTAGTCTCTGTGTATGAATCATAGCTCACAGTTCAACGTAATTGTTCAAAAAATAGTTTTTAATAAATAAGCACAATGTAATGGACGGAATCTGAAAAAAAAAACACACGAAGGCAGTAATCCATGCAGCGTACTTTAAGAAAGTAGCTATTGCTCTAAATTGCATTGGTCACCTTTAAAAAAGCTGACGATACTCACAGGTAGCATTATGTACATTACTTTATCGAAACTTTCATTTTCATATATTTATATATATATATAAACTCTTCTATTTAAAGACAAAAAGGAAATATAGTTTCATTACAGATAACAGACGGCTGTCCTGTACCACACTGAAGAATAACTTGTGGGAGAAGTAAATGTGTAATTGGCCCCACTGAGGTGGCCAGCACTGTTCTTTTCTTTGTCTAGGTGTAAAAGTAAAATCCTCTGGAGGAGGCGGGGGGCGTTAGGAGTTCCTCTTGTTTAGGTAAAGGGGATAAAATGTTCCTCTTGTCTAGTAATGGGTGTGAAATGAGTTCCTCTTGTCTAGTTCATGTCGTTCTCTGATGGTACATGAAGGCACTTCAAGTGCTCCAGCCCGCTGTTGGGAATCACAGAACGTGTCTTGGCCATGTCACTGAGGTTCATAGGTTCTTCAAGAAATCCTTTGGTGTCTTCAGAATTAGTGGAAGTAAACAGTCTAAAGGGGGAAGATGAGAACGAGAAGTAAGCATCAAGAACAGACTGTTAGTGTGGATTTTCCACCACAGACTGAGATACACTGATTAAAACTACAGGCTGTCACATCCCCTCACACTGCGCACGCGAGGATTCATAAAACTCAGTGTTTTCTTTAGCACACAGTGAGCATACAGTCATAAAACCCCATCATATTAACGCCTGAGTGGTTTGGGCCTGCATTGGGTTTGAACTCAAAGGGGGATTCCACCGGTTTCTCAAAATTTCTCCATAATTCGGTCGTCGAGATGTAAACGTCATGCAGAGTGGTTTGATGTGAAATGTTGCCGACTCACAATGTTGGTGACAGGAACAGAAATATAACCAACACGTATCTCCTGAGTTTTTTTTTTCTTTAGGGACTATTTTGCCTTAAAAATACCTTTTAGGACAAAACATTATCACAAAACGGTCATGAAGCAATGTCTCAGCATCAGCAAGCATATTCATGTACTAACTGTCTGTGAGGGAGCTTTTAGAAGCATTAAACTCTTCAGACGTCTAGTTGCTCTCACCACCACCGAGAACAAATCTGACTCTTGAGTTTTTCTAGAACAGAGCATTTCACACCAAACCACCCTGAATGACTTTGTTTACATCTTAACGACCTATAAATGCAGATTGTTTTTAACATGCAGTTAACAGTTCAGTCAGTGAAAATGACACTGAGCTTTAGGACAAGCCTTCAACACACCTGCCCTCACATTAACTAAAGGCATGTAAATAGCACAAACACAGGCGTTTAAAACAGAGGGATTTTTACTCTAGAATCACTTTTCACGAGCGTATCCACAGACTGCTGGTGTCTCTCACTGCTAATAACATAGATTGTTACACGCTTTGATTTTGTTCACGTTAAGATAAAACGAGTCTTGCATCTATTCTTTGTAACATTTAATTAGACTAACTACGTCTATGTTTGATCTCATGCAATTACTGTAATTCTAGCCTACTAGTGATACTATTATTATTATTATTATTATTATTATTATTAGAGAGCCACTTAGCTTGACCTGAAACATAATCACCTGAAACTCAGTAAAATTATTAAATATGTATCAGAGTAAAACATATAAAAAGCCCAGCAAAATAAAACCTCTGAATATCCTTCACAGAAAAGCTTACAGTAATTAAAATAGTCATTAAAATAGTCATTAAAATATGATGCCCAAAGCGTTTCCACAGTGTTTCAGAATAGCGAGGTTTCGCATTGTTTCAACAGAAAGGGCTGATTTACAGGAGATTAAACCCAAACACTCTGCTTGTAGTGTTCCTCTAATGGCCGTTCTGCCGGCTCTAACATCCTCAGCTCGGCTCTAATGTTCAGCAAAGTAGCCTAAGAGGACAGTCAGAGTGAGGAAGAGGACATCTGATCCTCATGCTGGTTTCTGACTCTGTATCTATAGCTGAACACAAATCCCACATGAACATGACTGTGGTTTCTTTCTCCCAGCAGACTCAACTGTTTTTAAACGAAACTGAGCCTCCAGTGGTCAAACGGTCACCGTCATAAAATTTATGAACTATTAGATAAATCGCTTTCCCCATTTTCATTCTCACGAGAAAGTAAGAGACAGGAGGGAGGAAGGGAGTAAGTAAGTAAGTAAATAAGTAAATAAATAGCAAAGTGGGCGGAGAGATAAAACTTTGAGCTTTAAAGACCATCAAATTTATTTAGAATACTCCTAAATAAATAATTCCAATGACAATTGACTGCTGTGAAATTATTATTATTATTATTATTATTATTATTATTGTTGTTGTTGTTGTTGTTGTTGTTGTTATTATTATTGCTAGACTAATTCTTATTAATGTTATTGTTTCTACTATTCTTATTAATACCACTACAAATAAGAGCGTGTATATATAGACAGATAGACAGACAGACATACATACTTTGGAATTATTACTATGGTTGGAAAGCTATTATTATCATTATTACTACTATTATATTTATTCCTATTATACTTATTATTGGGCTATTTTAGCACGATTAAACATATTATCTTAGAAAAGCTCTATTTTGGCATGCTTGAACCTATTATTACTATTATTGTTATTATTATTAATTGTGCAGTGCTTCCTCTGTCCAGCCTGTGTGAGCTGACAGAGGGTCCTGCAGCAGCAGGCTGAGCAGCAGTGTGTCCGGTACCCACCCCTGCAGCAGCAGCAGCAGCTCTCCGCTAGTGCGAGGCGGACATGGACCACGCGCCTTCCATCCTCCACACGGAGAAGGCGTAGCTGAGTCTCTCGTGCGCCACGTAGCTGCAGCTGGACATCTTACTGTCCATCTCGTCGCTCTGCAGCACCTGGTAGAGGAAGTCGATGTAGCGCGAGGCGAGCTTGAGCGTCTGGATCTTGCTGAGCTTGTCCGAGGGCAGCGTGGGGATGATCTTGCGCAGCGACGCGAACGCCTCGTTCAGAGACTGAGTCCGCTGGCGCTCGCGCACGTTGGCCAGCACGCGCTGGTTTTGCAGCTCCTCGTAGGAGTGTGCGCGGCTCGGGCTGGCCTTCTTGCCCCGCTTGGCGGAGCCCGGACTGCCCTCGTCGCTCGACTTCTTGCTGGGTCTCCTCTTCCTGCCCACGCGCTTGTGCTGCCTGTCCAGCTCCTCCTCGCTGGTCACCACGCTGTCCACCGGAGACACGGGCGAGCTCGAGCTCTCCTCCATCTCTCTCTTGAGGAAGTGCAGGGGCGGAGGGGAAAACACGCTCTCCACCTTCGGATCCGTGGCTGGAAGGTTAGATCCGCGCGAGACGGGAAACGAAAGAGTTTCAGCTCTTGTGCGTATGTGTGTGTGAGTGTGTGTTTGCGCGCGCGCGTCCGTGTGTGTGAGTGTGTGTGATGCGCCTCTCTGGGTCTCAGGTATCCTCCACTCCGCTCACTCTGCAGCCCGGCACCGTCTCCGTCCCCAGGAAGTTTCTCCCTGATTGCTCTTCTGTTTTTTTGGGGGACTCTGTCCCGGCGTGGGGTGTAAATAGCTGAAGGGGGAGGCAGCGCAGAGCTCTGATTGGCTGCTAATAAACAGGAGGGACCAGTGTTGAGTTACACTCAGATCATACAGGGGCGCCAGGGAAAAGACTTCTGTACTCTAATACAGAGAGCTTCATACCTCCATTATTATTATTATTACTATTATTATTATTATTATTATTGTTGTTGTTGTTGTTGTTGTTGTTAATATTCGATCTGATATTGTGTATCAGTGTGAGTGTATTATTATTATTATTATTACTATTAATAATAATATTAATATGATTATTACTATTAATATTATTATTAGTAGTATTGTTGTGAACATTCGATGTGATATGGTTTATTAATGTTTGAGGGCATTATTGATGCTATAAATATGAAATATGACACTTCTGAACAAACATTACTGACCATTATAATAGTATAGTATAATAGTATAATAGTGATTTGCTGATTTTTATATTATTATTATTATTATTATTATTATTATTATAAATATTATTATCATATAACAACAACACCAACAACAACAATAATAATAATAATAGTAATAATAATAATAATATTTAGACTGATCATGTATGATCGTTTATTTATTACTGATCATGTATTTGATCATTTATGGATAAAATAAATCAAATAAAACTATCAATATATAAATCAATCAATACATTTGATCATTTATTGATCAAATAAATATTTGATCAATCATTACTGATCATTTATTTATTTATTTATTTATTTATCACTTCTGGTCATTGTTGAGTATTATTATAGTACAGTATTGATTTATTATTTTGTATTATTATTATTATTATTATTATTATTATACGTATTATTAATTTATTATTATTATTATTATTATTTTTACTTTTATTATTGTTGTTTTTAATAACAACAACAACATCGGTAATAATATAATGTAAAGCTAAATAAAACATAATTAGTAACAAAATGTTTAAAAATAAGAATAATGCTCAAATTGAGAATAATATTCTGGTGCAATAATGGTTACTATAAATACTGTAATATTTATTATCTTAGTTATAATTAGTATTAACAACGACGACAACCGCAATAGTAACAGGCATTAGAGATGTCAAATAGTCACAATTTACTCCCAACAGTAATCCGTATAAATTACAGTGCGGATTAACTGCGCTCTGTTCTCCTTTACAGACTGAATAAACAGATGAGTACATTAATAAAAGCAGTATAGATAGTTTTTCTATCATTGAGGTTCGTTCTGTGTTTTACAGTTAACTCATTCAGTGCCGCTGCGCTCCTGGTTCATCCTCTGAGCCCCGCGAGCTGCTTTTGTGTTGACGTATGACGTCATGCGTCCTACATGTTTCCCGCGCGGCGCACGTGGCTCTTGTTATAGCTGGACTGTGGTCCACAAAGTGAGAGAGCTTTTCACTGCGTTATGGCGCAGAGTTATTTATACTGTATATTTAAAGTGTTTTATAAAAGGAATGCGATATTCTTAACGGTCCATCTTTTGTTATTAGGCCTTTATGGGATCTTTTTGTTTGCATTAGTCCTGATTCCACTGTGGCTCTCGGTGCTGTTAATCGGTCACTAAAGGCTAAATTCAGCCTGTTTCAGTCTCACCGCTCCTCTGTTCAGAAACCGTGGTGCCCAGTTTAAACCGAGGGTCAGGCCTGTGCTGATGAGCTCTCAGTCCGCAGTGGACTGTGTTCAGAGCGGTTCTCGTCTCTGTTCTCGTGAAGAAGCTCAGGTGCGCTTCTCGGCAGGTTTCTCCGAATCTATCGTCTCAGCCACGATGAAAGTCTTCTGCCTGTTGTTTTCCAGAAAACTGTCCAGGCTTTCACAATACCTCGAACACATGTCCGAGCGGGCCTGCAGTGCGGAACTTCTTGGCAAGGCCTCAGAAGCTCTCCCCGCTTACGGCCATTTGAATGGCGAGCCTGCACTGTCTCTTTGAAAAAGACAATAATGATGCATGTCAGATTTCTTTTACCAGCGTCCAGTGCTCCAGAACAGGCTGTTGGATGTTTTATATATGGATGAAGTTTGGTCAGTTTCGTTAGGTTTTAAATTATGAAACATATCTTCTTTTGATTTTTTTCCCCCAATTATGCATATGTAATACACATGTGAACGGAGCAGGACCCTAAAACAGTCACAGCGAACAGACGAAGCCATAATGATCTCAGAATCTGTTCTGGCCTTCAAAGGTAGCCGGAGAGAAGAGTGGCCTTCAAAGAACAAAGAGTGTTAAATGAAGAGTGCAACGTACAGGACTGTGAAAAAGTCAGACACCACTTCCCACGTTTAAATGTATTTAATTTCCACTCGAATTGGCCAGTTGGTACAAACTATTTTCAGGAGGATAATTCAGGAGGATAATTCAGAGGAGATTAGATATAAGTGGAGGAAAAAAAAACAAAACAAAAACAAGGAGTTTCCAAAACTGGAGCTTAAAAAATTATTAAAAGAGTTTGAGAAAGTGTGACTCCTAACAACCACCTGGAAGACCTGGTAGACCACCAAAACTACCTCCATTAGATAAACAGCACTTAGCTTTTATCTTTGAGAGAGAGGAGAAAATCAAGCTGCTTCAGATCTGAAAAAATCCACAGGTGTTTCTGTCCATCTTTCCACTGTGAGAAGAGAACTCAGCGCTATGAGTCTGAAAGCATGTGTAGCTGTGAAGGAGCCTCACTGAGAAAAGGGAAAAGATAAAAAGCAGAAAGGCTTTAAACAAAGAACCTGCTGGTGTTCTCAGAACAATGGACTGACCACTGTGGAATCCAGACCTCAACACCACTGACTGTTTTGGGATTACTTGGACTGCAGAAAACAGAACTTCTAAGACTGAACTTTGGAGCTGTGGAAAAAAAACATCCTGCAAATTTCTTTGAAAACTGAAAGCAAGTCTCCTGAAAAGAATGGACGCTGTAATAAAGTCAAAGAGTGGACACACCAAATACTAAAAAAGATATTATATTTAGTCGTGAGGTTTTTTTAAAATATACGTTTTGTGCTTTTTCTCTGGTGCTGAAACATAAATAATTTGTGCTTAACAGTGGTTTTGACTGGAAATTACACAAATGAAGGGTCTCTGACTCTTGCACAGCACTGCACCCCCCCAGAAAAACTAGTTTTACAGTGTTTGAAACAATGTTGGTGTTTCATTTTGTAAAGTATGTGTTTCTAAAGTAATATTTGGTTCAAAAGTGCAAGAATGACCTCCTACAGACTTTGACAGGGTATACAACTGCTTCCAGGTTTGGATCCATAAAAAAGTGCAATCATAAAACTGGCATCACTTCCTCAGCTTGCTGTGTCAATTACGAGTGAATACCTTAATATACTCATTGATTGTGTTATGTTTGGTTACATGTGTTATGCCACTGGAGACATAGAGGACTGACATCATTATGCTCAACTGCAGTGGAAAGCTATGATGTAAAATGTATCACAATTTCTGCTCTTTATCAAGATTCATCATTAGATAAGCACCTGCTGGAGCATATAGCACTGCTGTATTAACACTACATTAGTTTTAATAGTGATTTTGCTGTTGTCTTCCGTGTTCTATAGAAAATAATGGGAGGGATCCTTTACTTTAGCAAGCATTCTGGGGGGAACTCTCTTTAAGAAGTCCTTTTAAAGCTATGTGTATGCCAGTTTTACTTTCATTAATCCTTAGTTGTAATTGCTCTACTATGCTCTGCTATCTCTCAGTTTTAATTGCTCTGCTTTCTTACCTTGATATTCAGTAGTACAGCCTGGCTTTGAGGCTTCAGGATTTGTATATATATTACAGATTTAAAATAACATTTTAAAATGCAAGTTTTTCAGGAATTACAATTGGACACAATACACATATTTTCAGAGAATCACCACTGGCAGTACAAGTTCAAAGCTAGCTCTAATCTGGGTAAGAGAAACCACGTCAGCCTTCATCTGTGCTATATAGCGCTGCTTTATATAGCCAGATCTCCATAAGCAGCGATTATACTGTGGTTAGACTCTTTGGAGCATTATAGAGATCATCCATAGACTGAGATACCACCATCATTAGCTCATGGTTATCTGGTTATAGCATGATGGTTATCACTCGACAAGAACTTGATTTGTGTCCTCAGATTATCCCCAGCAGGCATGTTTCATTTGTATATACATAAACGTAATATTGTCATATTGTGACATCGGTAGGTCAATTTATTATATTGTGCCCATAAAATTAATCTTAATGCTGTCTTTAACCTCTCTCTCTCTGTATATCGCTGCTGTCGGAACAAAACCCTGTATCTCCATTTTTGTCATTTTTCAGTTTTTGTCATAATTTAAAAATGCCTGTTGCCCTTTACAATGTGTATAAAATTCCTTATAAAAGGACCAAAAGAAATGACCCAAAATTATTTGGAAAAAAGTCTGGTTCCATTGACCTACATTACAAGTAAAGTAGGTTTTTACTTTCTCCTGTGAAGTTATCATTTTGGAGATACAACATTTCGTTCTGACAGCAGCAATATATGCATATATATATATATATATATATATATATATATTTATGAATAAGTGAATGAATCCCCTCGTTTGGAGAAACCTCAACACAGAATCACATATCCGATGAAGTTAAACATCATCTCCTCTCTTACCCTTGAAAAAAAAAAACGTGAGGCCTCTTTGCATTCTCTCCAATCAGCCGCACTGCTTCAGATAGACTCCATATGGCTATAGCAGCTCAGCGCGGCCCCTTTAGAACATGAGCTTGTGACGGCAGGTATAATACCATACACATTTCCCCCTGCAGACCCTGGTAGGCGCTCTTCTGGTACTGCCTGGGCTCTGGAGATGACCCACATCAGATCAAAGATATGCAATGCCATATTTCACTCTGCTAAGATGACGCGTTTATATCTTCCTGACACCTCCAAATTAGCTCCACATGGCCTGGAACTCTTTAATAAGCTGAAATCCTTTCTGCTGAGGCCTGTCATATGCATTGGCACAAGGTCGCTTGTGGCTGCTTTTAGAATGTAATAAATAGAAAGGAAGGAGGTGAAAATGCCTGCAGCTGAAAAAAAACAAGTGCGACTGGCTTTGTGTGGCTCTGGCACTTCTCAGGATTTTAAGTGAACAATTAAAGCTTCACCTGGAGAGATGGAGGCGAGGTATTGAGGTATGATGCCGGTTATGAAGGTAATATAAAGAAGGAGGAGCTGATCTGAGAGAAGATGGAGAAGATGATTTGTAGGACGTGCTTTATGATCTAGGTGATTTTACAGTCCAGATGTATGGCATGATTGGTTGCCTGTTGGTCCAACATATAAGATTATGCGGCTGAAGCCAAAAGATCTTGGCAAGCCGATCCTAAGTAAAGTCAGATGTACACAGTGTATGTTTGCGCGTTTCACATTTGTTGTGTAGGTGCACGTCCTCGAGTCCATATGCCTCGGCGACGTATGCATACAATATGTGCTTTAAACCAAGGAGATGTTCTGCAGGGAAAAGGACGCAGCTGTTTTTCATTGGCATTACTGCTGCTTCCATTAGTATTAGTGCCATCAGCTTCAACAAGACTGCTGCTGCTGCTACTGGATGACACTCACCTGTTTCAGTACTATGAAGAACATAGACAGAAATTGCCAGGAGAGGTATCCAGCTGTGCTCCAGTGTAATCTCCTTAATGTCTGCTCTTTCCTTTTCTTTCTAGCAAGTGACTAAGTGTCAACAAGTGCTTTGTTCCACGGCCTGTAGAGAAGGTGTGAATGTAACACTCTGTGGTGAACCAGGAGTGTAAACATGTTCCAACAAACATCTCTGTTTGGATACATAATCTCTTCATTCGCACCCTCTGAGAAGGGCAGGACCCACTTGATATTTAGTAACACTTGTTTACTCCTAACTAAACTTTACTTAAGGAAATTGCTTCTTATTTTCTTGCTACTGGACACCCAATAGACTGTCGTACTGGCTTCCCCTCTTACTCTTCATCCTAGTAGGAATTTAACAGCCATTCCAACATTATGGAACAAATGGGAAAAGTGTGAAGGAAAATATGTGTGAAAAGTTCTATTCACAGCAAGTCTTGGTTTACTTTATTGCAATTACCTACACTGCATGTCCAGATGTTTGTAGATACCTTCTTACCCAGTGTTTCTTGTGAAATCAAGGTTATTATTCGTGAGTTCGTCCCACTTTGCTGCAGTAACAGCTTCTACTCTTCTTGGAAGGCTTTGCAATAGATGTGAGAATGTGAGAATTAGATTGTGTTCAGCCACAAGAGCGAGGTCAGGTACTGTTGGATGATGAGTACTGGATCACCCAGAACTATAGGTATTGGATGGAGCTGCACAACTCCAGATAACATTGTACCAAAGCCCAGTGCTGAAGAGCTTTATTCCCCTCTAGCAGGCATTTGACATCAGAGATGGTGACCTTAGGTCTATGTGCAGCTCCTCCAGAGCATCCCATTCTATTATTGATGCTTCTCTATTGAGATTATACACACTGTATGTGCACAACAGAAGGTCTGCAGCAGTGGGTTCACCTTAAAGTAGCAGAATTTAGTATTCAGAAGGAGTGCTTTTGGAAATATAGTGTGCTATTACATGTTATGATTAGACCTATCAAGGCACTTCATGTATGCTCCATTGTCAATGTGGCTGGATGAAATCTCTCAGAAATAAAGGTAGTAAACTGTCTCTGGGGCAGCACCCCTCTTGTCACTGGGATGGAATCTCAGTACATCTCAGTACCTTTAGTCAGGGAACATAACTGTACTATAATCCATTGAAATCGTATTTTCTAAGTTGTATTGACTCCACACACTCCGTCTCGTCTCCAGTCTTTGTATTTTTTTGTTCTGTTTTAAAACATTAGGTTATGAAAAGGTACAAATATGTACTTTTCCACTGGGAAAAACTTATTTAAGGAACACAATTGGACCTTAAAAACCACTGTTGTACCTTTGAGAGTATATTTACATTGTTTTTACCTTGATGAACAAAAAAATGTACCTGCACGGTACCTTTATTTCTAACGGTGTAGATATAAGGCCAAATTATTCATGTAAATGTGCCTGTTCCAAGCTATGCTCAAATGGAATTGGCCTTTCATACATCTACATGCCTCCATTTTCGTTTTTTAACCCTGATGACAAGGTGTTTCTGAAATCGCATTAGGGGCCCTTCATAAATGTTTCATTAGGGAGTGTGTAACAGCTTGAAGCATTTAGGTTTGTTTAATATGATGCAGACTTCACCCGCTCTGTCTCCTGTCAGGGCTGGATCTGGGAGCTTTGCGTGGCCTCTCTCCGGGGTGCCAGGGGCCTCCAGAACACTGCTGCTTGCTTTGATTTCAGCTGAGGTGAAGCAAATGGGCCAGAACGCTTCCATCACACACAATGGATTGGGCTCTGACAGGGCAAGCCTGCAATGCTTTAATAAGTGTGCAAAGAGAACAATGACAAAAACATGGAAAAGAAGGCTTTGTACCAATGCTTATCATTTACATTCATCTGCATACAAAAATGAAGATTTCCCAGATAGATAAGGCAGACAGGACTGCTCTAAGACAAGCAATATCTGGTTGTCATTTCCAATGGTTTTACTCAAGGAAATCCTACTTTCCAACACATCAGGACTCTTTCAGCAGGTCGACCACATTAGCCACATCTGTACGGCACGAATGAAAAGACCCTCTTATGCTTTCTCACTGCAGGTTATCCTATGCCTACAGAGTGTGACTTCTGTTAACCCCTAAATGTCCAAATGTCCAAATGTAAAATGTGCTTAGTTCCAAGTGTTCTGTAAGTTTGAGAGCACAAATATGAAGAATTTCTCAAACTCAATCAAACAATATGACCAAAAAGTACATTTCTAACTTTTTTCATATTAGATTTAGTCATTTGGTCACATTGGGCTACTGGTTTTTAACAAAACAATGGAAAATGTAAATTTCATTGTTAATTGAAGTATGAAAATGACACAAAATGAAATTCAAATGGGTAGATGTTAGAAGTTCATCCAAAGTATAGTTATACAAAATTTATTCACTGTTGACCAATCACGAGACGTTTTGTGGCATTTATCCTTTTCACACTCAATTTAGTTGTCAGACCTGACTGGGTTGATTCACTCACAGCTATCAGTCTTTTCATATACATTAATTAATGTGCACCCCTGGTTAAATTAACTTAGTTGATTTTCTAACTTAAAATGAGTTAACACATCCTCTACAGAGAAAGAACGTTTCTGCAAATTTTACTGCACAGTTACTGTGTATTTGCTGAATTTTACATACTGGGAAAAAATACAACATAAAATGTGGCCTGTGCAAAAGTTATGGCACATTTAATATGGTGTGAGTTTTATCTCAATATGTTATACTCAGCAAATAAATAGAAACTGTGCACTAAAAAAATTAGAAAATGCCATATTTAAGTTCTCTGTAGAGGACAACTTATCCTTACTTAGAAAATCGCACCCCCGAATTATGCACATAGACAGTTTCAGCAAATTCTATCATAAATGTACGCTATGTAATATTTTTGCGTTTCTGTTTTAAGTACTGTTACTACTTAATACTGGCGCATTGCACATGGTTCCTGAGTTCTGCTGACACATTTTTCATCTTCAGAGACTATTGTTAGACATTCTGTGCCCACATTGCGCATTCATTGTTAAATTTTTGTGGTGAATTCATCTTATTTGTACCTTTGAAGAGTTTGCCGCTGTGTCTGCAGCTAATTACTGCAGCAAGTGTGCCGGCAGCTCTCTCTCCTCTCACACGGCTTTTCTGAATAAACAGTGCAGTTTAATGAGAGGTGCACTTGTGACCATGGTGCCAAGGTTAGTTTCAGGCTCACAGGTCTGTGAGGGCCCAGGTGGCCAGCTCCACCACCCTGACCCTCTGCAAACATGGCCTGTTTACTCTGCTGATTGGCCAAGCTCAAGATAATAATAGAGCCATGATTGGTGCAAACACAAGCAGAACATTTACAGTTTAGTGTAAGTCTGAGGTAAAATTCAAGGGCTCTGACAAAGAGATTAGGTAGTAGACAGATTTTGTACTTGTTAACACAAGTAGATTCAAGAGGTTAGCTCTGATTTCATCTGCCTTTTCATGTTGTTAAATATCACACAATGAGAAAACGCCTGTCAATTGTTCAAGGAATGTTTGGAAAAAAACATACAGAGACATAATTTTGACTTATGTTGTTAGAATGAATTCTCTAATGCTTGAAAGCCTCAGTGCAACAAAACATTTTTTCTTATTTTACAGTCACAGTGAAAAGGTTAATAGCAAAGGAAGAAGTTTGAAGAAACCAATAAAAAGCCTGTACTTGGTCTCCTAATGGACATTTTAAATTTCATGGCAAGAAATTAATAAGACTTCATGTTGAAAACTGTTCCAGACAATATTCAAATAAGTAGTTTTTCATCAAAATATGATTCACACCGCTTTTTAATAATCAGTATCACATAAATTATTTTGTATATTCTGAGAAATTGCTTTAATATCTGTGTTGCCTAGAAGCAACACTGTGTGACAGTGGAATGGATATAGACTACCATAGAAAAGTATCATTTTTGCCGCCATCATCTAAAACAACAGTGCCATTACCATATAAAACTAGTTTTTAGTGTTTTGGTTTATTTAGGATATGTAATGTTTTAGTATTTATTGAAGTATTTATTATCATATATGTAATATGTAGAATGCAATATATATGGTTAGAAATTATTCCAGTCAATTCTGTCATGTCACATAGTATATTCTACTACTGTCATCATATTTGTTTAGAAAATGAATTCTGATTACTTGAAAATGCCCTTTACAGTATGACTAAATTCCATGATTTCCAAAATGGCTTAGAAAACAGTCTGGTTCCACTGGCTTACATTAAAAGTAAATTATGTTTTTTTCCTTCCCCTGCAACATTATCGTTTTGGAGATATGAGGTTTTGTTCTGACAGCAGTGATATGGATGGTGCATTTAATGTATGTTTTTTTTATTTTTCCAAAATGTTAAAAATAAACATAAATTATGCTTTAAAATTAGCAGAAAAGTGTCATATTAAAGTCTGTTTACTACCAAAGAATATTTTAGCTCAATGCAGGGCCCGGTGTCGGTAGGCTGGATGTCTGTCACAGGTCGAAGCATACATTAAAACATCACCCAGACATGATTTCAGACAAAGTGCTGGACTGTTCCTAAGTGGCCATCAATCCAGATCTCAGTCCCCTACAACACCCGTAGAGAGATCTTAAAGCAGCAGCTGGGAGAAGGTACCCTTCAAATCTATCAGACCTGGAGCAGATTTTGAAAATAGAGTAGTCCAAACATTCCAGTAGAGAGAGGTGCAAGAAACTCATTCACTGCCATTAGAAGTGCTTGATTTCAGTTATTCTTTCTAAAAGGTGCAGTGGCAAATATTAAGTTGAAGGTGCAACTGAATTTGTTCATACCATTAACACATATGCATATGCAATTTTTATGTTGTTTTTCATGTGGAAATCTGAATCATTTATGTCAGATAACATCAGAAAATTTCCCATAAATGTTTGAGGATAATGTATAAACAGAATATGGACATGTACAGACACAGAAAAGTGCTGAGGAAGACAGAGCTGTTGAACACTGACTCTTGTTTCTTTAAATAAAAAAGAAATACAAGAACTACAATTGTCTCAACACAGGGAAAGCTGTGATTTCAGCTGAAAGAACAATGTTCCCCTAATTACTCTAAAGTACTTCAAACAGAGCTCTGTGTAGTGCATGTTGATAACCTAAACTCTATGGTAAAGTGAAAAGCATGTTCTCCTGATTGCCTTCTGTGTGTATGTAGTGAGACATTGCAGGGATGAATAGGAATGAGCAAAAAAAAATCATTATAATATAATTCACAGTTATCACGGAGTATCTGAGAGACCATGACCTACATATAGAGTTCAGTCATTCAAAACCACTTCAGTAAATCTGCTCAGTATGAATAAACATTCATCAGTGGACAGTGTACGGCATAAATTACGCTTGTGTTTCTCCTGCATTCCTGTAGAAATAACAGACCTAAAACACATGAATGTAGTTTGATTACCAGTCATAGGAAATGATTATACTGTAGGTGAACCCTGTGATTTCTGTTTGACAAATATTTTAAATGTTGTTTAGTTAAAGCAGCCTTTGATGTCTTATTGTTATTTAAGGCTGCTGATACATTAACCCTTAAACTACTGGCTATGAGCAGAGTAGCCTAAAACCATCATCAAGTAAAAGTATCATTACTTTGGTGAATGAGTTTAACATGTGCAAGATGATGAGGCATTAACATACACACAGTTACAGGTAATTTTTGTAAACAGTTAGGTAAACAGTTATTTTTGTTTTTATAGTACAAAAAAGAAAATCTTTAAAGTGTCCTCTTGCCTGACTACTGAGGTAAGAAACCTCCTGGTGAATGTTGCATCAGTGTGTCATCTAAGTTTTGCAGAAAGTATAATTTATACGTCAAATCATTTCAAGCCTTTGCATTGTTCAAAAATTGTGTCATTAATACAAAAAATGTTGACAGTAAGAAAAATTTAAACAAAGTAATCACATTTAACATTATGTGCATTTAACTCTCAAACTGCACACTCACACAAACTGAGCAAGACAGTTGAAACGCTGCCTCTGGCTAGAGATCACTGATGCTAATTCTAGCTAACCAGTGAAACTCCAGTGAATAACTTTCTAAATTAATAATATATCTGGGGGGGATGTGGTAAGGGGGACCTTTTGCCCCATGTCTGGGGGAACTTCTTACCCTCAAGGTCTAACTTTACTGTTCTCAAAATCAATGTCACTCCCTCCTGGAGCAGCCACACATGAACCTGAGGTCACTATGCCCTGTGCCAAAAGTGGCTAGAGGGGTATAAACCCCTCTAGCAGTGGGCTGTGGAGCAGAGGGACTATGTTCTCTGGAGTGATGCAACACCATACAAAGGATGAGTTGGAATGGCATTTGTGATCCAGAACTGATCATCCATCGTCAGTAGCTGACCTCACTAATGCTCTTGTGGCTGAATGCAACCAAATCCTCACAGCAATGTTCCAGCAACTAGTATAAAGCAGAAGAGTACAGGCTGTAACTGCAGCAAAGTTACTCCCAATTAATGGAAGTTGTTGCAGTTATCAAGGGTGAAAATATTATTTGTACATTTACTCAGCACACACGGTAGCATGCATGGAGTACAATGTCAGTGCTATAACATCTTCTACCTGGACAATGTGTTTCTTTTAAACCTGGCAAAAGAATCAAGCATCAGTTCATTCCTATTACCCATTAAAACTCAGGTTCATTTTTCTTACCTTCTGTTGTGAAAGCACTTGCTCTGGATTTGCTGGGACACGAGTGCTGATGTATCTTCAGAAGACGAGTGCTAATATACAACCAGTCAGTCATCACATATGTGAAGGGTTTTGTTCCAAAACACATTATAGGTCTCTTTTAAGTATCCCTGTGTTGTTGGAAGTGGGCTTTGCAATACTACATTATGATTAATTTCTTTATAAACATTTGTATCATTAAAATAGCATTAAAGTTTTCCATTACTCGTCTGTTGTTATTCTTTTTAAAACTCTTCATATCCAAAGTTATAACAAACAGATAAATAACATTTTGGAATGAAACTCATCGTATATATTCATTCATTCACAATCACATGAAAATGAAAGCTAATCCTAGATCATCGCCCTAATACATACAACAGAAGGAGTTCCCATTCAAATGGGAGCAGTAGCGTCCACCTGTACCTAACCAGAGGTGTAAATCACTCAAGACAGCGTGTAACACTGACACACACATTTCTCTTGGGCCACACAACATGTAAGTGGAGAAGCACACTGGCTGAGTGGTGCAATCGAAGCCTCTGGTATAGTAATAGCGCAGCACAGCTAGTGTTATTCTGACCAGTGGCCTGGGACCCAGAGAGCCATCACACACCTGCCACTGCCCCCGGAGACAGAGTGGGGGTCCTGTTAAGCACATCACCCTGGACAAAGGAGTCAGCCAAACATATAAATGAAATCAGTACCAATCTCCAAAGACTAGGTCCGAAACACTGAACCCCGAAAAATCCATCTAACATTGGGAGTGAGACGCAAGTTAAACTGAGGTGTGTGGACACAGAGCCTGTGTAAAACAGCAGGAGGGTCTGCGGTCAAGAGAACAATATCCACCCTAGCAGGTGACGTTACAACAGGCCTAAGCCCACAAGGCTGGACAAGACCACCCCTCAGAGGACTGTCTGAGGAACTTTACCTCAAGATGAACCAGGTGCTTGAGCTTCAGCGAGCTGCAAGATTTCAGTTTGACTGCTACGCTAATGAACTTGCCATACCACTCAATGCTCCTGCTTAATTATATCCACCGAGGGCCATTACCAAACACGAAACTGCACTTCAGGACAGGACAGAGAGGAAACAGCTCATAGTTTTAAGATAAAGTTGCCAAATGGAACCAAAAAGGTTCTTTGGAGTGATACCATAGAAAAAATGTTCTCAACCCTGGTCCTGGAGTTCCCCCTGCCCAGCCCAGCACATTTGATCCAATTAATCAGCAAACTAACCCCTTAAAATCCCAGGCCTACTGCATACTAAGGCTTATTATTCCGTAACTAAAGGGACTTCATTGCTAACAGACTGAGCTGTTCTTAGGTTATTGAAGTGTGTAATAAAAGTTTGGGCCTGTAGCGGGCCCTGACCGTTTAAACTTCCTGAGATGAAACAGAGAAACCTGCAGGGCATAGAATGCCTCAGGACAGAACCATGAAAGGACCACTTTTGGTTCACTCAAGAACCTTACAGTGCATATTTTTTAATTGCATAGTGAATGAGGAGAGCACAGCTATGACCTATTCCAGTTATTCAATATTGTTTTAAATGTGGAGAAAAATGTTTTTTTTCCTGTTTGATATTAGGGCTCTTGTAGTAGGAACTTTTTAAAATAGTAATATTTGGGTGCCTACCCCTGCAATGTGCATTGTGTATAAGCAGATTAGGCTAACATACCCTTGTTTTCTACTGTTTTTTTACTGATTTGAGTGCCACCATCAACTCTCCAGGGACCACTGACTCCCCCTCAGCATAGCCCTGAGGACCACCAGAGGGTGCTTCAGTGGTTGAGAAACCTTGTTCTAAACCAGTCTGACCATTTGCAACATAATGATTGACATGTCTCTCAGCCAATCACAATCGTTGGCAATGTGAGTAAATTAGTCAGAATAAGTCAGAAATATGTTACTAAGAAACTTTTAATTTAAACACACTGTACACTTGTAGAGGATGCCTCTGTTTTTTATTTCCTTCCCAAAGCCTAAAAAATTTTTTGGAATGATCTATGTTGAAGACTCACAGCTTGGTGTGGCAAATTATGACTTATGCTTAGTGTAAGGTAAGCTAAACTTTATCTGGCTTACTGTATTGGCCAATACTCACTTTAACAATAAAAAAAAATAACAGAACAACGTTACGATCCAGTATCTAGCTGAGCTTTTCTTGCCTTACCTACTGACAGTTAGCTTGATGGATAAGTGACATTTGCTTACGTTCATGTTTAAAAACGTTCTGTGTAAAGATAGATATTAATGTATTCATTTGCATGCCATCATTTCTATTATTTCATTTAAGACCTTGTGTACAAGATAGACAAGATAGCACAAGAACACTAGTTTTAGCATCAGCTTATCTAAAGGGGCAACCTACATTCATACATCTTGCAAAAATAGTTTTTTTTTTAATTATTTTGAAAATGTTTTAAAATGTACTCCTCTGTTTACTCCTACAGTTTCTTATATGTGACTGAACTTTTTAGTATGTCAGCACGTGTTATGAGGCGGGGCTTTCATAATTTTGCAGATGGACAGTTGAAGGTTGCTCCTACAACTATACATCAGAGCCAAGAACCATTCAGCATTTAGGAACCTTTTTTTTCTTTTTTAGAGTACATGGCTCACCCGAGGACCAGGTGCTATGTGGGCTTTGTAACCTTCACTCACTTATACATCACTTACCTTTCACGGCAGGAGGAATAATAATTACGATCATCATCCTGGTATTCACGAATGCGTGTGATGAGGAATGAGGTCCGTCCCTCCTCTCTCTCTCCAGCCCTCCAGTGTTAGGGAGTGAACGCAGGCTGACAGCTCCCCTGAGTTGGTCTTTACCAAAGGGGAAATAGCTAAAACAAACGTACTCTGTGAGAGGAGGGCACACCGCTGAGACGGGACAGCTGTGAATTCAATGTCACCAATGGACTTGATTTTCAGGGCCAATGCAAACACACGCACACCTGTAGCAAATGCACACTCACTGTAGTGGTACAGTAACAATGATTTTCCCTTAAGGGTTTAAAAATGGTCTGCATTCATGAAGGGAAACGTAATAAAAAACATGCTGAAATCAACTGAACTGACATGGGAAATATTTCATCCACAAAGTTGTAGAATCGTGTGCTCGTATACAGTACTGTACAAAAGTCTTAGGCGCACCCAGGCAGATTGTGTAAAACCATTTATCTGGGAAATATGAGCTTCTGCTGGTAAAAACACTATTGAACAGTAGAATAAACTCAAACAATCTTTGATGAAGTAAAAAGCAACAAGATTTTTTAAATGTCTTTTCATAGTAGATTTTGAGTTAGTTAGAGGAACCTAACTTAAAGCTCCCTTCCCCTACATGTTTTGTTACATTTCATCACCAGCACTTCTTATTTAGCTTAATGCAGCATTCATCAGCCAAACCAACTACTGGGTGATAACTGTTGGGTTTCCTTTGGAAAAGGTTAGGAAATACACAAAATCACTGCTTGTTGTATTAGCGTTATTTGTATTTATTCTAAAATTAGTGTTTTTTTCTGAGCAAAGGTTACAGCACATTTTATATTTTATGTTTTTTTTTAAATATGTTAAAATCAACAAATAGAAATAGAAATTCTGCACCAAAACCCATGTGTATATATATATATATATATATATATATATATATATATATATATATATATATATATATATATATATATATATATATAGCTGTTGTCAGAGCAAAACCTTGTATCTCCAAAATGGAACTTTACAGGAGAAGGAAAAAATGTACTTTACTTTCAATGTAAGTCAATGGAACCAGAAATTTTTCCAAGTCATTTTGGGTCATTTCTTTTAGTCTATTCACCAAGAAATTTACAGACAATGTAAAGGGAAACAGGTATTGTCAAAAACTGAAAAGTGTGTATGTTTATAATAATTTTAGTGCACAATTTCTATTATACTATATATTTCTGTTTTTAAATTCACCATTTAAAGAAAAACAGTATCTCCAAAATACCAGTTTTACAGAATTTTTTCTTAGTTATATGTAAATTAATGTAAAGACATTTTATTCCAAGCTATTCTGGAGCATTTCTATTGGTCTATTCGTCATGAAGTATGTAAAGGGCAGCTGTGCTTAAATGATGGAGAAAAATTGACAAAAATGGAGTGTAGATCCATGTTTTTCTTTGGACAGTGTGTGTGACATTTAAGTGTGCTCTCTGTAGAGGATGTATTTTTTTTTCACTTATAAAATCAGCGAAATGTAATTGGACTGGGGGTTTTGCCTGTCTGTAATTTTCTTAAGTGTCTAAGACTTTTGCATAGAGCTGTGTTTGAAAGAGTACTGTGAAAGAGGTATCATGATCTGAGCAAAATTTTATTCTCTTTTAAAAACATCCTTCGAGAAAAATGGCTGTGAAGATAAAAATACAGAAAAGTAATAAATAAGACAATATTCTTAATAAATTATAAAATAAATACATTAATATATTAGCAATCTAGCCGCAGTGAATATCTGCAGAGCAGGGCATAATTAGTGCAAAACAATACTACTGTATAATGTAAATGTGGTGGAGAGGGTGAAGTTCCCACCCTTCAGCTCGAAACACGCACAAAACACTTAAACAGGCACCCCAAGATGCTCGGCAGTTCTCTCATCCCCTCCACACATAAGTGGCATGTCTTTGCTTCAGTGAGACTTGAAAATAGTCTCATTCACCCCTAAAACACAGGGCCTCATTCTCTCATCGTCAACACATTAGAATATAAAAAGCGTCCGGCGTGCCCAGCGCTGAGCTGAAGGGTCTTCCATGTTCCGTGGTGAGAAGTCTGCAGATGTTAGTCTGCCATGATGCCAAGCTGCCAGTGAGGTGGGGGCAGGATCTCTCCCCTGAGCTGAGTCCATCCTGCACTCTAATCCCACTTTATCCAAGAAAGACGAGCTGTCAGATCTGGAGTTGAAGGAGACAAAAGCAGGACAAACACGACCCTTTAGATACATTTTAATGACCATTGAACAAGTCCCAGGTCCAGGCCTAACAAAAGGGGCACACTTCTTCATTTAAATGTTCTCCTTGGTGAGACGGTGCCCTGCACACAGCCTCCTATTGAGAACAAAACACAAGGGCTGGACAGCTGGGAGTAAAACAACAAACGTGAAGAAAGGGAACTGTTTAACAATATCTGTTTAAGTGATAAATACCCTATTTAAAAACAAATGAGCTGCTAGGTATTTGCATATTCGCTCATTTAAGAGCTATGTGGAGCTAGAAAAACTTGCTATGACAGTCTGCCTACATATTCTTCACTAAAAGGTGATTAAAGGAAAATATACACTGCACTATTACAATGGCACTCATCACTGTTATAATAATAATTGACGCACCATATTTCAGGTCAACTAAGACGTAAGAAGCATCATATAGTTTCCTATTTTGTTGCGAACTATTGTTCCCTACAGCATGAAGGGTGAAATTAGAATGTGAAGACAGTAGATCTATGTTTAAGCCACAGAAATCTACTGGGTTTCTAAGTTTATTTCTGTAGTTTTAGACACACTGTGTAATGCATAATGGGAAGTAGCCTAACTTTCAAATCTGGTTTACATTTGCATATATTAAATATATTGGATTTGTTTGGTATCTTGCATTGTTTGATTGTATCCAGATAGATGTATGTAAAAACGGGTGCAGGTGGTATTTCAGCAATGTAGGTGTAAGCTACATTCAGTATGATAAGGAAAATGCTATAGAACTTGCTTTGATTGGTATAAAGCCCATGTGTCAAACACAAGGCCCACGGCCATGTCAGGCCTGTGACACAGTCATATTTGGCCTGCGACTTAATTTTAATTTTCTATTCCTATTAGCCCGTTTCACGCTGAGATACACTACAGTCCCCAGCATGCACTGCAACTTAGTGTGTGTTCTGACCCACTTCCCCTTACAACAATCTTTGGGCCAGCTGCTACACAAAAAGAAAAGATACCTGGTGTCTAGTACAAGCAAATAGGCATGAAAAAACTACCTAAAACAATTTATTTAGAATTATTTTTGAATAACTATTCAATGCCTATTTTGCTGTTGTAATTTTGGCATATTTTGAATAAACAATGGCCTGTTCGAGTCATGGCAAAATGTGAAGTAAAAATAAAATAAAAACACAGCTTGCCCACGGATTTGGTGAGATTATTTTATATGGCCCTTTTAGTGGTTGAGTTTGACACCCCTGGTCTAAAGTGATGGCATTGTATGTTGTTATAGTGTGAATGACTATCATTTAAATGCATGATTATGTATAATCTCCATGCTTTTATTTTAAATTTATTAAGATACACTGCATGATGACTCACTTTTTAGCCATTTGGTTTAAACCATTTGAAAAAAAACGTCTTTATATTAGTGTTCAGAGAACATATAGACCAAAGGAAATTTAATTTTTTTACATATTGACCTTATTGGGTTAATTAAAGGCTGGTGCTTTTTCGTATACAGCACAACTTGTCCAGCAAACACCCCAGTGGGAATGCATGCTAGTTTTATTAAATAATACAGGGAACAAATGCAAAGTTTCAAATAATTATTTCAATGGCAGCAGTTATTTTAGTACAAGTACACTGTCGTCATTTAGGTTCAATGGGCCCCTCGTTAATCTGCTATTAAACTTTAAATGTATGCCTTAAAAATCCTTTAACCTTAAAACAGATGATGTTCATACAATAATCAACAAACGTCTAATTAATAGAAGCGTATAGTCTCACTCACCACTTGTGTTCCAGATTGCGTTGGTTTGGTTTTTGTAACCATTTTTCATACATTCGTCCACGTAGGACTTTGGGTCACAGCCGGACATGAGGATCTCCCTCAGCAGCGCGATGTAGGCGATGGCGAGTCTCAGCGTGTCGATCTTGGAGAGGCGCTTTTCGTACGGAAACGTGGGCACGTGGCAGCGCAGCTGCTCGAAGGCCGAGTTGATGCTCAGCATGCGCTTCCGCTCGCGGATGTTGGCGGCGTGCCGCTGCACTTTGTACGGCTGCTGCTGCTCCTGTTGTTGCTGCTGGTGGTGGTGGCTCAATAGGCGGCGCTGTGCGCGCTTGCCCCCCACGTGAGGCTCGTGCGGTCCGGAGCTGTCCGCTTCAGCACCGGCCTCCAGTCGCGGAGACTGCCACTCCAGGTCGGTGAAGTCGGGGAACATGGACTGGCATCCAGTGGAGGACCACGGCGACAGCTGGCAGTCGAACAGAAGAGAATCCAGCTGCGACTGGAACTGGAAGTTGGGGTCCATTTGGCCCCAGAAAGCGAGGTCTGCTGTGGCATCTTGGTCGAAGTCGAAAAGCGTGTCCTCCATTGAGTTCAGTCCACTCTACAAAGCTCTTGGATACTGTCTTCGGACACTATTGATTAAGGCTGTGAGACTGAGTTGGTTTCTTGGACCTGTTGCTTTGGTGGACCCTCGCAGAAAAATTCTCTGAGATGTCTGACCCTTTGGTAGACCCTTTGCCACTATTGTAAACTAGTGCCTCTGAGATATCTGACCCTATGGTAGACCAGTGCTTCTGAGATATCTGCCCCTATGGTAGGCCACTGCTTCTGAGGTATCTGACCCTGTGGTAGACCACTGCTTCTGAGATATCTGCCCCTATGGTAGGCCACTGCTTCTGAGATATCTGCCTCAATGGTAGACCACTGCTTCTGAGGTATCTGACCCTGTGGTAGACCACTGCTTCTAAAATATCTGACCAAATGGTAGGCTAATGCTTCTGAGATATCTAACCCTATGGTAGGCCACTGCTTCTGAGGTATCTGACCCTATGAAAGACCACTGCTTCTGAGGTATCTGACCCTACGAAAGACCACTGCTTCTGAGATATCTGACCCTGTGGTAGACACCTGCTTCCGAGATATCTGCCTCAATGGTAAACCACTGCTTTTGAGATATCTGACCCTATGGTAGACCACTGCTCCTGAGGTATCTGACCCTACGAAAGACCACTGCTTCTGAGATGTCTAACCCTGTGGTAGACCACTGCTTCTGAGATATTAGGCCCTGCTAGACCACTGCCTCTGAGATCCAGCCTATGCCTCAAAGGTAGACCACTGCGTCTGAGATGTATCCCCCGATGCTAGACCACTGCGTCTGAGATGCGGAGGTCCAGTCCCTCTCCTGACACTAAGCCAAGCGCTACTTGCACTAAGCCTGTGCACGGGGATTAAATAGGGCCGGGGCTGGCACGGCGCGCAGCAGGGTGCTCGTGTCCATTCAACAGGTTGAAAAAGAGCTCATTAGGACACGTGCCTCCTCCTAAAAGCGCTCTCATCGCCATTTAAAAAGCGAGGGGCGCGTTCAAAAGAAAACAGTCCGTCTCGAAGACACAGACGGAGAAAAGGAAAGCACGTGCACGATTGTGAAGTTCTCTTGAGTTGTTTCCCATACGGCTCAAAGCGTGTGCCAATATTTACAACACTGAAAAGTCTTGTTTGCTATGCGCACATGAAGAGCGTTGCGCCAAAAGACTCTTGAGAAAGCGCACTCGGCCAACAACAAACACAACTGTCAGGACGAAGTTCTGTAACTGCTGAAACATAACGAGCTTCACTGCACATCGATAAACCTTCCACAAATCCCCCCCAGTTTACTACTGAATAATGCAGCCTAGATTATTGTAAGATTATTGGTTAGTTCATACTAATGATTAGTTCATACTAATGATTAGTTCATACTAATGAACTAACCATTTGGATGTGAACTCTTAACTACGTTTAAAAGAGACCTGAATCAAAATCGAATTAATCAAAAGAAAAAAAAGATCAAAGGAAATTAAATGACACACATGTGAGCTATAATAAGCTACATTTCTGCGCCGGATGTAGTTCTTATAACACAACAGCCTGGCATGAATTATGTAATTCATCTAAAATGTGTTACTGTGCCCACGCTTTGGAGATCAGCCCAAGCACTAAATCACCCGACTAATTTCCTAAAGCTGTTTTAATGCCCCGCTGTGAGGGTTTAATGCTTGCTGTGGGTGCAGGACGCTCCTATAGAGAAGCCAAAGGCCAGCAGGCTTTTCATTAGCAGTTCAGGCGCTGGTGCTGTAGTTCACTGTCAGGCTTCCTGCGGCTGCTATGCAGATTCAGGTATAATCGCCAGTTAGATAGTTAGATACACTTTTAGAAGCTCGATATATTGTACAGTTTCAGCGGACACTACTGTATTCTTTCTAACTGGACAAAATATGTACATAGGACCATTAAACTGCATTGCTTTAGATCATTTTGAATGGCAACTATTATGATAACATAAATAAATAGAAATAGTGACTTTTTCCACAGTTACCCGATTTTTATTCATTGATTTGCTGGTGCTCTAATGAGAGCTCTGGAGAGTCCTGGACTTCAATAAGGCTTTAAGTTATTTAAAGATATAGAAAGTCTGACTCAGCGATCTGTTAGTAATATATAACGTAAATTGCACAAATTCGGTTACATCACTAATCCGCAAGTAATGTGAACTAAAAAAAAAACTCGAGTAGCCTTCAGGCTTAATGCTTTCACTGGAACTGCGGTGAACTTAACACTTGAGTGATAAATGTAAGAAGCTGCTTTATGGAGCAACACAGGCAGTGTTTATGTGACTGAAATAAATGAAGGACACGATTTTCTCCACCTGTATTCTGTCCCCACCGCTAATAGCCCATCCTTGCGCGAGAGACTGGACCCTATTAGACAATTACTATAAACTAACGGGTAGAAAAATTATATATATATATATATATATATATATATATATATATATATATATATATATATATATAGATATATCAATCATTAAAAATAAAGGTAGTAAACTGTCACTGGGGCAGTGCCCTTCTTGTTACTGGGGTGGTACCCTCAAGGGTACATCTCAGTACCTTTGGTGAGGAAACATAATTGTACCACAATCCATTAAAATGATATTATCTAAGTTGTATTGACTCCACACACCCCGTCTCGTCTCCATGCTTTTTATTTTATTGTTCTGTTTTAAAACATTAGGTTATTAAGAGGTACAAATATGTACTTTTCACCTAGAAAAACTTATTTAAGGTTCACAGTTGGACCTTAAAAGCACTGTTGGAAATGGAACATTTACATAGTTTGTACCATGATAAATGGAAAATGTACCTGCGCAGAACCTTTATTTCTATTTCTTTATATATATTGGAAAATGGTCATATAAAAATGAATTATGGTACATAAAGCCACACTAATATTATAAGTGGACCTCAAAGGAAATAATACAATAGGCCTACAAGAAAAATGTAGGATAGGGATCCTTCACTGGTTCTTTGCCTTAAAACGTGTTCAGCACAGATCTACCTCTGGAGTTTCCCCAATAAATCATCCATTTGAAACCTAAAAAAATAGCACGTAAATGGAGTTAAACGCACGAGGAGTGTTCCGGAACATGATGAGAGCGCAAAACGGCTGAAAACGACACTGACTCCAAAGTATTTTTATGTCGTATTTATACAGCATGACTTAATTTGGTATGTAGTTATTTTTAATGCAACATTTTTATATATTATGCCCATTTGCGTGTAAGCACGAGCTCATTAGACTGACACTAGTGTGACATTCCGCTGATGGTCCGTAGTTCTCTCTCCTATACAGGTCTACGTCGAGCGCGATCTTTGTTCTGCGTCTCGTTCAGTTAAATCAGTGAAATGAATGAATGTATGAAAAGCTCTCGCGCCGCATCTGAAGTGGGCAGAGACGAAAGGCCTGTCAGGACCTTCTGCTGCGCGCGCGGCTTGGCGGTGTGCAGCTGACGGGAGGTGAGGAGAGGAGCGCTGCTGTCAAACGCAGAGCCGCGCACTTATTCACGCGAAGGCACCGAGACCCTCAGGCACCTTTTGTGACTGGAAATGAGGCCGCGAGCTCGAGTTCGCATGAAAATCCGAGTCTGAGCTCACGCAGCGGACTGGACTGGCACCTGCGCGTCCCCGTGAGCGCGTGCACACTCACAAGGAGCGTGTGTGCTGGTGTATGTGTGAAGCGTAAGGTGTTAAAGGCAATGCACGGACACATCTGCGGGCAATTAGTCTCCGGTTCTGCAGTCGCCTCGACTTTCGAGTTGATCTGAGGAACACAGGAATTATAATGAATCCAGAATTAAAAGCACATTAACTCCAGTTACCCTACACCTGCTCTTTTAAGTTGGAGGAGCGGTTTAACTCGTGACATAATGATCTTGATATGAAATCCCTGCTTTGTCGCCAGAGTTCCCTGTTATTCCCTGTTATTGAGCTCTAAGCTCGTCAAAGGAACCAATTATCAGAAAGTCACGAAATTCAGTCACGTATAACATCCTGATTCAGAAGAGAGCGCTCAGTAGGTCTGACCGCTAGATACTGAGCCAATATATAGCGTGTACAAGCCAGTTTCCAGCTCCAGACCTGCTGCAAGAACATCTCATAGACCTACATAGTTTGGTGACATTTTATTTTGAGTGGCCCTTCAGATGAAACAAACACTCAACACACTCTCAGTAACATGTCAAAAACATATGAGGGTTAGGATTTGGGTTGAGGTTAAGATTAGGGTTAAGGTTAGGGCCAGGGTTAGACTTAGGTTTTGGGTAAAGTTGGGTAAGGTTCGGTTTTGCATAATGGAAGTAACATATTAACAATACATCTACTTAATGTAAGTAATGTATCAACAGAACATCTACAAGATATTTACTTCAATGTATTCAGATGCTTCACTACTGCTACTTCACTGATGTTGCTGATGTGTTACTGATAATCTGTTAAGAGTTTATTAATCATCTACAAAGCATAACCACCACTTCATTTACAAACCCAATCCCCAAAAGGTTAAGACAGTTTGTGAAATGTCAATACAAAACAGAAAGCAGTAATTAGAAAATTCTGTTTGGCCTGTATTACATTGAAAATGGTACAAAAACACATTTTTTGTTTTACCTAATGAAAGTTTTTTGTAAACATATGCTCATTCCAAATTTGATGCCTGCAACATGCTCCAAAAAACGTTTTGAAGTGAGCATGTTTACCACTGTGCTATCTTTCCTTTTAACAGCACTTATGGAATTGTTTGGGGACTGAAGACACCAATTCATCAATTTCTGAATATGGAATTTTCTGCCATTCTTCAGTTATATAAGCCTTCAGCTGTGCAACCGTACAGGGTCTTAGTTGTCATATTTTGAGCTTAATAAGACACACCTGGTGAACTGTTCTGGTCTAAATTTTTATTTTGCTGTTGTCAAACGTCATTAGCACGGTGACAACTGAATGTCATTCAAGTGGCAATACAGAGGCTCCCTGGAAGTTTAGACAGAAAAAGAAACTTAGTTTTACATGTACATTGTAAATGAAATATTCCTTAATGATAAGTTAATAATTTAATATGGAAAGAAATAACCTACTGTTTAATCATTTTTAGGGCCCTTGTCAATCACAGGCCCTTAGAATCATCGTAAACTGCCACCCAAACGGCACTTCTTTACCCACTAATAACCCCCAAAACCATGACAGATCCTAGCTTTTGAACTTTACGCTGGTAATAGTCTGGATGGTCTTTTACACAACATCCTTTATCTCCATAAACACTCTGAATGGTTAACATCAGAGCACAATTCATGTTTCCACTCTGCATTTCAGAGGAGCTTAAGTCCACAGACGTTAGCACAGGTTCTGGACGCTGTTGACATGACTTCCACTGTACATAGTACACTTTAACTGGCATTTGTGGACGCAGCAACAAACAGTGTTTATTAATCATGTTTTTAGGCATTCCAAAGCCCTTGCACTGATATCCATCACAGAAACACCCCCAATTTCAATGCAGTGCACTGAGAGGTTGGGTGTCACAATTAATCATTTGTGGTTTTCAGCCTTTTTCTATGTGCACAGAGATTTCTCTAAATTCCCTGAATCTTTTGTGACATTATAGACTGAGGAGTGGCTGAAATACTTGCTCGCTAAGGAATGTTATGTCTAAACTGCTGGATTTTTTGCTGATGCATTTTTGGCGAAGTGGTGAGTCTCAACCTACCCTTGCTCAGAAAGGACTAGGCCTTTCCTGGATGCTCCTTTAGTATATCCTAGCATGATTGCATCACCTGTTAAAGATATTTTTTGTGAACATTTCACAAAATTTTTAGTCTTAAATTGCCCTTGTCCCAGCTTTTGGAATGTGCTGCAGGCATCAATTTTAGAACAAGCTTATATTTAAAAAAAATAATAAAATTGATAACATAAAACAAATATTTTGTATTTGTACTGTTTGTGCTCAAATACAGGTCAAAGTATATTTACAAATCACTGCTTTTTTACTTGCATTTTACCTACTGTCCCAATGTTTTTTTGGAAGTGGGTTTGTATTTGACTTCATAAATAATACACTAAATAAAAAATATACAGTGTAGCTGAAGTCAAATCAGTTCATGGAACATTAATAGCAGTTTATGAAAAAAATAGAAGGATGGAAAATGAACAAATGAAAGAAAAAGGGACATAAGAATTATGGATGGATTAAAAAGAGGAACAATTAATTGGATAAAACATAAGGGGGATTAGAAATTGGCAGTTGATGTAACACAAATAATCAACAGTTAGCCTATTAGCTATGTGAAATAGGTTACGTCTGCGTAAAATGGACTTGTCTAAAATCTAGATCCTAGTCACGGCCCTGATAGTAGTCCTGATAGTCTTAAGTTTACTTCATAAAATGCTTCATAAAATGATATTAGTTTTAGAGAAAAACACTTCCATTCAGACTGCACATGGGATACTATAAAGCACAGTCAGAATGTTGATCTGGGGTGTCAAAGTCAGGATAAGCTTGACACAACTGTAAGAAAAGTACGTTCATTGATGTCCTAATAAATTCAGAAGTGTACAAAGACATTTTGGATGCAAACCTGCAGAAGTCTGCAAAGAAACCATTCAAACAATAATGGTATGAAACATACCATTCGCACACTTTGGCAAAAAGAAAATAATGGCTTTGGAATGGCCTGGTTAAAATAAATTCCATTTAGTTTGACATTTTCTTGCCTAAGACAATGAACTTTATCTCTACATCTATGCTTCAATCTAAACATTTCAATTTAGATGTTTCACACAGCACTAAGGAGTATTATGTAATGATGGCAGTTGATCTCAAGGATTAAGGATTAACACTTGATTACCAGTTGGGCAACCACATCCTCTGCCTTTTATCTGAAATGGCTTGGATACAGTAAGAAGATTCACCAAGTTGCAAGGTAGCACACTGTTATGAGCAATGTCAAAATAAGGTTGCAAAGTATGTGACAGCAGCCACTTCGATGTAATGGGTATGAAAATATACCTTGAAACATAGGAGAGTTGTGTCCAAAAGTTTCTACACATCCAACATTTCTTCCGAAATGAAGGGTGTTAATAGGGAGTTTGTCCCTCTTTGCTGCGGTAACTGTTCTACTGTTCAGGGAAGGCCTTACACCAGATGTGAGGTCATATACTAGCGTTGGATGATTAGTTCTGGATCACAAATGCCACTACAGCTTATGGATGGAGCTCTAACACTCCAGAGAATGCAGTTTCACTGCGCCACAACATACTGCTGAATGGCTTTATACCACTCTTGCCGATACGTGGCACTGGGCATAGTGACCTTAGGCTCATGTGTAGCTGCTCCAGAGCATCCCATTCTATTGGCAATGCTTTTCTATGGAGATTACACTGGCTGTGTGTATATGAACTAACTGGAATGCTCACTCTAACAAGGAGGGATGGTGCAGTTTACAGTGGTGAAATACTACGTGTTAAAGGCCTGTGTCTTTCCTGCTGCTACTGTGGCCTTCCACAAAAGCACTCGGACGCCAGGGGCCCCTGTGGGAAGAAAGTCGTGACACTCTTGACCACATACTCTTCCTCTCATTAAAACTATAGGACACTTTTCCCCTCTTTTTCCAGTCTCTTCCCTCACATGGCCTGTCTGGAAAAAGTATCACGCGCATAAAAATCCACTTGCACAAACAGTATTCCTGTGGGGCAGGGCAGGAACACCACGAGAGAGACGGCAAGGTTGGAGCCGCCGCCTCGCCTTCAGCGCTGACATACATTCTGACGACTCACAGGCCAGAGTCCTCTTTTTCTTTTCTCTTTCTCTCTCTCTTTGAGGCAAGGCTGAGGAGGGGGTGTTAATTGTTCCTCCAGATCTCTGATGCTTGGGACAGAGCTGCTGAATGGCCTCATGGTTCAGGGGGTCAAAGCTCTTGGGCTCCTGAGGATGTGCAAAGCGAGACGGAGGTGAGCCAGAGACGGGGACATTTCACCCTGGGCTGCAGGGGGTGAAGAGATAGGGATGATCCTGTTGACAGGTCATATGTGGATGATTAGAGCCCTCTTCTCTTATCTGCTCAATGAGATAAAGACCAAGGGCTTTATGTCCACAGGTGCAGCCTATGCCTGAGTACTGAACAGGCCTGTGAGGTCACTGGATAAAGAGTACTGAGGATGTGTTAACGATTGTCCCTGGTTTTGTTGTTGTTTGTGAGCTGAGTTCTTGCTTTGTCATCTTCAGCTTTCTTCCATGAAATGGAAGAAGAAAAGCTGCCTGAAAGAAATTCTTTGCTTCTTTTTTGGAAAAACAAGAGCCTGGTGGCATGAACAGATGTTTACACAGCGAGTTAGTGCAGACCAAGGCTGTTCTAATCATCCATTTAAAGGACATTGCTGCTGATACTGATGCAGAAACCAACCAAAAACAGATTTGTGTTCCATGTGTGATTTGCACCTCTTTAACATCATGATGATGTTTTGCAATGGGAACTGTGTAACACCAAAAGATTTGATTTATTTTGATCCTCAGAAACATTTTTTGCAGAAACTCCATTTTCTTCCAACAGCAGCGACACGCTTCATCAAGTGTCCATCCTACACACAAATACAGCTGCCACTGCCATTACAGGCTTTCAAGCAAGGGAAAGTTTACAGTGCTAAAATCAACTATTGTTGGAAGTTCTCATAAAACTCAACAACAATGAAAAATATGAATTAAACAGGCAAGGCAGATAAAAATAAGGGGTCCCTGACAACAAAAATCTGACAAAAATGGTCAAAATAATCATAATATAGCCCTCAAACTCAATGACTAATTCACCATAGGCACCATAAATATTGTGACTAAGTTCCTAAACTACTATTCATCGTGTGTGCAGAGATTCATTGACTAAATAAGAGCAAACCTCAATTTTAGGCTAACGATATCTGCCTCTCCCCAGTGAGTGATCTCAGAATGAGTAAGACAATTTGACTCATTCTGCATAACCACTACAACAGTGAGTCAGGACCTGACAGAGCCTGCACAAAAACAATGGAAATACAGGGACTATACATACAGACTATTATCATCCATCGTTGTCAGGTGGAGTATCCAAATTCTAGCAGCGGTGAAGCCTGGGTCATCAACAGTCACTCAGCAGCCTGGCCTCAGAATGAATGAGCAGCTCTGCAAACATGCTGAGAAAAAAGAACCAGATCCCTGAAACACGGTTCTTTTGCCCATTTCTTTTGACAGTACTCTAAATTCAGTTTTACCAAAATGACTTTCCCATGAAAAGGTTATTTAGGGATAAGACCGAGAATAAAAAGACGGAAGACTATCCCTAGCTCGGCATATACAGTTACATACAGAATGAATAACAGTGTAACATGTATTATTAAGCATATATGTATTTTTTAAAAAAGATCATTTCTGATCTCCCAGGGCTTTAGAAATATATTTTTCAAAGCGTTGTTGTTTTTGCCAAAGCTTTAAAAAGAAGAAAAAAGAAGCTGGCAGAAGACTATAAAAGGTACAGTACTCTTCATAGGAATGCATTAGAAGGGGTAATGGATCTTTTTAAACCACTCACCATCATCAAATCGAATGATGCCAGCACATTTTACCCAGCACACTGAGGATGTGTATTTGTCGCAGCCCAAAAAAAAATCTCTATTCTTTTCCACATCATTTGAGCAGAGCTGCAGTTTACACTGCATGAAAAATCAATGACAAATGAACCAATAGAAATGCTCCAAAATCACTTAAAATCTCTTTACATTAACTTACATTAAAAGTTAAAAAAGTTGCTGTAAAGTTACCATTTTGGAGATACATGTTTTTTTTCAGAGAGCAAAGTTGCATGAAAACATGAAAAAAAAAAGGTGAAATGTTTTCAAATGAAGAAACTACACTTCAGTGTATAATTTTATGTAAATGCTCAATTTTGGATTGGTACACTAATTAGGAGAAATACTTGCTGTAGAACAAAATAGCATCCATCATGAACTGGATAAAACAGGACTGGCTTAGACAGTGCAAACCCCAGACACGACACAGATGCATCCTTTCAGAACCTTTGAAGAGCTCTGAGGACGCTGCCACCCACGCATATATATTAAATCTTCAACCAGAGAGACTCTTGAAGCATTTTAATAAACAGCAATAAATTAATCCAACCTCTGAGTGAAAGAAGCCGCACCACTTTTCTTTTTTTTTTTGAAACCCAAAGATCACATCTGAAAGCAATTTGAAGGCCTGCATGGTTTCCGTGTAAAGGACAATTTGGTGGGTGAGGGGGTGCCAGGGCTGAGGGGTGACGTCCCTGGAGAGCCCACCACGGGAGTGTGCCAGTCTGTTTTCCTCTCCATGCCCAAGCTCCGAGCAGGCATTTGCATGTAAGGCAGAGATGCATTGAAGCACAAAAAGAAAACATCAATAAGGGCCACGTGCCGGAGCGTGCTGTTCGCTCGGCTGCCTCCGCGGAGAGAAGACTTTCCTATACTGTTTACAAATCCCTAACTGCATAAATAGAGTCCAGATCACATAAAACAAAGCAACATAGTCCTCTCAGCAAATATCCTGACACTCTCATTTATCTCCGGGCAAAGATTAAAATGCCTAGACAAAAATGTTATCAAGGTTAGGGCCAGTAATTTTGCAAAAATACATAGCAATTGTAGGCCCATGTGAAATCCTTAACTGGTAAATGAGAACAAAGCGGGGGCCTCCACAGAAGCCATGTGACCATAATTGCTAATTGCAGAAACCCTCAAGGCTTGGCGAAAGGTCACAGTCATTGCGGTATCACTTTAATTTCCCATGGAGAGAAAGAGAGAGAGAGAGAAGAAAAGGCATACTTTAAGCATTACAAAGAGACTTGCTGTAGTGCGGTGAGTAAAGATATATTCTTATTGCAGGAGAGATGTGCAAGATCAAACAAAGTATATGGAGAGTGGAAGAGGCTGATAAAAACACTACAGACGTCACTAAATAGGCTACTTTCAGAGCTGGAATAATTAGCAATCTACAGGCAGTACACCAGTAACAAATCACAGGAACAGCCATCATCTGGTCTTGACTGATGCGGAACTTTACATTGCCAGAGCGTCTCATGCGTCAGTTCCACCGCCTATGCTGAAGGTGTTGCACTTCCTTTCGCGTTTCAAGTGTTGCCAAGCGCTTTGGACCCTAATCCCCAATTATTTCCCCAAAAAGAGAAAGTTAATTTGAAAAGGAAACAGAAAAAGAGTAAAAACAAAAGATTATGAGAAACAGATTGCTAAACATAAACACCAATCAGAGAGACACAGCAACAGGAAACTGGATAAAAGTGCTTCCATGGAGAAAAACATAGGATCAATGACTCATCATATTTCACGATACAACGAGTGCGAGCGAGAGAAGCCAGCCGGACAGGCCCCAGACACTTCAAGGCCTCTTCCCTGGCCTGCCGCATGCCTATGGAAACAGTGCTGGCTGGACTGACTACTCTGGCTCTGGGTCTGAATCTGAATCACTTGCTGATTTTGGTAGGGGTCAAACTCACCAATACTATAACACTATATGTGTGTCATTCTGACTGATCTGTTTGGTAACATGCCAAACATTTTATACCTGACATAACCTCCACACTGGCTCCAGAAAGAGGGGGCTTGGTGAGTTACTACTACATGATTCACAGCAATAAAATACTATTTCTGCTCCTCTGTTGATTCATTTGCTGCAAGGCAAGCATGGCATCTAGGCACCACAGCTTGCTGATTATTTCCCTGCATGAGAGTCACTGTTTGACTGGCCAAAAGGGAATGCATGTGGGTAACCTAACATTCACTTTAATGGCGACATTTATATGAAGTCCATAATAATTCAACTACATAAAAGTAGAAAGAAAACAAACTCTTCAAAAGAGACCGCAAGTACAAAGAATGTGGTCAGAGTGGCTCTTAGTTATTATTTAGAGTTGCATTACATGAGACATGACAGCTTACATGAACACAAAAAAGAAACAAATAATAGATGGTCTTTGTAAAATAATATCTCTCACTCATGGTCGTGACCTTGGTAAAGTTCTGCCATGGAGAAGATAAAAAGAATTGGCTGTAAATATTGTTTTAGGCAGACAGAAAGCACTTTCAAAATGAAATAGAGCCCTGCTGCTTTTGGAGTGACGAACACAGGTAGAAAAGAAGTTCGCTGGCAAACATTGGTGGTTGCACAGTTAAATACATGATAAGATTCACATTTGTCTTGATTTATAAGTGCATCATATTCTTTTGTATATTCGTATACTTCGTATAAATGGAAAATTCCATTTTTGTTCCACAGTATCTTTCAGAAAGTATTGTAGCAAAATGTATAAAAGAGACTCAAAAATGGAAATACTTTAATAAAGTACACTTGAAAAAAGTACTTAGGTACAGTAATGAATTACAGTTGTTTGCAAATATGTAAGTTTGGGTGCCCCTCATCAAATTACATGTTCTAAAGTGAAAATAACACATTTTATACATAGAACACACTTCTGCACATTTTAATGCACAATTACAGCTTATTTGCTGTATTTAACATCATATTGGAAAGAAAAAAAATGTGGCCTGCTTTATTTTTTCCACTCAGCAAATAAGTAGAAATTCTGCACTAAAATTAGCAGCAAAATGCCATATTTAAGTCTGTTCCGCATAGAGGATGTATGTTTCACAAAATCAATAAAACGGAATTTGACCGGGGGTGTGCAGAATACTGCATGCGACTTTTACCTGTACTTAATTACTGTCCACCACTGCTGCTGAAGCTCATCTCTGATCTTCATCACTGCTCTGCTGGAGCAGGCCTGGAGAATGGCTGCAGTGTTTTGGGAAGGAGTAGGAGAAGACTTGGCAACCCAGGAGTGTGGATCACCGGTGCTTGGCAGCATCCTTCTCTTTCGGGGGCAATGAAAAATAATTTCCTCCTGAAAGAGCTGCATGAGGGAGCCGTTTTGGACTGGACGTGAGGAATATGAGACATGCAGGAGGAATGCACGCGTGATTGTGAGCGTCCGACTTAAATGTCAAAGACAGACGGCCATCCTTGCATACGCATGCCAGGGCAGTGTTTACCCAACCTTGATTACCATATGAATGTATTCCTCCCCTCCAGCTTGAGGAACAAAATGCTGCGAGGGTCATTTAGGGTGATTTAGTAAGAGGCAACAGATAAAAAAAGAAAAGATTTATTCTGACTTTCAGTTTCTTTCAGTTTATCGTTTAAATCTAGACTGAGGTATTTTAGAATATTATGCAACGTGATGCATTGTATTTGGACATGCTAGATCTTCTATGTGGAGATTTTTCTTTCTTACCCTCGATGCTAAAGGCCTCTGCCTCCACATGCCCTTCACCTTTACCACATTCAGTACTACCTCTTATCACTGGTTAGTGTGATTTCTGCATTTTTAACCTGAACAGCCCTATATGGAAATATGTCTGTCAGCAATGATAGAACCACCTGTGATGGTAACAGACTCTGACAGGTCCGATCTGAGCGCTGCTGCAGTTTGCCTCTAGTTAAATTAGCTGGACCATTTAATGTTGGAAAAACATCACCACGGAAAAATACTTAATGCCATTTATACGAGTCTCACCCGTGATCCACACTAGACAGTTCATAGTTAATCCTTATTACCGGAAAGGAAACTGATCACTTTTTTTTAGGGGAACTGTGAGACAGAGATGAACCCTGACAAAACACGTTCAGCAACACTGCCAGTAGGATTTTTAAAGCCTCTTCTGGGAGACGGCCTATATCTGTGACTTCCCTCAGCACTGACAGCTGATCATGTGGCCTAGCACACATCGTGTGAGGTGGCCAGAGGAAAGGAACCAGGTCCAGCCGTAGTGGGGCCCTGACCCTGAAACAGCCATGGCTCCTCCAAGCCTGTGTAGTCGTGCTACATTCCCAGACACACAAAGCCTGCATAAGGTTGCAGACTTCAAAGGCGACTTGAAAGGTGGAGATATCTCCTCAGCTAAAGTCCCTGCCAGGCTGGTGAGGAAATGGGGCAATGTGGTTCTTATTATTTGATAAGCATCCCATATTTTTTGAGGTATTTTAATAGCCGGGAACTATTCTTTTTCAAGGCTGGAAAACCGTGGAGGGAGACCCTGCACGGCACGTTCCGCAGGGGTCAGTGTATTATTATTACGCAATGCCACTGCTCCACAGGAGACCTGGTTCACGCTTCACTCTGCCGTGATGACGGAGCAGATCAGATTTTCACTTTACTCATCCCTCTGGAACTGATTAGGTTGTTTCTTCCCGTTATTCTGTACAGGTCGTTCCAGAAAGGCTCCAGTTTGTGTTTCGCCATCGTGAAAAGAGGAATGTGTTTTCCGAGATGCTATGAAGTGTGGCAGGCTGTCATCTTTGGCCTTCACGTTACCTCTGAGCGAATCTGACCTGCATAAACAGGGTCCATTTGATGGCCGCCTTCAAAGGGCATCAGTGTCACTGCCACGCCGTTGGGAAACTACACTAGTCCACAGAGAGGCCGATAGCACAGGATGATCATTTCAAACCTACTTCTTCTCTGTTTACAGTCGTAATACAGGTCAGAAGAGCAGCACACAGCATCGTTGTTCATTTCAGCTCCGAGACAGACCACAAGCCAAAGGGTTTGCGCAAAAACGATTTGGATCATTTACCGACATCAGAGTTTGTTTGCTGGATGAGTTATTGACTTACCCCACTGGTATGTCCTTTGTGGTGATTACAAAGGCTTTCTCGGACTCTCTCGTCTGCAGAAACTGTCATACAGTGACTCCTTTGTTCTTTGGGACAACTACGGGTGGTTGTACCAGCAAGGGAAGTAAACCAGAGTGCCAATCATTACTGCCATGCAGCTTACAGCAAGTCAAACAAATGGGTCAAGCTTTAACACTACAGAGAATTCAGCTCTCAATCTGCAATGTGTATTTCTAGCTATGCTAATGTGTTTCTTCAAGGGTTTGAAGATTCCTTTTCCCTTCAGCGGAAAATTACTCATAATGTGGCTTAAATGAAAAAAGGAATTCTTTGATCCTTCATGAAATAAATCTAACAAGTAACACTGCTTGGCCGGCTTTGTTTGATTTTTCCTTATGGCTTTCAATTATTTCTTTTCTTCTTCTACAAAGAAAACGTGTTGTGAAACGCAGAAATGTTACATATTGTAAATTGACTGTAAAACGACAACACTTGCGAATTACGAGGACAGAGGGGGACTCATGCGCTACGTGCAAAGAGCCACTCTGGTCAGGCTTTATCCCGATGCCTGACATTTGCATGAGGGACACAGAAAGACCTCACCCTTGAGCAGGGTGGACGTAAGGGGGGACTGGCTGCTCAGCTGTGAGACTAAATGAAGCAGGTTAAGGCAGCCCCTTGTGTGCTCTGACAGATGGAGAGAAGGCAGCTGTGATGAGAGCTATCTTCACAACTGTGGCTCGGCCTCTGCAAACCAAATGTTCCTGCCCAGGCACACAGACCTTGCGAGCATTACCGACTTCCTGGTGGCCTGCACTTTATAATCGTCATATGTTCATGCCAACATCTGTCTTCACAAGCCCCGTACACACACACATACACACAAAATGTCCCCCTGGAGGCTTGATAAATAGAGAGAGTTATGACAAAGGCTTCATGCTCACTCCGTGCAAAGGAAGGAGGGAGGTGTTGGGACGGAGAGGCTGGAGGCCAGACCTGTCGCTGTCCGTTCCATCAAGCCAACGCAGGCACGCGTTTGCCAGTGACCCGTTCCTTGAGATATGTAGTCGGGATGTGGGATTTCTTTTCTTTTTTTTCTTTTATTTGAAAGACTCTTTGCCCAGAAGGAATGGATTTGCAAGCTCGCTTTGATCCCCTCTTTATGATTCTTTTATTTGTTTTAGCCACATCCTTTTCAGAGCCTCGCTCACTGAAAGATGCTTTGAATTAGGGGCAGGGGGAAACAGGGCGTACGGCATTCCCACTGCGCCTCAGGAGGTGACATGGTGGGCTGCAGTGCAACCAATAACTGCTTAACGCTGAAAACTGTTAAAAAGCTCTATACTCACAATCTTTTTTTCTATGACGCTCATCAACAAATCCTTTTATCTATTACAGTTAATTTACAGTCTAACGGCCAGTTCTAAAGACATTCTAAGAGACACATTACATTATTAGGATTAATTCTAAACTAGCCCTATGAGTCTAAAATGAGCCTCTTTGGCTTTTGTTCACTTGACGTCCCTAACAATATCTTCTTGGATTTTTCCAGGTGCAATTTCCACTCAAAGAAGAGAAAGAAAAAGATCCCATCCTCTGCTGGCACTGAAAAACAGATCACATTAAACAAACTTACTTAAATTATTACATTTAGGCTACAGTGTGTACCACAAAATCCAACGGCTTCATCGTCATGAATTCTATTATTTTTTTAGTTCAACTTTGCACTTTGGCTTTGTTGTTTGTGATTTATTACTAATTTGATACGTTTTTTAAAACATTATTTCAAAAACTGAGACCTTAACTGTCATTAGCATGCTAGTATGCTAATGCTAGCATCCTTTCTGCTGTTGTTGTTTTGCTGTGTTCTCCACATCAAGCAGGATGTCATGTTTTTAAGTGATACCAGACCTGTAATGGGGAAGTTCTTGGGTATTGTACCTTCTCTTGAAATTCTGATGAACAGAGATTATGAATCACTTGTCTAATGGCTCCACATGGCTGACATGCTCACTGTGCTGCTGCTCAAACTGGTCGAACATGTGTGCGTGGACCGGAGCAGGAGAGAAAAAAGAACAAACAGTGTTCTTAATCACTGTTTCTCATTTTCATTACCATTAAAGTGATTTGTAAAGTCTTTTTGATCATTTTGATACTTCGCTGCAGGCCTAATTTTTTTCTATCACAATTTATTTTCTCGGCTGAAAACCAAAAATTAAATTTACAGTGGCAGAAATGTCAATGCTTCTCTAATCAAAATGTCCTCAGACATCATCATTCCAGCAGGACTGATTAAAAAAAAAACACACATGACAGTATTGTGATTGGATCCAAAATAGAACCATTTAAATTGGTGTTCACATCTGCAGAGTGGAGGCCATTGAGACATACTGTCTGCGTTCTGCAGGCACATCAGCTGTTGTAAACAACAGTGGAATTTGAATATTCAGCAGGACACAGCATGTGAACACACATCTGGCTTCAGGGACTAAATTAAACTAGTTGTGAGCCTTGAGAACGATAGATCTCTATAATTGGATCACAGAGGACAGACACTAAATCAAGCCGTGGAAAAGTCCAGCATCTCAGAAAAGTTGATTTAACTTTATAATAGCTTAACTGTTGCAGCTGAAAACAAACAAACTAACAAAAGAATACAAATGTTTCTGAACTGCATCGCGACAATAACCCACTGTGCATCATGCTGCTTCAAAGGTGAAGCGTTAGATGCTTTCTGCAAATTCAGCTGCAGAGAAACTCTCTGTCTGACACGTGTCAGCCCCTTATGTTTCCCATCTACCTCATCTTAGGAAGTGGTCTGCCATCAGCGATTGTGAATGTGCGTGAGTGTGTGTGTTTGGTTGAGGGGGAAACTGTAAACACTCTTAATTTCTCAATGGAAGTGACCTGCTGACAGACACTACAAGGACTAATGAAGTAAATAAACAAAGTGTGTGTATAAATAGGCTGGATAAATAAACCTTGCAGAGGAAACACGTTTGCCGTAACATCTGCCCTTCGTCTCAGGCTTGGCTCTGAGCAGCTGGGCTGGTGGAAACCATGATGCCAAAAGCATATTTGCTTGCCTATGTAGAATGGGACAGGGCCTTGTTTTTCCTTTTGTCCCCATTTTACGTTGGAGCTTATCAGAGCTATTCAAATGAATTAGGAGAGTGAGTGGCAGCAGAATAGGAAGTGAACTGGCACAATACTTGCGTTTACCAGTGCATGCTGTGCTTTCATTACTGTACTTTATGACGCTGTCAGACACTAAAAGGCAACAGACTGTCCACTGGTTACAATGAAAGAGTATGATTTAAACTCAAATTTCAATACAAGGCCTCTCTCTGTAGGTGAAGTAATGAAATCTGCAAGAGTGGGGATAAATCAAAGCTTAAAGAGATTGTTTATGTAATAGCACAAACCTCAGGTTTCAAGGGCTACAAGGGGGTCACTGTATGGTACAATAAGAGCACACGGCAGGGGAACCTTGGACAAATGTTCACCAGTTATCATTTTCTATGTAAGAGATGATGCTATGTACAAGAATTTTATTAAATGTCATAAGGCGTTTCTAAACTGGGCAATGTGGTATGGCACAATACGATCACTAATACAAACACAGAACTATTTATATCCTGGGTCCTGTGTCCACGTCTTATAGATTCAAGTGTGAATTTAGCTTTTACTCTGCATTTTGAAGAGTCATAAGCAACGATTCTGGCAGGCTGGTGTTTTTAGAAATGACAGTCATCTGACTCGAGTGACAATGCATGACAATTGCATTGTCCAGCTCCAAGGGTAACCAAACTCAGCATGAGGAGTGGAAATGACATTATTACATCACAATAAGCTTTTCTGGCCACGTTGTGAATATAGTGAGTATTTAAAGAACACTGAACAACTGCATGTTTTTTTCCCCAAAGAGAGACTCAGTCCTGTTTAACTGGATTTAGTAAAGTGCAGTACGTGTAACATTAAATAGACATCACTGTATTCATAGTTTAGAGTTTAGTGACGTATGAAGATTGGTTGGGTTACTCTTTTTGCTGGGGTACCAACAAGCTGAGCTGGAACACATGGGTGGAGCTAGTAATGGTGCAAACTACTGATTGGCCGACAGTCAATAAGGCCTTAGTCACAGAATTGTCACATGGTGTCAATGGTGTCAAATTGCTGTCTGTCAATCAAATGCAGAGTAAAGGGTTAATCAGAGCTTCAAGCTCCTCTCACTTGCGCCTCTGTTAGTGTTTACTGTTAACACTAGATTTGCGTGAGAAAGCATGTGACCACACAAGCTAAAGAGAACTCCGCCTACTCTCAAGGTTCTGTTATGCGATGAAGAACGGACTCAACCAGTGTACGAATAATTCTAGGTTTGTATTTGTAACCGCCCTGTACTGTCCCATACTGCTCAGTGGAAAAACGCCATGAATAACACCCTGATGCCTGGTATGCCTCATTTCTAAATGCAAGAGTGCTGATATATTAGGTTGGTTTTTACATTTTACACTCTGCTGTTCGGTATTTAAATAGCAGAATATCACTCAGCTCAGACTTATGGATCCCAAACCACTTCTCTTCATTGTTAGTAATGAGTTAAGCAGTGCCTACATGTAGCAAAACACACCCACATTAATCTGTGAACTGCACGTGAAGTCTGTTTAAGTGCTTGATCACTGCAAAGCAGGTGCACAGCACGGCTAAAGATGACAGAGACACACACCCTGACTACTCCTGTTTGAGGACCCTCTCCTTTAGAGGGGTGAAGAAAGAGAGGGAGAGAGGGGGAGAGAGATGTGGGGGAGCGGGTAAAGGAGCAGACCTGAACCCACATGTGGTACGCATTTGACACTATAAACACACACAACCTCCTTGGCAAACCTCCCACCCATCAAACACTCAGCGAAGAATAACAGTGTGTAGCGCCCTGTTGCATGCAAAGCACACCCTAACCTCCTCTTCTTCCCCTTCCACACCAAGCCCCTTTTTATCAGAGAAATATGGCCACCATTACTGTAGGAAGTGCGCTACGATAAATACAAAGGCACTAGGAGTTGAAATGTTTATGCGGCGTGTTAGAGAAGCGTAATTGGACCAGGCTCACTTCATTCCCTCCCTCGTGCTGAGACAGAAGAAAATACACAAAAGCGATTACCAGCTACTCTGCCTAGACCAGACCTATCACACACGCATACATACACGTATAAACACCCGCGCACACACACACCGTATGTTCCTGCCTCCTGTTTATCAGAGTGGGTCCGAACCAAACTAAAACATACTGTGTTTATGATAGCAGGGATGATTGCACAGAAAGCCTCAAGCAGTCCTTGGCAGTGTCACTGTCAGCAGGGTCCTCAGAGGCATACAGTAATAGGAACCCCACGATATACACATTCACAGAGGCGCCAAGAATGGGATCATTGGCCCCCCAGAACTCAAGCTGGAGGGGCAATGCTGTGGTAGTGAAATTGCATAGAACAGTCTGAAATAGCCACGATAATGCTGTTTTCCACATGCACGCATTTGACTCACTGCTATTTTCACCTGTATAGTCATAGCCTGGCATGGAAAAAACACTGGCACAGCATCAGATTTAGTTGACTTAAAATAGACTCTTATTTTCATTTGATGTTGACACTATTATTTGAAAGTATTCAGAGCATATTGTTTGAAGGACACCAGTCTAATTTGAACAATTTCAACATTTTCTGCTCCATGATCTGCTCATAACATTATGAGGAATTTTGTTATCTGGACTTTTTTGATATATTTAAGCATTTTGTTAGTAAATTAGTTAAAAAACAAATAAAGGTTGAAGAAAATCTCTATGTTTGCTGTTGATTCCCACTGTTATGATGATATTGACGTTTATTTCTAGTCTCTGTAGCCACCCCCTTTTTCCACTTTATAGCCAAAACTGAGAATAATGAGGAAGGCGAAGCTGCAGCTGAACTACAAGATGCACAACATGCAGACTGGCAAAATCAGGCTACCTGCCAAAGCTCAACCTTAAGTGATGTGACAAGTTCAACAGGTTCAGTATACACTCAGAAGTATAAGACAGCAAAAACTACATACATTTGTAATAATTTAAATATGAGTTTAAATATTTTTCTGATCAATGTTTAACACAAGCCAGCTCCACTGCACATTCATCTAATACAGCATGAACTGGAGCAGGTCATTGGGCTTAAGCTATAAATTGTATCTTTACATTATACGAACTGACATCAAACAATAATACAGAACCTCTGCATTCTGAAGCTAAAAATCTTTAAGGACTCAAGTTTTCTTTATCTTTCTCAATGCTGCCTGCATCTGACCCTCAAAACCACCCTTGTAAATACTCATGATGCCATAAATGCATGACTAGATACAACTTTATAAAACACTTGGATCCTATGCATAGTTCCGGATCATTCATGATAATCAGCTTGATTTACTGATGAGCGAAAAATCAGATGCCTGCTGGCCACGTTAGGAAACGTCTACAGCGTAAGAGCTTGCCTGGACCTCTGAAATGTTTCTGGACTCAGATCAGCGTCCAGCTGTTTCCCTAGTTCAGCACAGTCTCTGTCCCCTCCCTCTAGCTGCAGACTGTAATGCGGCAAGCAGACGCCGCGTCCCCAGCAAAGAGCTAGGGGAAAAAACCAGCACCCATCCTGCATGCTTTCAGGGAGCTGATCAGAGGAAATCCTGTCAATCAAACAGCCTTTACTACATCCTGATCACCCTCCTGATGCACTCACTCTGACGAGTTTAAAACAGCTGATGTCATATTTGGGAGTGGATGTCGTATTTTACGCTGTTTAGGCCATGCTATTGTGCTGGGGCTGCCTGGTGACAGCAGATCCATGAATCAATGCTCCTAATTCCGGCACAGTCTGCATTTATCCAGAACTAGCAAGCTTGACAGTGCATGGAGTGGGGAAGCTTGCCAAATCGCATATAAGGACAGATCGTTAGACGGTTTCATTTGAAACTATTTCAAGAGGGTGGAGTGAACTCTACGATACATCTGCTTGTTGGATATTGGTAATAAATCTTCCAATTTCAAAGGCAAACCAGTTTCATGAGGTTCCTCTACCAAGGGTATGATGGAAAGAATCTAAAGGAATTTAATATATTTTTGGAAGATTCTGTCCAACATTGTAAGAGACCTGTTCAAAATGAGCTGATTGTTTATCCTGTAGATTAAAGCACGGGGATGTGGTATTCATGCATGGCGTTGCTGGTGTGCGGGCGAGAAAATGAGAAGCAAGTCGACCTCAGTAAACTAAGGATCCTGCCTTCTTGACGAGTAAATTACAGAGACTGTTTTTGCTAATGGGTGGATGTCTTCTTGACTGGAGGGAGGAACAAATCAGGGATGAAACACTGGAGGTTTGAACCCGGCCATAAAGAGCTTGTCTCCTAGGGTGCAGATGCCCCGGGTGCACGTCAAAGTCAGAAAGCCTGCTATGCAATCATGTGCCGCAGATTGTCTTTTGACACTCAAGACTTGAATGTATCAAAATGTGGGTTGCAAGACGTTTTCAGCCAACAGTATCCACAACGATGCTGGAAAAAGTCAATGGGCGCAGTGTACTAAGTCTATGCTGGAGTAAAATAACACCCCTGTAGAATGTTTTAGTGAGAAAGGACTGCATTTATCATGCCATCTCTTCGTCACCAAACTTTTATTCTCTGTTTTGTCTTGAGCTTGTTGATAGCTCCATTTCACTGTACTATGCACAGTTTGCGCAATAAGCTGCAGTCTTAGTAAATTAAACATTAAATTCCGGTGCACTGTGGGTGCATATCGCATTCGCATCAAGGCACATTTTGCGCTGTTACTAAACTCGTACATACAGTGTCCTCCACAGATATTGGTAACCCTGGAAAACAGGAACAAAACAGGCTGTAATAAACATTCTTTATTGCTAGTCTTTTTGATCTTTTATTTAAAATATTAACCCTTTAAAAATCTAACCCTTGTCTAAAGTACAATCATTAAAAAAAAATAATAAAAAACTAAATATTATCAGGAAATTAATATTTTTCTCAAATCTGTTGGCACAATACTTTGTGCAGGCTCTCTTTGCAAAGATAATAGCTGTGAGTCTTCTCTTATAATGCTTAATGAAACTGAAGAGCACAAGACAAACAATCTGAGACCATTCCTCCATACAGAATCTCTCCAGATCCTTTGGATTCTAAGGTCCACACTGTGCACTCTCTTCTTCAGCTCATCCCACAGGGTTTTATGGGGTTTAGGTTAGGGTACTGGGATGATCATGTCAGATCCTTAATTCTGTGGAATTTTGTGATCAGTGAACCATTTTGTGATGATTTTTATGTGTCTTTGAATCATTGTCCTGTTGGAAAATCCATACTATGACCCAGTTTAAGCTTCCTGGCTGAGGCAGCCAGGTTTTGACTTTATTCCTGCTGGTACTTCATGGTGTCTGTGATACCATGTATCTGAATAAATTATCCAGGGCCTTTAGAAGAAAAACAGCTCTGCAGTATTACAGATCCACCACCATACTTCACATTAGGGGTGAGGTACTTTTCTGCATGGCTATCTTTGTGTCCAAGCCAAACCCACCTCTGATGTTTGTTGCCTTATCTGACCATAGAACATGAACGTGCCAGTGCATCTGTCAAACTGTAGGAGTGTGAGTTTGTAGGTCCTTTACAGCAGAGGCTTTCTTCTGACAACCCCCCAAACAACTTGTGGTTATATAGGTGGTGTTTGATATTTTCTGACCCCAAGACCTAACTAATGTCTGCAATTCCCCATTTGTGATCCTTGGAGATTCTTTGTCCACTCAAACCATGCTCCTCACTATGCATGGGGTCAGTATAGACATATGTCCTCTTCCCAGCACATCTTTAACATCTCCTCACCTGTTTAGATTATTTACATTTTCTTGTAGCCATTTCCTGATTTGTGTGGCTCCTTTGTCACACATCATTGCTGGTTACTCTGGTCTTTCTCATAGTGAGGACTGAGTAAGGGAATTTGGCCTGTGTTTCATCTCATATATATTCCCTACTGTAACAGGAAGTCATGGCTGACCATTCAAGTGTTCCTAACCACTCAAGTTAACCTTAAAACATAAAATATGAATGAGAATGTACTTCGCTTACATTTCACTCTTAAGAATCAGTACACCTTAAATAAAGGTTGAACCAAAAGCGTATATAATTAAGAATATTTTTTACAGCTCATTTTGCTTATGATTAATAGGGGTGTCAATGGAGGACACTGTATATCTAACCTAATGACCTCCTAAGAACATTGGGTTTCATAGAATAGCTGTGTCTCAAAGCCAAGGATGCAGTGGAGGAAAGTTGCATTTCCTGGCCGTTATGTCACTGAAGACTATCCCGTTTTGTAGGATCCTTCAAATGTGCCCGAGAAATGTGTCTCAACATGTGTATCAGAGACCTCCAGTTACTCACAACTCTTCACTCACAGAGCAAAAAACGTTTGAAAAACATCAGAAACAGACATGAATGGCGCCACACTCTGTAATGAAATGTAATAAAGTGTGAAATGTAACTGAATGTTTTTAAATTATTTAAACATGCTGCGTTGTTTACACCAGCAAATCATGACATATCTGTTAATTCTGTTTAGGCCATCTTGAATGTGCATGAGTGATCACTGATCTTTTGTAGTGTACTGCAGCCTTCACTTTGGGACATGCCTAATATATCAAACGTGTCATGAAATATAAACTTTAAAAGTGCAAAAAAAAGGAAGTGTCTCTCTCAGGGAGGTAACTAATGCCCCAGTGCTGCTAAGCATCACTTTTGTACACACTTTACAAATTAGAAAGATCTGTTCAGACAGAGCATTGTTTTTCAAACTTGCTTGGAAATGATGTCTGTATTCTATTTAGGAGTGATGAATAGTTTGGACCACTGACATGGTGATTTTGGTGGGTGTAACTTAGACCACAGCCAACAGATATAGATTGATATACTGAGATCTTTAATACCACCAAGACCTTCAGGGATCATACAGACTCTTAGACTATGAGGCAAAGGTATATAGTAGTATTAGGTAGGAGTAAATGTCTTATTTGAGCTGACCTCAAGCAGCCTGTGCTCTATAAGTGAATGGACCGAATCTTATGCACAATGTGCAATTCGCCTTGAAATAGAGAAAGGTTGGCGCTCCGGGTTTGTCTCAGTGGAGTGTCACTATGAAGAATGACATCTGAGATTATAAATCAACAGTCCTTTCCAAGACTTCAGAAACCATCGGAAACCACAAGAGCCATATACTTCAGGATGGAATTCACTGAGGACAAGATCCTCTCTCCACTGTCACGCAACTCTGTTCGAGATCCAAAGCGACCCAGCAAAGCTGCTTGGTATCCTGAGCACCTCTAACGACCCTGCAATCAATGCTCCAAATAAACACCCCCGATGGAATGAATACAGGATATCCATTTGTCTATTTCACAGGTCTCACACTACTTCTGCACAGTTTCAGTTTTTGGTGCACAGCTTGTCAAATATTAAATACTCCAGAAGTGGCTTTGTATTGAATCTCCATTCTTTGTCTTCAATTATCGCCCGCTAAAAGGATGAATCTGCATTTCCCGATAGAACTGAACTTAATTGGAGTGAAATATTGAGAAATACACCTCTGTGATCCTTGCAATAATATTAGGATATCAAGTGAAGAAAAGGGAGTATCATGTGCACACCTGCCTGTTGCTGTTAGAGTCTGGGGAAAAAAAGAAGCAGACAGGAAATTCATGATCTTGACAGGAAGCTGAAAGGGGGAGGGTGGTCAGAAACCTTTAGAAATCAGGGCCCACTAAACAAGCGTGGCTGAGAAGGAGTGCTCTCAATGAGCATGCCTGATTTGGGCCTCCTCTCGGCTCCACTCCGCTCAGGGAGTATCAGGTTCTGCCACATGGGCCAGGCCGTGTGTGCCTTCCTTTTCATGTGCTGACTCCTCATATTTAGATCCCTCCGTCACGGCTCTCTGTCCAAACCGGGACGCTGCCCCCCCTCAGGAGTCTTCAGAGTCTGCCTCACTTCAACTTCCTTCCTCCTAAATATGCCATTCAGAAGGGACGTTTATTGACTGTCGCGCAGGTGGCTTTGGAATTTAACGCTTGAAGCCATAACCAAACAGATTTCATAAGATATGGCGAAGAAATCATAAGCTGAAACGTACATGCATGTGTTTCTCGGGGGCAGCACACGCTAATGGCAGTGAAAGACGTTGGAAGGGACGGTGTAGCTTATTCCGCACAACATGAGACAACGTTCTAACATCCCTCGACGCAGAAGGAGAAATGTGAGAAGCTTTTGAGGGGTTGAAGGGCAAAACAGGGGCCTCTGCCAGGACCATGAGACTTCTAAACGTCTCTTTCCTCTCTTCCCTCTTTACAGGAGATCTGTGAAGCTCGTCTGTGCCTTCTTATCAGGGGAGGAAATGGTTGATTTGATGTGGCATTGGGCTGTTGACTTGGAGCTGTTCCCACCCTCTGTCATAAGGGTCATGCTGGGAGGAGGGGTCTAGGGAGTTGCCATGGGCTCTGGTCCAAACGGGACACCTCAGTTCCTTGCTCTTCTCCAATCCCAACTCCATTTTCCATTTTCCAAACTCGCTTGATCTGAATCACAGAAAGTGATACCAACAGACCTTTCTGGTGTCTGCTAATGTATTCTGAGTTACATAATGATTCAGAAAAAAGATGCAGCAAAAGAGACAATGGTGGGTTTGCTATTGGTGTCAAGAGGGTGGGAATGATGCATTGTGGTGACTTCATCCGAAATCACTATGAATCACTGTGCCTGCAGGATTCACAAGCCTTCTGGGTAAGCCCAGTCTCTCATGGGATGCAAACCCTTTCTCTGCTAATTTCCATGCCTGCAGGTTTAAGTGTGGGATTCTGGGCCCCAGGAAAACACATTTTACTGCATTCCCACAGTGGTCGTGCAGTTCTTCTCCTCCACTTTTCTGGGTCTGCTGCTGGTGTTGTTGTTGTCGGATGGCGGTTTGTCAGTTGAGTGACAATTCCTGCTTAATTTCACAAAGAAACCCATGTGCCCTCACACACGTCTACTGATAGTTTTGTTCCCTGGCCAAGAGCACGGCATTCCTCTCAGCTGTGGAGCAGCTCCCCAGAGCCTAGGCTTCACTGAAGCAATTAACTATGGGTAATTTGGCTTAATGAATACTATCAATTACAGATCCTCTGTACTTACAGGGCTGGAAAGATTCAGAGACTGCGGTATTTCAAAGAGAAAGAAAAAAAAACAAAACTTTACAACAGTTTGTGGCAGGGACATGTCAATGATTATTTTTAGTTCTATAAGAGATTAATGTGGAGAAAGAAAACAATAAATAAAGACAACCTACTAAATCTCTGGATCAGACGACATTTATACAAATGAACAAATTAGCCACTTTGCCTAAACATTCTACACCAACTGCCACATCACTGGCTACTTCTTGGTTACAGATGTTAGTTTATTACTCAGCAATTTTTTAAATGTTGTGTTATTTTTTAAAACAAGTGTCCAGACACAGTTATGCAGCAATAGTGCTTTTTAGAGTACTGTTTAAAGTGTAATTGTCCCGTGCGACAGCTTTTAATCTACAGTGGCAAAGAACTGAGATCCTGGGACACTAATTTGTGACCCTGCCTTCCTGTATTTGCCGCAATTCATGGCTACCGGTGCCTGTGGAAAAAAGTCACATTAAGTGCCATTAAGCAATTTTGGTTTTCCAATTAAAACCAAGCAAAGGATTTATAGGTATACTTCCTCCGTTCCATATTTCCAGCCCTGCTAGTGATTCTAGTGTCGCCTTTCCTTAATGTTAAAGGCATAGCACCACCCCAGACACCATCTTACACCTAACATGCAATCGTCTATTAAAGGAAATACTTCACCACACATTCTTCACCGTTGTAATTGATTCTGCATGTGCATGACACAAAAATGAAAAATTACCAATCATTTCTGAAACGCTCACAATGGATAACCCTTCCTCTTCTACTGGCCTGACAAAAAAACAAATGCAAAACAATGTTTTACTTGGACTCCATAGCAAAAGTGTTCAAGTTCTTGACAGCATTCTGCTAACAGGAGACACAGCTGAAATACTGTGTTCCAAATCGCATATGATCTGCAAATAAGAAAGCGGGAAATGTTTTGCTCTGTACCAAAACCAAGCTTTGTTTAAAGCAATCGAGGAAGTTCAAAAGAAAAAAAAATGAGATCACCCTTAGAAAAATGTGCTGTAATTAAGGCAGTGAAATTCTAGTGCAAGTGCGAATTACTCAGAGAGGCACATAGAGATTAGAATGAACTCTAAACAACATGCAGCTGTTGCTCAATTTCAATAAAAGCAAAATAAGTAATTTTATATGAAACACGCGCACACATACGCGGTTTTATACGGTCAAATAAATTCTACAGATGTAGTCTGTTGCATTTCCTATTTAACCCATATCAACCGAATAGCCTAGGGATTTCACCTAAAAAACTGTAATCTCTAACAAGCACATTTATGAGGAGGAAAGGCTTCCATTACTTGTATTTGCCGCAGAAATAAATCCCAGATAGCAAACTTTGATTGAAACAATGTTGATTTGATGTTGGACAAAACCACTAAATCAACATAGATCTCTGATCTTGTATTAGCAGTTCTTTTACATGGATAAGTCTTTGTGCTGCCCAGTACCAATTCTACTGACTTGTGATGTATAGCCATGTGAAAGTGGTGTAAGTAGGTAGTGCAATTGCCCTGCAAACAGAAGACTGGAGGTTCAATCCACATTGACTTCTATTCTACACGACAATTGCCCTGCCACGTAGGAATAAAAGTCCTCAGGTAAGTCAGTAAACACAGCACTCGCCTGTCACTGTAAATTGCTACTGATTAGAGCGTCTCTAAATGCCTAAAAAGGTGTGTTATAGTTTGTAAATAATTAACTGAATTTACTATGTGTTCATCGCTGATTCAGCACTGCGCAATCACAGAATACACACTGTTTCAACATCAGTACTGACATTAGATCAACAGCTATTCAAGCATCAACAAGTGCTTCTGAATCAGCATGACTGATTTTCCGATGTTGAATCAATGGCCAACACAACGAGCAAGAGCAATGCAAATTCAACATTAGAGATCTATGTCGATTCAGTGGTTTTGCCCAACATCAAATCAACACTGTTTGCTATCTGGGAAATCAGCCAAACACAACGTGTAAAGCTACAGGAGGGCTGCTGACCACCACAAGCTTCACGACCAGTTGTCTAGATCTCATTCTGATTCAGTTTGGTAAGGGTCTGCAGCTTCTTAGCAAAGCCAGTCATACTCGGTCGGTATGGCCTACACATGTGACTGCAATCCATTATTAGGTGCATTTAAAAATAGAACCAGTGTGGCGGCATGCCATTATGAACTGAGGATTTACTTTGATAGGAGTGAAAAGAGCCAGGCAAAAGGCAGGTAAAGTGTATATGGGATATGTAAGCAATTTTAAACTCATATGTTTGAGTACATAATACTTACTAAACATCTGTTTTTTCCATATTAGTTACTTTCCACAGATATGAATCAATATAGTACTGGTTAATATAACAAAAAATGTGAAAAAGCAAACATCTTGTAAAAAATATCAGTAAATATTGTGACTTATAGTAATGTTTTTGCCAAATGACCGACTCCACTACTTGTTCTTTATCCAGTACAATGTCTGAAGTTGACTCTTTGGGAGCACAAATAATTAGGGCTGCCACACATCCAGGATTTCCCTGCAGTGTCCAAAAAAAGTTAATTCCATTTCTGTACACAAAAATGTACAGGAATGTGAACATTGTCATAGTATTTCTTATGAACTGCTTCTTTTTATCCCGTCAAACCATTTGTATACAAAGAATGGGCTTAGCCCTACCCTTTAGTTAGGGAACATAATTGTACCACAATCTGTTGCAATTATATTTTTTAAATTACATTAACTCAGCATGCCCTATCTTGTCTCCAGGATTTTATTCTATAGTTCTGTTTTAAAACATTGTTAAAACATTGTACAACATGTGCCTTTGAGAAAAAAAACCTATGTAAGATATACAGTTGGACCTTAAAACTAATATTGTACCTTTAGGGGTACATTAATATTGTTTGTGCCTTAATGAACGCGAATGTACCTGCCCAGTAACTTTTCCTGACTGTGTATAAATAAAGATATTATTATTATTATTGCCTAAACATGTCACCAGCAGTTCACCTTTCCCAAACAGTTATCCATGCGTTGAGGTACTGAATACGTACCTTTGAGGGTGGCACAACAGTGACAGTTTATTACCTTTTATTTTTTAACATCACTTAAGATGAACATATAAAAGTAGGCTATAATGCTCAATATTCAAACACTCTACTACCCCACAGGAAGAAACACACAGCTAACAACATCACATTACAGATTTTTTTTTTTACAAATTTGTTGGTAAATTCTTTTTTTTTCCCCTCTGATACCTGATGCAGTGATTCCCAATACTGAGAACCAATCAATACTGGTACACCATCTCTATTCTGTAACTATACATGCATAGAGCATAAGCAAAATCTGTTTTCCTTCCTCCTGAGGTGCATGTTTTGTGCACAATGATACAATAACTGGTACTGGTACATAACGTGCATTACTCAGTACTGGCACAAGCAGACTTGCACACTGATGTACAATAACTGCATTTTCCTCATCTAAAGACAATATGCAGTATGTACAGACAGCCTGGCTCTCAACTAGTTCCAAAACACTCCTCACAGGCGCTGTCTGAACGCAGAACAGGAACTAAAATTCATTCACTGGGTCTCTACATTCTCTCAAAATAACTTTTAATCTCCTACAAAACATGACAACTGGTTGCAACACCAGAACCAATGGCCACACAAGCTGTTCTTGTGAAGAAATTCAGCAAACCATTGACATGCTATTTGGTAACCTCGCTCACGATGAAATGCTGATGGTGGTATGTTGGGCAATCCTTTAGCAGTGTAAATTGGTCTTTGGGATTCTGCTATTTCTAAATACTTCACTTACAGAAACTGAATAATCATGTGCTCAGACACTTCACATCTTATTTTTTCATACCGTTTTCCTCATGTGGACTGTTTACATGTAATGCACATTTTTCAAATGTGATTTTCTCACATCACGGGTGTTTTTACACTCTTCACTAGTTTTGTAGACCATTAGAGTTAGACAAGACACATCAAGTCAGAATCATGACCAAGACTATGTAGTAGGTGAGTCCAAGTCATGGCTGAGACCAGATTAAGAATGACAATCAATTCATTATACATGAAACTTATATTAATAAATAATATGTTATATTTTATAATATATTTTGTAAAATATAACATTAAATATCACACTTAAAAATGCTGGTTCTTCAAGGGGTCTTTAGTGAAGAAAATGGTTCTATATAGAACTATGAACACTCAAAGAACCCTTTGCATGATTAAAGAGTACTTTGCATTGTGAAAGTGTTCTTCAGATTCATGGAGAATGTGCTGTATGTGGTTCTATATAGAACGTTTTTGAAATAGGTTCTTCTATTGTAACATGCCTGACATCACGACAACAGGAGAACCCTTTTTTGTGCTATATAGAACCCTTTTCAATAAGGTTTTATATAGAAACATCTACAGCACATTCTCCATCAATCTGAGGAACTCTTTCACCATGCAAAGAACCATTTAATCCTGGAAATCATTGAATGTTCATGGTTCTATATAAAACCATTTTCTTTAGAATATACACAATCATTTTTACATTTGTATATATCCTAAAACTAAATAAATTATTATTATATCATAGTTCTAGTCCAACTTTACATTGTAACTTTTGGAAATGATGCTGAGGTATTTTTTGTCCCTTCTTCTCTAAAACTTATTCAAAATTACCACCTAAACCAAACAATACATCCATTTCTATTATTAAATAAAAATACAGTAATAACATTCTGATCTGGAATTTTGGAACCAATGTTAAGTTATCAAGGAAATGATGAATTAGCTCCTCAATCAGCAGTGAGCAGATTTTATTTAAACAGTAGAGAAAGGAATGTTTAATCTATTTAAAGTTTTTAATGATATTCAATAATGATAGAAGCTTCAGATACCTAAGATGGAAGAATCATACTCGGCTGGTCCCAAGAAAAACATTCGGATTCACCTCACCCTGAGACCGAGACAAGGCCAAATCCAAATGATGTCAGAACAGACACAAGACAGAGACTCTTAATTTACAGCCTGGAGATCGAGAACAGACTAGAGTGCTACAACACTACTTTTCACTAGGGATCAATATTGGACAAGATCAGAACTGGCAGATTTTTACTCAAAACATGAAATTGGCAATTGGCAAATTTATTGATTTATTTTGTCAGATCTTGCAATCTGATAAGGTAAATAATGTGAAGCAGGTAAGTACATGTGCTGTATCTGAATGCTGTTGCACCTTTAACTCAATGTCATAGCATAATTATGACATGACTCGTGTTAAACAGCCAGTCGCCTCTTACTTTCAGTGTGTAACTTTATATGAAACTTAAACAGGCCACTTATTTAAAATTGAAAAATGGTTAATGGTCTATTTTGAGCAGGGTGGGAAATAATGTGGTTAGAAATGTGCTAATGTGTTATATGTGTTCATTTACCCTACAAAGTGTGAGCTTCAGATTAAACAAAAGGCTAATAAAAATCCGCCATCGGCCCAATTTGGCTTTCAGAATCAAAATCAGCCATAAAACCTCATAACAGTACATCCCTGATATTCACAATGTAATTTCATGGTGTAACATGCTGAAATAGTTTTCATTTCAGGACATGTCACAAATGATCACATATTATTTACATGATGTCACGTTTACTTGTGAACGTGTATGTTTAGACACTTCACATATGAAATGTGAGCTCTCTGTGAGGGTTCAGGCCTGCAATACCTGATAAAAAAGAAGAGACAAATGATACACAGGAAAGCCCTGCATGATATCTGGATTATGTAGTCTTCCTGTCAAAAATCACTGGAACTGGAATTGTTTTTCATAGCTTTGAACTTCATGACTCTGACTCACTCCACAGTGAGTCAGACTTGGACTCGAACTCGGCACCAATGACTCGGACGTGAGCCATGGCGACTTCAGAGTCGACTCAGAAGACAAGTACAGAGACCTGACAACGCTGGTGCCTATGTCTCAGTTAATATACGCTGTAAAGTTGACCAGTCCAGGCTCTCGTCCTCAACGCAGTTGGAGCATCCTCCATCACAGCCACACAGCCAAAAAATAAAGGTACTGTATCAGTAACACAAGACACAGAAGCCAAATGAATGAAATGAGACACCATGTCTGCAACCAGTATTAGTACTTCAGATAACGTTAAAACAACTGGTGTTGTATGAAGTATTGAAAGTTCAATGTTTTTGAATACTACAAGGTATGTAATTCAATACTCTAACTTTCACAGTGCCTTATTTAAAGGGCCCATGTGGAGGAAAACCAAATCAGAATACAGGTCTTAAAGGCACAGTAAACTACAGTCTGTTTAGGAGAGGAGACGTTGTAAAGGTTGAGGAGAAGTTTGAGGACAAGGTGGAACTGTCATTAAAATGAACTGACTGCTTTTGGCAAATGAAAGTACAAAACATCGTAAGTGGATCCTATGATGTGGTCCTACATCTGGCCATACAAGTCAAAATTCTGGTATCATGTAAAAAACAGCATCTCAGAAATACATGATGTGAATTTTGAACTTTCTTATGAAATTAAGGGTATTAATAGAGAGTTTGTCCCCTATGCTGCAGCAACAGCCTCTACTCTTCTGGGAAAGCTTTACGCTATATGTTGGAACATTGCTGTGAGACTTTGATCAGCCACAAAAGCTTTGGTGAGGTTAGACACTGATGTTGGATGATTAGTTCTAGATCACAAATGCATCTCCAGCTCATTTAAAAGATATTGGACAGTATTTCAAAACATTTCCACTGCCCCTCATCCCAGCGCTGGGGGGCTTCTTACCCCTCTAGCTGATGCTTGAGTGACTTAGTCTCATGAGCGGCTGCTCTAGAGTGTCCCATTGTATTAGCAATGCTTTTCTATGGAGATTATCAAAGCTGTGTGTGCAACTGAACACCTGTGCCAGCAAGGGGTGCACCTAAAAGTAGCTGAATTAGGGTGATTGGACACTTTTGCACATATAAGGTACCATAAATTGTTTTAACTCTGGAATTAGGACAGTTTTATTAGCAGTAGGCCTGTCGACCTGATTTTTATCTTTTAACTCACAGAAATAACATCTACTTAAGTTCATCCAATGAACTCTAAACTGATAGGGACTGAGTCCGACACGTGGCTGTGTAGGATATTCCCTCGCTTAGCTTCACTTTTGTGAAGACTGTTAAGGGTCCTCAGCTGCTCTGGCAAAATGCTGCCGCTCTGGCGCTGCTTCTCGGTTCTTATCATTCAGATTTGGACGCTAACGTAGCTAATTCACAGAAGAAAAGACAAGCTCGCAAAGTTCTGGTAGCTCATTTACAATCACGGTTTCTGTTTACCTATAGCAATCAGGCTAATGCTGTGATTTGGTTAACAGTATTTCATTTTTTTAACAGATTAACAGATGTTAGCTTATCGGTAGGGCTGGGAGTCAATCCCAAAAAGAATCACTGCTATTCAGCCAGCCGCCTAAATAGCGGCACGTAACGTCATTTTAGTGCGCCAATACTACACACTTAGCGGTAAGAGTCACAGCACATACAGACCTGAGGAAAAGCCTTTACTTCGTATCAGAAGTCAAATTCAGCGCTTTATAAAATGGTGATTTCAAATAATTAGTTCATAAACCCAACTTACGTCAGTTCAGAGTTTATCATACTATGTACATATGAATTATGAAGTGGGTCTACAGTACAATCAAGTAATTGGCAGCTCAAATCTCGTATATTTTAATTCGAAGTAAAACTAAAAGCATTATAAAATCCATAGAACCAACAGATATCAGTTCAGAGTTTAACAAACTATGTACATATGAATTATGAAGTGATTCTACTGTACAGTCTTTATGCAGTTGGCAGCCCAAATCCCTACAGTTTCAACTGCACTCTGTAGTGAAGATAATAAGCAGCAACATGAAACATGAAATCACACTGTTTCACCAACATGTCTGCATGATACAATTTTACATTTTATTTAAAGAAAAAAATATATTTCAATAGATCAATAATTTATTTATTCATTTATCATGCACTGTAAAGTAAGTAGAGTGTCTAGGCTGAATTGCTGGATTGGTAATTCTGAACCTTCTCCTGCTACAAACATCAAACATCTCAGTGCGCAGACTGACCTCTGGACAGAGAGGGAACAGTGCACAGGAGTGTATTTGGGAGAAAGACTTCTACACTAACTAAAGGACCCCCTTACTAGTGCTGCTATCACTAAAGAAGATACTGGTTGAGGAGGACATCCTGGTGAAAGTGAAAAGAAGATCTGATCAAATAAGAGAACTCTGGTTAGGAAGACAACATGAATTTGTCTTCTCATACGAACTCAGGGCTTCTGTGCTGTGATTCTTACCGCTAAGTGTGAAGTATTGGCGCACTCGAATAACAACTGGTTTAACTTTGTTTCGGCGAAAGGCGGCCGACTGTTTTGCGAATCGAGAGTCGACTCTCAAGCGTTGGACTCGATCCAAACAGAGGTGTTCAAGTTTGCTTGCATCCGCGTGCAGAGCAGCGTGAGATGTTCTCGATCTGCTGCTGTCACTGTAGCCTGTCTGAAAAACATATCCTTCCACAACTCACACATCGATAGTCCAGCTGTATTTTACTTTAGACAATGTGGAAAACTAAATACAAAGTGCTGCATTTAAAAGATACTATCAAAAACACAGTGCATACAGTGATTTCTATTCAGCATTTCACATGCACCAAATCTAACTAAACAGGAATCTATTAAACATGCAGTTGGGAAATGTTTAGTACTGAGAATATCCACAATATAGAAAAGCTACTGTGACATATTGTGACTTAACTTATCACAACAACATTAAATATTGTTATATTGCCCGTCACTATTTTCTTTGCCAGACGTCAAGATTATTGTGTGGAATAAACTCTTGCCATCGCTTGGAATCAAAATCAGAGTCGACTGGAAAATGTCTGGAACCAACAGCCTTGGACAGCTCAGTTAGCATGACAATCATAATGTACCAATACTAGTCAGTCAAGTGATAATGTACTGATAAGGGATTGAGGGTTTAGGAATTAGGCAGAGACAGTTAGTGAACTTCAGTTTCAGATGCATCCTAAATAAGTAAATTAACAAAAATCAAGTGACAATTAATTATTACTGTCATCAGTATTTTGGTTAATGTTTAGTTTGGTTGAATTAGTTTAGTCAGACAACCAATCAAACTGGTGTACATAAGGATTTCCTAATAAAAGGGAATTATTTAACTGCAGAAACACAGGAACAATTGAATCTGCTTTTTTTTTTTGTTTGTTTTTTTTTTTGGTTTTTTTAAGGGGTAGGTATTAAATGATAAACTAAAGCTATTTATTGCATCAGGCCCATCATATCGTCAGACTCTGTTCACATTAAGGCAATGTCTATCGTTATAAATTGTGTAATTTATCTTAATAAAAGGTTTCATGTCGTAAAAATGTATTTTTAAGTTGAGGCACTTTCATGAAACTCCGCAATGAAATTGATAATCACAGAGTCTGAAGGAGATCACAGTGACTCTCGCTGGGTGGGAGGACAGGGGTGTGGGAGAGACAGGAGGGCTTGACATGAGAAGAGTGCCATCTTTTGGACAGCGCTGAGCCACACACAGACAATAGCATGTAAAAGCATTAGACCGCAGTAAACCACACCAGCATTCCTAACCTTGACCCATGAAATCCACCGACAGGCGACTGTAAGCAGAAAACACCTGCTGACTTGCCACACCTGTAGTGAAAAAAGCCTTGCAGACAAGCAGCTGGATTTGCAGTGGAACTGTAACCCGTTAGCATTCTGTAAGCTGAGAATCATAATCAGACATAAAAAAAAGTATACTGGCCTGTGTAGGGGCCAACTGGCTCAGCCAGAATGCTCTATAAAGAGAGAGGGGATTGCAGTGGGAAACGTCACTCTCAGACCGCGCTCATGGGGTTTCGGGTTTTTCACTGGCCTCTCTCCAGCTCCACAACTGAGCAGCCATCGGAGATTATTCAAGTTCTTCTGCGGACGAGCTGACAGTGGGGCTGCTGCCTCTGCTTGAGCTGCTTTGATCCTTCTCCTGCTGAACAGCCTAATAGCCGCATTAGAGCAAAAACAGACAGGGAGGAGAAGAGGAGGAGGATGGTGATGTCTTGAGATTTGAGAGAGAGTGCATCTGT